>NC_143018.1:87638249-87938249 GCF_055824585.1 Amblyomma mixtum
TTTAAGGCCGGATAAGACTGCGTCCATCATTCGCTGGAATGTCGCTGGAGCGGAGCACAATCCAAACGGTAGGACCTTGAACTCGTATAGTCCATCCGGTGTGACAAACGCAGTCTTCTCACGGTCCCGTTCGTCTACTTCGATCTGCCAATAACCGCTTTTGAGATCGAGCGAGGAGAAGTAGCGCGCATGGCGCAGCCGGTCCAAGGAGTCATCAATGCGTGGTAGCGGGTAGACGTCTTTTTTTGTGACCTGGTTGAGTTTGCGGTAGTCAACACAGAATCTCAGACTGCCGTCTTTCTTCTTAACCAAGACGACAGGTGAAGCCCAGGGACTCCTCGATGGCTGTATGACACCGTCATTCAGCATTTCGTCTACCTGCTGAGCGATGACTTCGCGTTCCCGCGGTGACACTCGGTATGGGTTCTGTCGGACTGGTCGGATACGTTCGTCGGTTATTATGCGGTGCTTGGTGAGGGGCGTCTGCTTGACCGCGGAGGCAGACGAGAAACAGTCTTGAAACTGAGAGAGCAGCCCGACAAGTCGATCCTTCTCGGTAGGTGATAGAGCGGGGTTCACATCGAGGGCGAATTGGGCCGGTCGGCTGGCAGATGTCCCGGTCTGGAGTGCGATGCAATCAGAAGTTTCGGCGATATCTTCCAAGTAGGCGACCGTGGTCCCTTTGGCGATGCGTTGTCGCTCATTGCCGAAATTGGTAAGGAGTACATCCGCGAGGCCGTTGGTCGGATGGACGATACCGCGGGCAACACAGACGCCGTGATGGAGCAGCAGCTCAGTGTTCTGTTCGGCCACCCCTGCAGCACTCGACTGGTCGTCGCACCTGACGGTAACGAGAGTACATGAGCGTGGCGGCACGGTTACATCCGCGTCAAGGATGCGCAAAGGTGCGTGGCGTCGTTCGGCGTCTGCGGAAGTCGGTGCAGGCGGTGAAAACGTGACCAAACGGCGAGGAACGTTAATGACGGCACCATGCTGTCGTAAGAAGTCAAGGCCGAGGATGAGGTCCTTGCAACAGTTGGGCAGAATAACGAAAACCGCAACAAACACGGAGTCGGCAATGGTGACTCGTGCAGTGCAACGCCCTAAAGGTGTCATAAGGTGGCCACCAGCAGTACGAATTTGGGGTCCAGGCCATTCAGTCCGAACTTTTGCGAGCCGATCCGCGAAATTCTTGCTGATTATTGAGAAGTCTGCTCCGGTATCTACTAAAGCAGTCACTGGGTGCCCGTCAACAAGCACGGGAAGGTCGGCGCTAGCTGTGTCATTGGTATGAGGGAAGCTCGGAGTCACGGAATCACGCTGCGGCGGCGTCGCTGTCACGGAATCACGCTGCGTCGTCACGGGGGGGTCTTCGGGACGTCGGTTTCGTTTTTCAGCAACCTGCCCCCCTGAGGTCGCCGCCTTCAGTTTCCCCGGCGTGGGCTTGGCGATCGCCCCCTCAGCGTATCGCTGAAAGTACGACGGCTAGGTGACGAGTAGCGGACGGGAGAAGGTGACCGTTGGCGGCCGTTCGGTGAAGTCTGCTGGGCAGCAAGGTATTCCTCGATTTCCCGAGGTCGCTCACCGAACCGTGGGCGCGGGGCGTGACGTGAAAATCCCTGAAGCCCGAGTTCACGGTAGGGGCAGCGCCGATACAGGTGGCCGGCTTCCCCGCAGTGGAAGCAGAGCGGCCGCTGACTAGGAGTGCGCCAGATGTCGGCCTTCCGGACCGGTGGTTGCATGGCGAGTCCCTGCTGCGGTGGCCGCTGGTAGGAGGGTGGCGGCAGTACGGACGGCGGCTGCGAGTCGAACGGGATAGGCTGCGCAGGAGGCACCGCGGGCTGACGGACAGCTGCTGCATAACTCAGAGGGCGTGGCTCGGGCAGCAACTGAGGCGGTGCAAACGCTTGCCGGATCTCCTCGCGCACGACTTCAGTGAGGGCAGCGGGTGTGGGATCAGGCGAGATGATGTGGAGTTTCCGGAGCTCCTCGCGAACTACGTCTCGGATCAACTCTCGCAAAGAGGAATGTTCACTGGCGCTGCACGAAGCGGTCACTGAGCTGAAGGGCTGAACGTACGCAGACTCGTTTCGTCGGGAACGCTGCTGGAGGGCTCGCTCAATGAGGGTTGCTTCACTGATGAAGTCGGCAACGGTCTGGGGGGGATTCCGCACCAAACCAGCGAAAAGATGTTCTTTTACGCCCTGCATCAGGTGGCGCAACTTCGCGGCCTCCGTCATGTCGGGATCAGCCCGCCGACAAAGACGGGTCACGTCTTCGGCAAACATGGCGACGCTCTCGTTGGGCTTTTGGATACGGGCTTCCAGGAGGCGGCGCGCTCGGTCGCGGCGGTCGGGGCTGGAAAACGTATCGCGCAGCTGCTGGCGGAAGGCATCCCAGCTTTGAAGACCGGTCTCCCGGTTCTCGTACCAGGTTTTGGCGCCGTCTTCCAGCGCGAAGTATACGTTGCGCAGCTTCATGGCAGAACTCCACTGATTAAAGTTGGCCACACGTTCAAACTGTTCAAGCCAGTCGTCGACGTCTTCAGTAGGAGCGCCATGGAAACTCGCCGGTACACGGGGCTGCTGGAGGGTTAGATGAGGGGAACTCGCCTGCGCCATGGGATGAAGCTGAACGGGGCGGCGGTCGGGAAGGAGACCGAACTCTGGGGAGAGGCCGTGAACGCGGCGGCTGCTGCGATGAACGGGTGTAGATACCAGCGGGAGTCGGTCGGGACTCGCTGAACCGCTGCGAGAAGAGGTCCGGGACATGGGATCTTGAATGCACCTCCACCAGTGTTACGTAGCCGTTGGGGCTCGTAACCGAAACGCTTTAATGGTTGACGTGGACGGCACCGGAGAACAAGCCAAGAGCACCCAGAGGAAGCCGGAACCGATCTTCTTCTTCTTTCACTCGGCGGTGCACGCGACTTGCGAAGAGCAGCCGCCTAGTGGCTGCTTGTGGAAACGTATCAATATATCAAAATTGCATAAGGGATACGGACCCCGCACACCGTTACCTCATATGGGCCCCTGCTCATCAGGGGTTGACAGGAAACGAGGCAGCAGACGCAGCCGCCCGCGCGCTCTCTCACCGGGCTGTTTTCTCCTCCCCATCCGATCAGGAACCCGATTTAAATCCGGTCTATACATTCAAAGATATTACAACATATTATCAAAATTGTCATCGCCTTTACCCTAGCCCATGTAAAGGCCTGAAGAAGGCGGATGAGCGGCCCCTTCTCCGCCTCCTCACCAATACATTGCTGTGCCAGGCAGCGCTAAAACATTTTGACCCCTCCTTTAGCGGCAGCTGCCGACACTGTAGTGCAGTGTGTGGGAATCCAGGCTTTCCGCCGTCGCCTTTGCGCGGCTGCCGGCCTCCCGCGTTGTTTCTCCTCTTTCCCTTGCTCCCGCCTCAGGGGGTGGAGAGGCGGCTGGGTGACTAATCACTGTCATTTAGCCACAGCTCCGCCCCGGCTCCCCAAGGGCCTTTGCCATTGGCGCCTTTTGGCGGGAATTCGGGACCCGTTTTGGGCGGCCGCGCGACCGTCCGAGCGGGGCCCAGAGAGAGAGATCCCTCCGAGACAGCGTAAGGTGCGTACGCTACTGTTTGTCCGTGCCGGCCTTTGTTGTTCGGACCAGTGCTTACTCGAGCTCGCCCGCACGTGTCCTCTGACCTGCAGCGGCTCGAGCCTGTCCAGCGGGGTCCAGCGACCTCCGACAGGCGTACTTTGTGTTGATTGCCCACTCTCTCTCGCAACCGGCCCAACGGTCGACACGAGAGAGAGATCACAGCACTGCCGCGGGGACATTCTCCTGCAGCGGCGTGCTAGCGGTGCGCATTACTCGAGTCGCTTCGTGCGCGCAGCGGAGCCTTGCTCCTCGCGCGCCCCCGGGACGGGGTGACGATTGAGTGTGTGTGTACTGCTGAAGGACGACGTGAATAAACGTCTCCTTTGTGAGATTGGAGGCCTATTTCTTTGCGGCGAATCGCTCTCCTCCCAGCGGAGGTTGAGTGCACCGCATCGGTGTCCCAGTGTGTGTGTGGTGACGGCTGATCGGGGCCCTTGGCTCGCGCGAAGCTCGAACCCGCGGTGAGGGGTGGCCTGTGTCCACGTAGAAACCCACAAGTGTCTTCTCACACCTATCACATGGTGTGGGCCTGCCCCTCCAACCCCGCTATTCCCTCCATCCCCAACCCAACCCGGGAGGACTGGGAGGCGACCCTGCTCGGCTCTTACAGGCCCAACAAGGCTTAGTCGGGCGCGCCCGGGCGGTGGAAGCCGCCACTGGGGTCCCATACCAGGGACCTCCACCCAGTGTTTGTAAGGATCGGTCCCTTACGGGCTGATCCAAACATACCTCCTTTTCATTCGTAATAAATGTTTTCACCACCACCACCTACATCATGGAGGCATGAAGGAGCGTGACCTATGTCGCCTCATTCATGTCTCTGTCTTCAGCCGTGTGCTGTACACTACCCCATACTTACAACTATCGAAACATGACATAAACGCTTTGGATGCTTTGATTCGCAAGGCATTCAAGGTAGCACTTCATCTTCCCCTCAACACACCCACAGACAGATTACTAGGCCTGGGCCTCCACAACATGATCGGGGAACTGGTGGAGGCCCACCGACAGGTCCAATACATTAGGCTCACACAAACTTCCACAGGTCGGTATATGCTGGACTCCCTCGGAATCAGAATACCGGCCAACGACCCAACCCTCCTCGCCATCCCACGACCCCTTCACCGGGAGCTTCTCATCAGGCCGCTCCCAAGGAATATGAACCCGTCCCACCATGAGCAGCGCCTCAGTGCCCGAGCGAAGGCACTCCATAGAGCGTACGGCTCCGAGCCGGACGCCGTATGGGTGGACGCTGCCTGCACGGGTGATGAAGCGACAGCGCAGCTGTGGTGGACTCCTCTTCATCCACCCTCCTCACACTACCTCTCCCTCCAGACACGTCCCCAGAGGCTGCAGATGAAGCCGCCATTCCACTTGCTATCACTCGCACGGAAGCCCGGTATATTTTAAGTGACTCTAAAACTGCGATACAAAATTTTGTTCGAGGCCGAGTTCATGTCCCTGCTTTTGACATACTGGACTCGCCCGATGCACCCCTGCCCCGCCAAGTGGAGCTGATATGGGTGCCTGCGCACTCCGGGAATCCCGGAAACGAGGCCGCCAACCTTTTAGCCCGAGGTTCTTTAAACCGCGCTCAGGTGGCCTCTGATCGGTGTTTCACGAAGGAGCGCATGCACTCATTCAGTGAGTTGACCCAGGCATACAGAGCCTCACGCCAGCTCTACCCCCGCCCCACCCCTCCCTAGATAACAAACACGCAACACTCTGGCGCAGACTACAGACACACACTCTCCCTACACCCCTTAACCTAGCCCACTATCATCCCTCCTTCCCCACTCCGGCATGCGCTCTATCCCCAGAACCCTTCGCCTCTTCCCTCCACATCATTTCCCTCTGCCCGGCGGACCCTCCCCCGCGGGATCTAGAGAACCTCAAGACCTGGGAGGACTGGAAGACCCTGCTGCGCTCGGAGCACCCGGCCGTGCAGACCATCGCCACCGGCCGGGCTGCCAGTGTTATGGACCTTAGGAACATAAACACTTCAGTGCAGGGGGGTCGTACGGGGACCCTCGGGCGAGCCCCGAATTCCTGTGTAAATAAAGTTTTCATGCGTAGCATATTGCAATCACTCTGTTCAGCTCTTGGGCGCGGCCGGGCAGCCACCAAACCACGTGACGTGACGTCACCAAACCACGTAAAAAAGAAAAAAAAGAAAAGGTAAAAATAACAAAAAAGAAAAAAGAAAATGAAAAGAAAAAATTATGGCTGAGGCTTAGCTAAGGTTAAGCCTAGTCAGATGCGAAGCATATTGGTGGCTAGGCTTGGTAATACATGGCTTTCCTTGGTTGCATACTTGGTCATTTTAATACAACCACTAGAAGCCTTCGTCGTGGGGGAAGACAACGGCATGGCTACAGCGGAACGCCGACTAACCCCGAGACGCGCGTTGGGTGAGCGCCTGGATTGCCACGGAAGCCGCGTCTGCCTGCCCGGTGGAGCGAGCGTTGCACCTACACCGAGTGTGAACGCGCGTTCGAAATGTGCGGGAATGCCGCTCGAGGACATTCCGGCGTCTGTGCGATGGCATCGTCACGACGACGTTACGGGGTCACGTGGCGTGACGGCTAGGGGTCCCACGGTGACGGCGCGAGGCGGAGGCCGCCTCTCTCATCCGATGTCACGTGGTGTGACGTCACGGTGTCACGTGCTGTGACGTCACGGTGTCACGTGCTGTGACGTCTAGGGGTCCCGCCGACGGCATGAGTGGTAGCTCTAGCAATATACTTCGCATAAAAAGAAGGACGGCTGAGCATGGTGGCGGTTGCAACCGCCCCGTTTCAAAGGGGGCGCTCCTATCCATCCATCCATCCATCCATCCATACGTCACGGAGGAAAAGCTGCTGAGAAAATCGAGTGCCGCCAAGCAATACCTCGCGCAAAAAGACCGCGCAATATGCAACGCATTCTTGGCTTAACCAAGCTAAGCCTGGGCATTTTAAGCATGAAATGCTTTTAGCTCCCGTTGTCGGCAGTGTGGTGACGTCACGCCGAGACCGAGAGCCATCATCCGGGCACTGAAATCCACTCATCCGGGCACTGAATTCCAGTCATCCGGGCACTGAAATCCACTCATCCGGGCACTGAATTCCACTCATCCGGGCACTGAATTCCAGTCATCCGGGCACTGAAATCCAGTCATCCGGGCACTGAAATCCACTCATCCGGGCACTGAATTCCAGTCATCCGGGCTCTGAAACGAGAACATCCGGGCACCGTACGAGACTTAACGAGATTTAACGAGACTGTCTAAGCCCTCCTACGCGACCGGCATGCAAGCGCCGGTCGGTCTCAAACGAGACAAAAAATAACTGCTGCCAGTGCCTTCTCAATGTTTATCAAGATATCAGTGGAGCTGTGGGTTTGATAATGCACGGAATTATAATTTCCGATTTCTAATAACGCGTGCAAAAAGCACATAAATGCCACGTTACACTTCGTTGTCATACGTGATCCGGGGGAGAAGCGCTGCGTTCAAAGGGCAAGGCATCGCGCCGAACGGGTGGTGGCGTTCCTCCCTTCCTTTACGGTGCGGTTCGGGTGTCCACCGAGATGGCAGACAATTACTGCGCCATTTCCTTTCCTCAAAAAACCTTGCGTTCAAACGGCAAGGCATCGCGCTGAACGGGTGGTGGCGTTCCTCCCTTCCTGTACGGTGCGGTTCGGGTGTCCACCGAGATGACATTAGGCCCGTAAACATTTCATGCTTACTCTACTCTCGTTTACGGGAGAGGCAGAGATTTTTAAGCATGAAATGCTTTTAGCCCCCGTTGTCGGCAGTGTGGTGACGTCACGCCGAGACCGAGAGCCATCATCCGGGCACTGAAATCCACTCATCCGGGCACTGAAATCCACTCATCCGGGCACTGAAATCGAGTCATCCGGGCACTGAAATCGAGTCATCCGGGCACTGAAATCGAGTCATCCGGGCACTGAAATCGAGTCATCCGGGCACTGAATTCCAGTCATCCGGGCTCTGAAACGAGAACATCCGGGCACCGTGCGAGACTTAACGAGATTTAACGAGACTCTCTAAGCCCTCCTACGCGACCGGCATGCAAGCAACGGTTGGTCTCCAAACGAGTCACAAAAAATAACTGCTGCCAGTGCCTTCTCAATGTTTATCAAGATATCAGTCGCGCTGTGCGTTTGATAATGCACGGAATTATAATTTCCAATTTCTAATAACGCCTGCAAAAAGCACATAAATGCCACGTACAGGCGCCCAAATCTTTAGCTGGCGTGCGCGAGCGGCGACTTTTCTGTTCGTCAGCGCCATATGACGGGGTGAAGTTGGAAATAGGATGAGGCTAAGCGCATGCTCACAAAGCCCGCTCAGCTGGGGCCGTCGTCTGCTAGGCTGTTCCTTCTTAAGGACGTCACCCCTTCTTATCGCGTTTCGACGAGCAGGCAGCGTGAGTAGGCCAATGGTTTTGCTCGCATTTTACGTTCCGAAGAACAGCGTTGTAGCAACCAAGCGAGGAAATAAAACTGAAAGATATGCCGAACACGCCCAATCATGCGATAAGCCGGAGAACATGGGTCGTTATCATTATGAATGGAGAACATGGGTCATTATCGTTATGAAAGGGTTATCACAAGCTCAGACAACAATCTGCAAGTCTTCTTCTTTTGTTTTCCTGGTGATGTAGCGAGGAGCATCTTCGATCCGACCTTCGTCCCAGTAGGCACGTATGATTCTGCCCACTGAAGTCCCAGCCATTCCAGTTGCTTTAGCATCTCCTTCTGCGATGAGCCGCCCAATGACATCCGTATACACGGAATAGCATCTTGATAACTGTTCCGAACTGCTGCGAGCAGGGCTGCAGAGCAGCTTCACATCAGTTTCACAGCGGCCTTTTTGTTTCGTCGCCACGCTGAAGCATAAAGCACGCAGAGTGTTGATAAGTGCCCTTCTTGCATATGAAAAGAAAGCTTTTGCGTCAGCAAGTAACACATGAACGATCCGTGTTCTCCGGCTTATCGCATGATTGGGAGTGTTCGGCATATCTTTCAGTTTTATTTCCTCGCTTGGTTGCTACAACGCTGTTTTTCGGAGCGTAAAATGCGAGCAAAACCATTCGCCTACTCACGCTGCCTGCTCGTCGAAACGCGATAATAAGGGGTGACGTCCTTAAGAAGGAACAGCCTGGCCGACGACGGGCCCAGCCGAGCGTGCTTTGTGAGCATGCGCTTAGCCTCATCCTGTTTCCAACTTCGCCCCGTCATATGGCGCTGACGCACAGAAAAGTCGCCGCTCGCGCACGCCAGTTAAAACATTTGGGCGCCTGTACACTTCGTTGTCGTACGTGATCTCTTAGGGGCTTCACGCATCGAAGCAAAGCTGCGCAGGTGCACAGGGGCCCGGGGGAGAAGCGCTGCGTTCAAAGGGCAAGGCATCGCGCCGAACGGGTGGTGGCGTTCCTCCCTTGCTTTACGGTGCGGTTCGGGTGTCCACCGAGATGGCAGAGAATTACTGCGCCATTTCCTTTCCTCAAAAAACCAAACGGCAAGGCATCGCGCTGAACGGGTGGTGGCGTTCCTCCCTTCCTGTACGGTGCGGTTCGGGTGTCCACCGAGATGACATTAGGCCCGTAAACATTTCATGCTTACTCTACTCTCGGTTACGGGAGAGGCAGAGATTTTTTTCTCTCTCTCTCTTTGCTGGCCAGCGAGGACGAGGAAGCGCAGCGATTTCTCGTGCGCCGAGCCACGATGGCAGCAGTCAAGTGCGGCATCCTGGACGAAGGATCGACCACGGCGCCCAGTGACCCGTAAGGGTGAAGAACACTTGAAATTTATTACCAATAAAGCTTTCTCCATCCATCCATCCAACGTTTTACGCTCCGATCATTTTACGGAAAGGAAGGCGAGCGCGCGCGCACGCGGCGAGGCACGCCAGCTGTGCATACTGACGTCACTTGCTCCTCGCGCATGCGCAGTATGGTCGTGCAAGAGAGCACGCGAAACGGTGCGAGTTGTGAGCAAGGTAGCTCACACTACAAAACCAAAAGACGCCTGAGTGCAATGGTGGTAAAATCAATCCGGAGCGCTCCTCATTGGCACGTCTCATTGGCATAGAGAAACGGACCTTGGGGCGCCAGACAACGCCGAGCGCTGTGGATCGTGGGCCTCGTATGGCGAACAGAACCAGCCTTCATCCACTGATCAACTTTTGCGTTCTCATACAGGACGGTCTATAGCTCATTAGTTGTTTGCGAAAACCGTCGCTTCTACTGCATCACAGCTGAAAAGACAATTGTGCTGAACGTAACGGGGATTTTGAACTCCTCAAGTCCTACAGGTTTTTACATCAAATCGAAAAATATAGTTTGAGATATTGCCAAAATTAACAGGCTGCATGGTTTTCGTATTGCATTCTGGGGCCCTGATGCCTTCCCTAACGACCAGAAGGGCTGCGGTGGTTCAGCGGTTAAGGCGCTCGTCTACCGAGCCGGAGAACCCGGATTCGAACAGGACCGCGGCGGCCGCGTTTCGATGCAGGCAGAACGCAAAAGGTGGTAAATTGGTAAATTGGTTTTTGAGGAAAGGAAATGCCGCAGCATTTGTCACACATATCTGGGTGGACACCTGTACCTTGCCGTAAGGGAAGGGAAGGAAGTGGAAGTGAAAGAAGAAAGAGAGAAAGCGGTGCCGTAGTGGAGGTCTCCGGAACAATTTCAACCACTTGGGTATCTTTAACGTGCACGGACATTGCACAGCACACGGGCGCCACTTGCGTTTCGCCTCCATCGAAACGCGGCCGCCGCGGTCGGGTTCGAACCCGGGTACTCCGGCTCACGCAAAAGGTGCCCTATGCGATGTTAGTGCCCTATGCGATGTTAGTGCCCTATGCGATGTTAGCGCACGTAAAAGATCAATCAATCAATCAATCTTTATTTTCTTATACATTGTACAGCGAAAAAAAGGTGACTGGAGAAAAAGCCGCTTCGTTGCGGCTTGACAGCTCCAGTCACCCATCACCCATTAGCAGCGACGAACGATGCACTTGCATGCGGAAACAAAAATTGGTTTGGCACATAGTGGTGAGAAAAATAAACATGCTAAATACAGAGGAAACAAACAAAAATGCACACATCAGAAATACCATAACTGGAAAACAAACTTGGGATAAGACATTAATACATTATGTAATGATGGTAATAAACGACTTTTGTATGAATAGTTCGGTAATACATTTATGAGGTAGTTGTGCAATATCAATTTGTAGTGTATCACAGTGATTATGTATTGTTGGCAACGTGTGTTGGGTCATCATTATGCCGTAATAGTTCGTGATGCTGGAACCAACCAAGGTGACTGATTACGAAGACAGTAATTACTCAAAGGAGGTTTTAGTTGTGCTAAGTCTAAAAACAAATCTAAGGTGCCTTTAAGGGCCCTTTTGTAAGTGGAAAGTAATTTATACATATATATGTCTTGTGTTTTTATGATCTTATGTGTAATAAAAACTGCTGCTGTGTGTTCGAACAATGCCACATTTGCAACAGCGCGTAGGGCTCATTTCTGAAGAACAAAAATTTTCTGCATGTTCGTTACAGTGGTGTTGCCCTATATTAAAACACAATAACACAAGTGGGAATGGAAAAGAGCATAATAAATAACACGTTTCACTGCAGTTGGAAGGAAAAGGCGGCATCGGTTTGTCATTCCCACAGCCTTGCTTAATTTTGACGAAAGGTAGTTGATGTGATCATTCCATGACATGTGTTCTGAAAAAATCACCCCAAGTGATTTGACACATTTTTCTACAGATACTATGTATGGACCAAAAATAACAGTTTCTGGCACATCAGTTAATGAGCTGCGGGCACGAAATAGCACGCATTTTGTTTTCGATTCATTTAGAATCAACGAATTGCTTTTACACCAATCTTGCAGTTTTTAACAAAGAGCCCTTGCCTTTGTTTCTAGTTCCGCCATGTCCTTCCCAGAAAAAAAAACACAGTACAGTCGTCGGCGTAGATAAAAAACCGGCAGTTATTTTCTAGTTTTACAATATCATTAATATAGTAAAGAAACAAAATAGGCCCAAGGATACTTCCTTGCGGAACTACTGATTCTATACATCTGAGGCGCGATCTATGATTATTTATGTCCGTGAATTGGAATCGGTCTTTCAGATAAGACTGCATCAGTTGTTGAGCAGTTCCTCTGGAGCCATATCTTTCAAGTTTTTCTAGCAGAATTGAGTGATTCACGCAATCGAACGCCTTACTTAAGTCTAGATATAGCCCCAGAACCAATATTTTATTCTCAAAATTCTTTAATATCATGTCTTTCTGCACCAGAAGCGCAATTTCTGTTGTACGGTTCTTTCTAAAGCCGAACTGGCACCTAGTAATGAGTTCATGTTTCTGAGAGAAGTTCTCGATGCGTATTTTAATCACATTCTCTTAGTCCCTTAGAGAAAATTGGAAGTATGGAAACTGGCCGGTAATTGGCAAAAGTATTTTTGTCACCATGTTTGTGGATTGCGATTACCCTTGAGATTTTCATATTACTAGGAAAAACACCTGTGGAAAGTGCGCAGTTGTAGATGTGGGTTAATATAGGAGCAATTACGTCAAGGACGTATTTAATTGGTCTGATTTCTATATCTATTGCATCGCCAATGTGGGTGTTTTTAAGGAGATGAAAAAGTGAAGTAACTTCAGAGACGCATGTGGGCTGGAAAAAAATAGAATGTGGTAAAGGCAAAATGCACAATGCCGCTTCTGGAGAAGGTTTAGAGCTGCCTATCTCAATGAAGAAGTCATTGAATTTGTTTGAAAAGCTTGTACCAGTGACTTCTGTACCATTGATCACAATGCAGGTATTGCCGCTCTATGCCTTTTGACTACTGAGAGCCTTATTTAGGGTCTTCCACATTATGTCGCTTCTATGATGGCAGCAGGTCTCAAACACTTGTCTGAAGTAGTTTTCTCTAGAATTATTTATCGACTTATTTAATTTGTTCCTAACTGCTTTAAATTCCCAGAATTTCTGTTCATCACGAGAGCGTATAAAAGTTTGATACATCTTATTTTTCACGCGAATGAGTTTTAGGAGGTCTCTGGTAATCCACGGCTTGCGCGATTTTTTATGCGATCGATGTGTCTTTATTGGGAAGGATGTATCATAGTGTTTTTTTTAAAGGGACTATGAAACAAATTTTTTGAGATTATGTAAAGATAGGCAATCCATCACTCGTCACTCCAGCGCAAGAATTTTTGAGCTAGCATCAATAACAACGAAGTTATAGGCGATTAAAAATCACCCTCCTCCTCTCCCCCCTCAACTCGTACGCGCGGGGCACCATAAAAAAATAAAGAAAACAGCTCCGGGACTGGGCTCCGCCCATGAAAACGTCATTCGCTGACGTTCGGTTTACAACTTCCGGTTGTCGCACTCCCGAGGAGCAGCGTGCGTCGGCAGCGTCTCTCCGGTCTCGGCGCTTTCTTGGATTGCGGCGCGCGTCGGGTTTCTTTGCTAGTTGGCAGAATGGACCCGGACCTATTCCCGGCTCACACAATGTTTTATTTTTTTGTGCGCTGGTTCGGCCGTCACACCGATGCTGCCAAGTCTTGGTGTGAAACACCGTGCATATACTGAGCCTAGCTCTCGAATGATGTTGGACACCCGGCTGCGGGATCGCAAAATCGCGCCGCCCGACTTAGAACACAAGGAACATACGGTATTACGGTCGTAAAACGGATGGGAGAGTCAAAGAAGGTCGGGACCGAGTCTGCATGTCGAAGCAGCAGCCGAATGTGAACAGCAGCGGTACGTAGCCGTCAGGCCAAGGCCCTCCGCGACAGCTAACGCTTCGAATTCGTCCTGTGCCCTAAGTAAATGCGGCACCTTTTTTTAAGTTCTCGTAGATAAAATTGTCTTCCATCGCAGATCATATCGTGTAAACGTCCATACCGATCGCTGTAAGCTGGAAACTCACCTTCCCGGCGGGAAGAAACAGTGTCGGCAGCGACTTCGGTCGAAGCTTCAGCTGCTTGACATTCATGCCTGACTATCGAACGAGCGCTGGGTTATAGTAGTAAGCGTCAGGTGCGAAGTGTCGACCGCAAACGCGGAGTCTTCGGCGTGCGTGCGACGCTGGCAGTCCGATGCGCTCCATCCAGGCTGCTCGCTCACGCACGTCTCTAGGAGTAACATGCCTGAGTTCAACACCTCGCCAGTCACTGGGTTTGCAGCCGACGACACAGCAAGGCGTATTCATCTTGGGCGGTCGAAAAAGGCACTGTTAGTGGCTCCCGAACTCGCGACAGAAAGAGGCGGCAGAGGTAAATTAAAACCATATGCGCGAAGGCAATGCCCTCGCTCGCGCTTGCCCCAGGGGGTCGCGCGGCAGCTCGAGCAGACGATTTTCACCGCTACCGGAAGTGTGCCCGTGACGTCGAAGCTGCGGCGGCTCTAGCGAATGACAGCGTGTGGTGGCCTGCCGACGTCATGGGACTAGTGACGTCTATCTTCCCGGTTTTGGTTTCAGAATTGCTCCCTACGAAGACACCAAGCGGCCCGCGAATTTTGAAAAACACGGTTTTTAAAAATTCATAATAAATTGCCGGCTGAGTTCCGAAGACTCATACTTGGTGTCAATGCTTCTGAGCATCACTTCTAACATTTGCAAGCGGCTTTTAATTCTTTTCATGGTCCCTTTAAATGTTCAAGAAAGCATCATACGATTTATCGGCATCGCTATGGGAAAATATGGCCTGCCAATCTTGATATAAGATGTTATGTCTAAAAATTTTCATCGTGTGATCGGATATTTCGCGGTACGTGATTTCAGGCTTCGTGCATCTCCGAAATGACAAATGTTGTTTCGAAAATAAAATGACAGGAAGGTGGTCACTGATGTCAGAACTTAGGACGTTAGTTACGATGGCTTCGTCTGATACATTTGTAATAAACATGGCAATCAAGGAAATTGACACGGGCGTAACACGAGTGGGAGTTGTTATACAGTTGCGATAATTATTGCACTCTAAAATCATTAGGAGTTCTCTAGCAGTGCTTGAAGTGCTCAAGATGTCAATATTTAGGTCTCCGCCGATAGTAAGTACGTATCCATTTGTATTTGCAAAAGACAGTAAATCCTCCAAGAAATTAAAATATACTGCCACACTTCCATGAGGGGGTCAGTACAGAACGGTGAGCATATTCTTGCTCTTTCGGAGAGATAACGCTTCGTAATCCGCCTTTATTGTAGTATATTCAGATACGATATTGAAACCGGGAAGTAATGTGTGTATGGCAACCCCGCCTCCTCGGCTGTCTTTTCTGTTCAAGTAGAAATTATGGTAGTCGGGTAGAACTAACCGTTCTTAATCATCACTGTCGCAGGTTTCCGTGAACATCAGTACGTCAAACTTAGCGCCACATGACTCCAACAAAAGCAGTATGTCATCCCCTTTTGGCCGGACAGATCTAGCGTTTAGATGAAAGACTTTGAACCATTTGTCTGCGTGATTATTTTGGATTGTTTTCTGGACATCTTCCGGAAGAATCGCCATGATTATCAATGCAGGCTTATACAAAAGCTTATGACGAGGGTTGAGAGACGTCAGCGATAGCGCATATCTTGTCGAGGTCGCTCTCATGTTTCATTGAAACGACAGATGACGTATCGCTGTGACGGGCAAAAATTAAGCTGTTTCTGACCCACACAAATCGCCACCTGTGCTCGCGCTTGCGCGCGATGGCTGTTCCCAGAAGTTTCTTGAGGTAAGGGCATAGGTGTTCATTTATATATATGTGTTGCTCTGTTTGGGAGTCAGAATATTCCTCCTCTGAAGTCTTGTTGCACAAGCCCAGGGTAGCATTTGTGACCCTTTCCTTTTTTGCTTTTTCCAGGACTTTGTCACGCTTGTCGCGCCTTTGGAACTGCACGACAATGTTTGTGCTGTTTTTGTCCTTCGTTGGTACCCTGCGGCATGCATCAATGTCCGTGCGGGTAATTGGCTCCCCAATCGCAATACCAATTTTTTCCAAAATTTCAGGAATGCTTTCGTTTGGTTTCTGCAGCACACCTTTAATTTCTAGATTTCTGTTCTGTGTGTATTGCTCAGATTTCACTAAGCTTCCTCGGGAATCATTTAATTCCTTTTCTGCGACTTGCAATTCCTGCCTCAGCATTTCATTATCCTTCTTCAATGTGCTGTTGTCGGTTAAAGCTGTTGCCAGAAGTTTATTTGCTTCGCCAAGTCCCTTACCACAGAATTCCAGGCTTGCCTTGATTTCCTCAAGTTCAGTGCGCAAGGTACGCCCGTCTAAGCGGAAGTTCCTCTCCGTTGCTTCTCTTTGGGATTTCAACTCTGCTTTCAGTTCATCTCTCAGTTCGTTAAAAAGCTTGACAATTTCTTTCGTCGTTTTATAATGGGTGAACAAAAACCACTCAGTGAAAAAAAATCACTCAAGCTTTGGCAGCAGTGACGGGGATAACAACAGCAATGCGCAATAAAGAAATGTTCTAACCTGCGATATGTAGAAGATTTGGTTAGCTGCCGTTCACACCGCCGTCACCACTGCCAGGTGGTCCCCAGGTGGTCGAAATTATTCCACATCCTTTCCCTCTGCCCGGCGGACCCTCCCCCGCGGGATCTAGAGAACCTCAAGACCTGGGAGGACTGGGAGACCCTGCTGCGCTCGGAGGACCCGGCCGTGCAGACCATCGCCACCGGCCGTGCAGCCAGTGTTATGTACCTCAGGAACATAAACACATGAGTGCAGTGGGGTCGTGCGGGCACCCTGGGGCGTGCCCCGAATTCCTGTGTAAATAAAGTTTTTTCTCTCTCGCTCTCCGGAGACCTCCACTGCGGCACCTCTTTCTCTCTTTCTTCTTTCACTCCTACCTTCCTTCCTTCCCTTACAGCGCGGTTGAGGTGTCCGCCGATATATGTGAGACAGATAATGTGCCATTTCCTTTCCTCAAAAACCAATTTACAAGTTTTACTTGAAAGGTTTGGTTTTGGTTTTATGGGGTTTAACGTCCCAAAGTGACTAAGGCTATGAGAGACGCCGTAGTGGAGGGCTCCGGAAATTTCGACCACCTGGGGTTCCTTAACGTGCACTGACATCGCACAGTACACCGGCCTCTAGAATTTCTCCTCCAAAGAAATTCAACTTGAAAGGTGACGACAAGGCACCTTCCAAATCGAAGGCCATTCAGCGCCTCCGCACCACAGCCATTCAGATCAACGGCCTCATCCGCCGCTTCGGCACCCGCCGCAGAGGTACGAAAGAGGACGACCTCTGTCGGCCCACTCAAGCTTTCCTCATTAGCAGGATAGTGTACTCCTACCCCTACTATCACCTCCGCCGGAAGGACGAGGAGTCTGTATTCTTCTTCATTCCCGCTACCCCGATCAGTTACTCTCCTCCTATAACCTCTGCGGGAAACCGGTAGACTTTAGCACATCCTTCTCACATGCCCTACCTTCCCACACCCTCCATCCCCAACCACGGCGGAATCATACTGGGAGACTCTCCTGGCCAACTCCGCTGCTGCTGACCATACCGGTCGGCGCCTGGCACGAGCGGAAGCGCTAGCCCGACATTATGGCAAGAAAACAGGTGTATACTACGTGGACGCCTCCGGTCCTCACCACGGGGAATGGTACACGGTCGCGGTAGTTCAGAACAGCAACACAGTTAACGGCTTCACCTTCAGAGCCCGTAGTGCAACACAAGCAGAAGAGGTCGCGATTCCTCTCGCGGCCTCACATTCCGATTCAAAATACATAATCACCGACTCGCGATGGGCCTGTCGGAACGTCGAACAAGGCTGCACTCCCTTCCTGGCCTTTCGAATCTATCAAAATTGCGTACGGGATACGGACCCCGCACACCGTTACCTTATTGGGCCCCTGCTCATCAGGGGTTGGCAGGAAACGAGGCAGCAGACGCAGCCGCCCGCGCGCTCTCTCACTGGGTTGTTTTCTCCTCCCCACCAGATCAGGAACCCGATCCTAATCCGATCTATACCTTCAAAGATATTAAAACCTATTATCAAGACAGTCGTCACCTTTACCCTCGCCCATGTAAAGGCCTGAAGAAGGCGGATGAGCGGCTCCTTCTCCGTCTTCTCACCAATACATTTCTGTGCCCGGCAGCACTAAAACATTTTGACCCCTCCTTTAACGGCAGCTGCCCGCACTGTAGTGCGGTGTCTTCTGACACCTATCACATGGTGTGGGCCTGCCCCTCCAACCCCGCTATTCCCTCTATCCCCAACCCAACCCGGGAGGACTGGGAGGCGACCCTGCTCGGCTGCCACGACTTACAGGCCCAACAAGCCTTAGTCGGGTGCGCCCGGGCGGCGGCCACCGCCACTGGGGTCCCATACTAGGTACCTCCACCTAGTGTTTGTAAGGATCAGTCCCTTAAGGGCTGATCCAAACATACCTCCTGTCCTTTTTTAATAAATGTTTTCACCAGCACCACCGGCGCCGGATAATTACCGACGCCTTGAAGCGGATAGCCCTCCGAGGGCTGTCCTTTGCCCGTTAAGGGCAACCCCCTAAGGGTTGCCTCGTGCCACGTAAAGGGAGGCAGGGTTTGCCCCCCTCTGCATTGCTTGACAATAAATGTTTCTACCACCACCGTCAGCTGTGAACAGCATATTACGTTCAGCGTACAGAGCGGCATTGGGGCTGCTCCAGTACGCCAGCACACAGCATCTCCTCCACTTCGGCATCTACAACATGCTCACAGAATTCATAGTGGCCCACAAGACAGCCCAAATCCTTCGCCTCTCCTGCACCAAACACGGGCGGCTCATACTTGACCGTCTCAACATAACCCCATAGGCGACGTCCACTCCACGACTCCCATTCCGATAGGAGTCCATAGCCGCTTTGTCATAAAACCAATACCCAAAAGGTTTGTTGCAGGCACTTAGATATCTGGTAAGTGCGGGAAGGCGAAAGCCATTTTTGAATCATTGCCCTGATTTGAATTTACCGAGCTTGAATTTATTTCACGACAGAGAAGAGCGTGGCGAAAGAAAGTGGTGACGTCACGCTGCGCATGCGCAGCGCGTCGGCAGTTGTTGCTTGGCGGCGGATCAGTGTTTGCTTGACGTCCTTTCGTCTGATGTGACGTCATCATCCAGTTTTCCTAGTTTTTGTGTAGTTTTTACCCAAATTATAGATCTTTCGATAACCTTAAGTACTAACTACGCATAATTAGAAATTTTTCAATCTAATTTGACACAAATCCAGCGTTTTTCCGCCCATTCTGTGTTAATTTTCACTATGCTGTGACGACTTCCGGAGGATGTGACGTCATACCATTCCCGTCGCTATATCGACGTCCACACTATAGCGACGCATTTTGATGTTTTCTTTTTTTTCGCTTTAATTGGTTATAAAATTAAATAATCAATCTACATTCATCAAACTTGGCGTAAGGGTTACAACTTCGCCCCTTCTATCCGATGCTACCATTAGTTTTCTCCTATCCTGATTAGTTGCCGCTTTATTCGTGGAAGACACCGTTACACCGGACGTGACCTTGGCCGCGAGTCCATAAAAGGCTTTCGCCTTAAAAGTGGAGAAGGAAGCCTGGAGCCGTCCAGGTAAGGAGAAAAAACAGCTCCTGGCGGAAGCTCCTAAGTCCGTTGAAGTAAACAGGGAGACGATTCGCGCTGTCTTGCTCGAAGCGTACAGGAGCGGACGAAGGCGACGGCATGTTCAACAGCCACTGACTGAATCCCTGGTCAATATACCGATGTGCACCTACCACCATTTTTTAGCCACCCTAGGTACCCGCTACGACTTCACTGCAATGTATTTCATGCTTGCACTCATAGAGGCGACAAGACAGACAATTTTTGATGCGTTAGCATAAGAACCTACCTGTGGGAGAATTCTGTCCGTCTGTCTTAAAGCTCGGTAGGCAGGTGGCAAAGTGGAAAGAGTAGGAGAGAGAGAGAAGGAAAGTGCAAGAGGAAGACGAATAGTGGGTGGGACACATGAGGTTCCACATAGCTCGAAACAGGGAAAGGACAAGGCTTAAGCGCTTTTTTCTTGTTTCTTCGTTGTTTCGCGCTATGAATTGCCCACTAGGGGTGAACGGGTGGCAAAGTATAGAGGAGGTAATCCGCTTCTATACGACTTTCCAGGGGGCAGGAAAAGGGCAAAAGAGAAGAAGAGTGGGTGGGATGTGATGAAAGGTGGGTGGTGGAGAGGCATTTCATGCTGTGATTGTTGCGTTGAATCGGGTGAGAGGTTGGTTTATTGCTTTATTGGGGTTTAACGTCCCAAAACGACTCAGGCTATGAGGGACGCCGTAGTGGAGGGCTCCGGAAATTTCGACCACCTAGGGTTCTTTAACGTGCACTGACATCGCACAGCACACGGGCCTCTAGAATTTCGCCTCAATCGAAATTCAGCCGCCGCGGGATCGGGTCAGCGGCAGCGGCAGCGACTGCTCCGTCCGAGGGAACGCTATAAAAAAAGCGTTCCCGACGTTTACTCTGCCGCATGAATCGCATTTAGAGCGTGCCAGTAATTATTTTTTTTTTGCGTCAAAAGCTGCTCGTGTTAACTTGTGAGTACTTGAAGGCACACCCACTCCTATACTACGGTGAAATGCAACAATTATGCCTTCCAATATATGGCCAGTGCGTGCGACCGCCATATCACCTTTATGACCACTATGAAAGTTTGATTAGAAAGGAGACGGAATTGGAATTTATAGGCAATTTATAGGCAAGTATACCACAATTTTGCAAGAATTGATTGAGAAGACCTACACGAGGCCTTTTTATCGTCCGCTCAGCAGCTGAAGATGCAGCTTTCTGCGCGGTATCATGCACCTGTTTCCTGGTGCGAATGCTCATCAGAAAAGCCACGGGTGCCTGTGGCCATAGCGACTGCGCAGCCTATATACTGCAACGCATTGATCACTGCCATTGACTACAGGTCGGGAGAAGCATCGCGCATGAAGATACGTGAACAAATTAACCGAGCCCCTTTCCGACCATAAGCGCAAGTCCGCCTTTCGGCCACGGACATCAATGGTCGAGGAATTCCGCAACATCTTGCGCGCGCCTTTGCCACATTCGATTTTTTTTTCCTTGATTTTTCAGCTTAACTCTGAAGCGCACCTTGCCTGCTTTAGTTAAGATGGCAGAAGAAGGCATGTACCATGGCACAAACAGAGTAAAAAAACTGGCAGTGGTTTAGCTCTGGTCAAACCCGGAGGATTGCGAAAGCAACGAGGAGAGAGAGAGAGAGAGAGAGACGATGGAGAGCGCGCGGCAGCGGCCCCGGGCAACACACTCTAAAGAATTTTGACAAGGCCTGAGTACTGCTCCCGTGACGTCACGAAAAGAGGCCCAGAGTCGCCGCCACTTATGGCGGAGCTTAAGGAATCGCGACTGGAGACAACTAGCAGCAATAAGCTTCCATTTATCAGTCCACATTTTTCCTTTAGTTAAAATACTGGAATGAAGAGTAGACACTTTACGCGGAATTTATTTTGGGGCACTAGCCGCAAACCATCTGTGCAAAGATTGTTTCAGCACTGATGTCAGCACCTCTATCGCATTGCGCTTTCTCGTCTTTCTCAGTAGAGGTTTTTCTTTATGCATTACTTGAAATGAATTTGCCAATGTTTTAAAACTTTTCCTTTTTTTCACCTAGTTTTATGAAGCACAGCGATAATGAAGAATTAAACACTCTCGACGCTTCACAACTGCGTATGTGTATTTTTATTGAAGATACATGTATTTGTTCTATGATCATATTTTAAATGAATACAATCCCTTGAGGTTCTTGGCTTAGAAGTATAAGACGGGCATCCCGGAAACTTTGATGGGTTTGCGCCTGGGCGAAGGCGCAGATGCGAAAGTGGTGCAGTGGTGGTGCGCCCTGTAACCTCGTCGATGTGGGAGGCCTCTCGCACGATGTCAGCCTCAATTGTTGCCCCGGGACGCTAGCTATACGCCGCTACTGCGCATGCGCAACTGGCGAGCGCAGCGGCGGCACCTCTGAGTCACCCGCGCAGCGTCGGCGGCGGCGCGCCAGCTGTGCGCCGTGTGACGTCACTGCTCCTCGCGCATGCGCAGTACGGCCTTTCCTCGCCACCGAAATGGCTCAGCGACTCGCGTAGTGCTGCTTTCGCAACAAAAGCAAACCTTAAACTCACACACTCGGCGGGTTGGTGCAACTGCAGTGGCTCCGAGGAGTGCAAAGGCCCCAGCGAACCAAGGGACGGCCACTGCTGGCTTCTGAAAAGGAAAAAAAAAATCGCAGTGTTAAATCGCGTGTTCGTGCGAAAGCACGAACACGCTCACTATTGAATTGGAGGGGGCACTTGAGCTCCGCTTTAAGAATATGACGTGATATATTTAGTGGGTTAAAGCCCATATACGGAGAATTGGTCATTCTCTAACATTCACAGATGGCGCGGCGAGTCCTCATATACAACTACCAGCGCAGTGGTTTAAGCGACGCGCCACTGCGCTGGCAGGTGGCTGTTTCTATCAAAGCCACGGGTAGGGATTGTGAGACCCATGTTTCTCTTCCTGAGCAACCTCTAGCGCAGCTGGCGCGACGCTCCTCAGAACTTACCCGAGTAACCTCGGCTATTTACTACCCGAGTAAGCTCGTTTAGTAGCTACATGTCGAGTAGTCGTCGAGTAGTAAGGTCGAGTAGTAACTACATGTAACTTCATGCTGAGCTCCTACCCGAGTAAGCTCGAGTAGTAATTCGGGTTGTTTGCCAACGGCACAAGATCGTACGCACGGCGATGCGGTTACAAGATTCTTGGTTGGTGTTGGGGAACGTGTAAGTTCTTTCGCACTGAAGTCACAGCTAATATCAGATTCATTCAGCAGGGTATAAGTTAGCATCAGTGTTCCGCTTGACAGTGGCGGGCGGTGTGATGAAGTCCACAAATCATCGTAAGCCTTGCCCTGTCCCCTCGCCACTCCACCCAGCCCTCGATTCTGAATGGCGACAGCGGCTTCCCTCTCTTCACCCGTCACCTCCCACCAGGTCCACGTGGTTTGTCTATGTGGCACTGCTCCCATCAAATCCCCCTCTCTCCACTTTCCCCCTGCCATCTCCCTCCCTCCTCTTTCCTTCCCTTTTTGCCTCCTCTCTTCCATCTTCATATGCTCCGCAAACGCCAGACACTCTGTGGTCTAAAAGGGGTTCTAATGCGAACGCAATAAAATGTTGAAGGAGCGGTCACGTGACGCAAAAAAAAAGTCAACGTCAGCAGTTAAGGGCGTTATAGTAGACGTTCCAGACAAGATGATCACTAATGTTTAAAAATAGGGTTTTGATGTAAAGAGGAGCTTTTTTTGCGGCATACCAGCGTTGGCGGACGTCAAAAAACAGGCGAATAATGTTAACTAGTTAACTGATTAACAAAATTCTAATAGTTAACTTTTTATCTTTACATAGCTATTTTAGCTACTTTATTTTAAATTAGTGATCGGCTTCCCTGAAACACCTGGCCGAAATGTTAGAATAGACAAAGTCGTGTTCCCACCGTGTGCCAACTCAATCACGTTTATGTTCTACGAGATACATCCGAGCTTCATTCACCCTATGCTCACATTATATACAGGGCTCATTAATTATTGAGAAGCGTGTAGCCCACCGTAGGTAATAACCATATCAGTTTTTAGAATTAAAAAATTTCGGGTCACCCTCGGCGCTCTGGCCCAACAAATTTTAGCTATTTCAACGAGTCAGTGCCCTGGACAGGTTGCTTTGCCTGCAAGTTTCTCGAAGGTGCACGTATTTTGGTGCGATGTAGCCAGAATATTTTGGGCCACAGCACAGCGGGTAACCGCGTTTTTGAAATTCTAAAACCTGATATAGATATTACTTGCGGTGGGCTACACGTTTCTTAATGTTTAAGGATCGTAACAGTGATAGTTGCAGAAGAAGAATGTCTCGCTGCAAACAGAAGAAGAATGCAGAAGAATGCCTACAGAGCCTCACGCCAGCTCTACCCCCCGCCGCACCCCTCCCTGGATAACAAACAAGCAACACTCTGGCGCAGACTACAGACACATACTCTCCTCTCACCCCTTAACCTAGCCCACTATCTTCCATCCTTTCCCACTCCCGCATGTGCCCTATGCCCAGAACCCTTCGCTTCTTCCCTCCACAATCAATTCCCTCTGCCCGGCGGACCCTCCCCCGCGGGACCTAGAGAACCTCAAGACCTGAGAGGACTGGGAGGCCCTGCAGCGCTCGCAGGACCCGGCCGTGCCGACCATCGCCACCGGCCGTGCTGCCAGTGTTATGGACCTCAGGAACATATAAACACTTGAGTGCAGTGGGGTCGTGCGGGGACTCTGGGGCGTGCCCCGAATTCCTGTTGTAATAAAGTTTTCTCTCTCTCTCTCTCTCTCGCTGCAAAGTGAAAAAGTACGCATTTCATTCCAGCCTGACTGCACAACCGTGCACGTGTTACTGTAACCGAGGGTCTATTACACGACTACTGACGCGAACACCGAGAAGGACGAGCGTCACGGAGCTTGGGCTTTATGGCGCCATCCCCGTTATAAACTGTAGTACCGAATTCTCTCGCGCGCAACGCCTGGCATCGACAACTCACCCTAATGCGTCGGCGTTCTCCGGTTCCGGCGAGTGCGCCCTGTCGTGGTGCTTGCGTCCTTTCTTCCCATGATGTCTGTGACGTCGCGTCGAGACGGAACCGACGGCTTGGCCTGGACTGGAACCCGGGCTCGCAGGCACCGGCGCGAAGGAAGGCTCGGCAGCTGGATGCGGGTCCATCAGAGCTGCCTCAGGTTTGGGACTCGTTAGCAGGAACACCAGTGTGGGGAGGTGCAGAAACTTCCTTTTCGTTCCTGAGTAGCTCGAGCCGAACTTTTGTCTTTCTTTTTTTTAAGTGCGAGTTTCACGAAATACTTAATTCGCAGCAAATTTCCGTATACCGTCGACGTCTTTGTCGCAGTATGCCTTGAGCGAAAGCACCCGCGTTTTCCTGCTGAAAAATAAAGAACGATACCTAAAGTAGACATCTGGGATAGCTGATGATATGCACTCATGGTCGAGGAGCTCCAAAAAGACGAGGAGACCGAGAATGCGTTTGTGCCTTTCGGTCTCTTAGAGCGGAGGGTCTACTCCTCCGATGCAAAACCTCAAGGCCATGTGGCTCCAATAGTGACCTACAAGCGGCGGAGCGGGGGGTGTGGCCGTGACGTCATACCATGTGACTCGAGGCAATCGCATGGCGGCGTCTCCAAGCTGGGAACTTCGTAAACCCGGTCTGGGCATATCATGTTCAGAGAGATGATAAAGAAAACGATAAGTGCAAGCACTGTGGGGCGAGAGGGACCCTCGACCCCATAATCTGGGAATGCTTTAGCTCCTCAGAGGCTAAAGCAAATATAAATTGTAGAGTAACCTGGGAAGCCCTGCTGCGGAGGGAGGCCCCTACTCCACAGGAACAAGCCATCCCCCTGGCAGAAGAAGCCGCGAAGAGTCAAGACCTCTTTGCCTGCTTCTAATCGCGGAGGTACCGGCCCCCGTCACCCAAGCCTGCGTGCCGGGAACGGGGAGTAGGGGGCCTCCTTATCTGCTGGAAAATAAAGTTGGTATCACCATCATCCTCATCATCATCGCCACGCCTCGGCGCAGCTGCGGCGCGCGGAGGCGGCAGCATTCGCTCGCCTTCGCAACGCTCACCTCGCAGTTGTGCTGAACCACGTGATGCCGTTGATCTCATAAGATAATAAAAATTGTGAAGTGTTGCTTGACGTTCGTACATAGCCATGGAGAAGTCGCACGCTGGAACCAATGCCTCGGCTGTGTATCTAGAGGGGTGATTGAATCTGATGATGCTTACGATCAAGAATGTCGACAGGGCGCGTTGGCGAAGGATAACGCAGGGAAACATTAAACCACAGTAAACCACATCTGGCTATGCTTAGCTTCCGCTCTGCAAACTACGTTCAGCCTGGTTGAACCCCCGCCAATTTTTTGCAGGCGCTTCTTGGCCATAAACGTGAGCCTGAGCCACAAAGCACATGTGGGCAGTTGAAGCATGTTTGAAAACCCTGGCCTGCGCAGCACGCGGCTTTAACACCAGCGGGGGCTACAGCACGGCCATGCATTACTATATAGGTGAATAAAATCTATTGAGCCCATTCGTATAACTGGAAAATTCGTTTTTCAGGAAGGGTCCGGGTCGCTCCAAATATGGATGCGAAAGCTTTTAGCTGCACGCGTCGGAGCTAATAAACGGCTCCTCGACATCCTTATTTCTGCTGCTTGACAACGGGTATGCCCCGATTCCAAATGGGATGTTTCACATCTTGTGCCGTTTATGCTGTGCTTTGGTGCCATTGAATATTTGCCATATATCCGCCATCACCTCTCAGCACGGCTTTCCAGGCTGCTATCATGCAGCCCCACTGAACATAAAACGTTCTGTAGACATCTTCGAACATCTAGAAAAAGATAAGACATCTAGACCTCGTGGAGTTGACTGCAAGATGTATTTTCTCAATGTCTTACGGGTGTTTAGGTCAAGGTGTAGAGAAGACAATTTCTCAAAAATCTTTCAACTTCGAAGTTGTGCCAAAACGTACCCACGGTATCTATTATTATTACCTCTGCACTGTTGCGTCGCCTATCGTTTTGTTGGTTTTTCCAACACGTAACCATACTTTCGACAAACACGCTCGCATTAATGGTGTTCTTGTTCTTATTATAGTGGGATTTTGATCGGTGTGATCTACGTTAGCGGCTAACTACTGGGGTCTGTGCCAGCCTACGTGTGTCCCTTTACTTCACGCCTCTCTTTCTGTTAGCAATTCGAGCTATCAACAAGAGGACACGAGGTTAGTAAGCACAGCATTCTGGGGTGGAAGAACATTCCAGGCTTTCGTGGCGTGAACAAAATGAGTGTATGAATGCAGTGGCATAAACTAATTACTGAGGCACAATGTTGTTAGTGTGGCTAGAGCAGAAGGAACCACGAGTCGGAACATATTAGTGGGTTATGTGGTGGTAAAGAGTAAAGAACCCTGCAGTTACTGCATGATATGAAGAAATTTGAAGATTCACCTTCAGTGCTCCAACGCTGGATATTCAAGAATAGCCCGAGAGAATAAAACAAGCGGCTCAGATCTAAAATCACCCCATAATTTTAGCGAAGCTATAGATATCTATGATATGCAATATTACCCAACATGATGCCGCACAGGAATTTTGAAACCAAATAACTTCGAAGACTGTGATGTTAAGGGCATGTTAAGATGTAAATATCCCAGGTTGGAGGTCGTTTTACAAGGATTAATAGGTGAGATATGTTGCATTGTAAGACATATTAACGGCTGACTATTTCAACAAGAATGCAGTGAATATTCCTTTCTTCTTAAGGTCTTATAAGCATGCAAAACGCAGTTATGCTGACGCTAAAATATATTAGTGCATTCTTAGTAACATTAGCAAACAGGCCATTCCAGAGCATGCAAAATGTTGTTCTGGAGAATTGAAACGCTGGTATTGACTGTAAGATGGCAGACCACATAGTCGTCATTGAAGGCTTGTTAGACGAAACACTGAGGGAAATGTCTTCATGTATGTACTAAAAAGCTGAGACCTAAGGGCTAATGCCTCTGGGGACGCCCGGCAATAAAAAAACATTATGCGCAAGAATTAGCAGGGGCAAACTGCCTACGGTTGGCCATTAAAGGTACACTAAAGAGGAATCTGAACTTGTACCGCGGGAACTCGATCTACACGTTCCAAGCATTCTTATAAACTCCGAATTATTGTCATGTGCGGCCCATTTTTCTGCTTTAAATCGGATAAACGTCCTGGCTCCCGCCTTTCTTTGTTTAACTCGCCGCTGACGGTAGGAGTCAACTAACGCGTGGAGTACCTTTCAGGCAGTCGCGTGGCTGCTTTCCTTTCGCTTTTATTTTGTTTTTTTAAGTTTCCGTGAAATAACAGATCCAGTCTGAGGCTACATAGCTGCAAATTAGGCCAACAGAAGTAAAAATACGCGTGGTCTCTGCTTTCGCCGATCGCCACGTATCACTCCGCCGATGGCGGAGCGGTAAGCCAACACGGGACTGGCTGAACGGTTGGTTGACTCCTCCTACCGTTAGCGGTGAGTTCAAAAAAAGGCGGGAGCCGGGACGTTTAATCCGATTTAAATTAGGGAGACGAGAAGATCGGCCTTCATAAATAAGAACACATATGCTTTTTCAAAGGATCTCCGTGAGCAGCTATTAACGCCGCTGTCCGTGATGATCCTCGCAGGAATTAGGAACACCTGCAACAACCGCAAACGGCTTCAAATAAACACTTCCTGACATCGCCACTGCGTAAGTCTTCCACCGGTTTGAAGGCCACCCTGTCAACTCAGCGCAGATGATTACAGAAGTCGAATTGGGGATCTGTCGCCCACCGCTGCTGCACGCGGCAAAGTGTGCCGTCGCTTGCGGACAATATGATTCGCGGCTCATCCGCTAGCACCTATGCCTCGTTTCTCAGTTGAATCCATGGACGGCCATCTTTGTCCTCTCAAAAACGAGGAGGAAAGGTTTTAGACGACTCATAAAAAAACAGCCAATAGCTGCAATCCAGTCGTCTTGCGGACGCAGTTGTCCGCATATAAGCAATTTTTCTGCGGGAGCCGGACTTTTTTTTTATAAAAGCTCATAAAGGGACTTTATGCCAGACCAGCTGGCAGCTGGGCGTTAGACACCTTTGCATACCGTGTACCGTGCTACCGCTACCGGAGTACCGAGGGCCCGCCTACCGCTGGTGAGCACGCGCTGATTGGTCCCGATGTTGCAGGCGCGCGCGCAGCTGCCGGGTACGTGGCGCCATCTGGCGACGTCAAGATTTGCGCATGCACATTGGCAGCGCGCAGCCTCCCGGTGCTCCGATACTGGTAACTGTAACACTGTACACGGTGTGTTAAAGGTGTCTAAAGTCTGACCTGTGCCGTCCGTCGTCCACACGCCGTGCGGAAGGCGCAAAAAAACGATCTTACAAAGTCTTCATCGTTTCGACAGGTATGGCAGGCTGGGCCTGCTCTCAATTTTAAAAAACAAAACGTGACAAATTTTAGAGCATTTACTGACCGGAAAGACCCGGAGAGGCTTGATTGTTCTAATGCCTGCAAAAGCTCGTTAATTAGAAATTCAAGGGACCGGAAAAAATTTTCGCATTATAGAATGATCCCGAAAAACTAACAGTAACTGCTTGCATCACGGTATATTTATTTGGTGAAAGACTGGGCCATGGTTGCTTGCTTTTGAGATGATAAAGGCGCGAAGATTATTTTTCACATCTTCATAAATGCTTTATTGCATGAATACTATCGGGAGCGTCGAAGCAGAGCTACTGAAAAGTGGTAAGGGCCTCCCAGGCAACCTTCATGGTGCGACGCCGCGCCGCAGGAGCCTTGGCGGTACTGCGTCACACCCCTCATAAGCGACAAGGTCGCGTGCGAGGAGGCTTCACTGCACAAACCACGAACGGCACGTGACGAGCGCGCAGTTTCGATGCACTGGAAGAACCGAAGAGAAAGAAGTTCAAAGAACCATGCGTACGAAAGCGCTTCCGCCACTCAGGGCCCGAAACGGCGCGTAGCTGGGCTCGGTTAGCTGGCTGATAAGGGCTAGCGAGTAGCGCAGAAAAGCGAAACCGAAACTATGCATTCTAACTGATTTCGAGACACGGCCATACGTCGTCATACCTGCCGCTGCACGCACGTCTGAGGTGCACAGGAGACTCTGCAGCATAGGATTCAAGTTTGAGCAGGGCAATTTGGATGATTGTTTCCCGCGCGATTTAACTTGTACGAGGTTCGTAGCGTCCGAATTAGCGAGCGTACGACGCCATAGACTTAAATGGGCGTTCGACGCAATAGTGCAGGAAGTTCGAATTATCCGGACTGCCGAATTAATGAAGATCAGATTAACCCCACTTGGCATAGGTTCCTGTTCTTGCTGTTTACGCCGGTGATAGCTGCCATGGCCGCCTCGTCGGTAAGGTCATTTGTCTTGATTGCGTCATCTGCGTGCAAGAATTCTTCGACTTGGCACGCCGCAGTCGTCACCACTCACCGATGACCAAAGCAGCATTCATGATAACTGCACCGGCGGGGCTTGTGCGCCTACGCGTCACTGGCGTCAAGCCCACTTTCCGAAAGCAGTCCGCCTTTTGTAGCGAAAAGCTTCACTATAGTGAAGCTTTTGCTATAGTGAAGTGATTTGCCACAGCTACAGCACTGTATCCAGGCTTAACCTTAGCTAAGCCACAGCCAATTTTTTCCCAGGATGTGGCGCCATCTGGGAAGTGGCAAAAAGTCGTCTGCTACTGGTTGGAAACAAACGCACATGGGAGGACCAGACGCGATCTGTTTTCACGATGAGCCAGCGCCTGCGAAGTGGCAAGTGTGTGTTTGACAGCTGCCGCCATCTGTCGCCGGCGCCTGTCACTAACATGAGCTGAGCATGCGCAGAAGGGCTGGCGGTTTTATTTTCAACCAGAGGAGCTGCAGGGAACAGGCACGCATGCGCACAGCAGCCTTGTGAAAAAGGCGGATTCTTGACGGGAAGTCCAAGGAGCTTGCACAACCGATGGAACAGTTACAGCTGACAAGATAGTAGACAGTTTTAGTATAGCGTTTGCGTTTTTTGCGTACGCAACACGCAAGATGTTTGCGTACGCTAAATTCAAAGCGCGAACAAAACCTTTAGTTGAGCGTTTGCGGACCGTTCCGCAATAGGCGCTAAGTAGACATACAACATCCAGGTTCAGCCCCGTTTGGGTAAGTACCTAGCGCCACCACACGTCGAAAAAAAAATTGAGGTCGTTTTGAGAAGTGCTAAAAATGGCCGTTGCCATGACGACAGTGTACACAACCTGTCGTTAGGCTTACGGGCTTGAAAACAGACTGCTATCTTAAGAGTTCCGGCAAGTTATCGCACATAACATTGCGTCCCAGTGAAACGACAGAAAGCAGAAGCGAATACCACCATTTATTGCCAGTTGAGCGCCGAATAACTCAATGACGAGGTATTTTAGAACCGAAGCGGGCAAACAGGGCGCCGCCAGCTTCTTTTAGCGTTCTGCGCATGCGCATTCTACGTGCGCTATTTTATTGCGTACGCAAAGGTTTTGCGTACGCTATACTAAAACTGTCTAATACTACGTTGCCAACACGCGTGACGGGTGCAATTTTCCTTCCTCCAAGGGTGCAACACGGCAGCTCGCCTGACGAGGTAACGCCTGCCCTCAGGACATGTGCAGTCCGCGAAGCGGGGGACGTGGCAGAATCAGCGAACAAGAGGGGAAGATAAGACAACGCACGCGCTCTAGCTGTCGCGCAGAATGAGAGAAAAAAACGCGCCGGCACGTTTCCTGCGACCGGCTGCTCCGCCAAGGCTACCTACCATCCATTCTACCGTGCTCCCTTTGTCCTCTGCGCGGGCCTTTTGCACAGGGGAACGCATCCATTGTTACTCCCCGAGTCGCGGCGACAAGCAAGGATCCTCGGCATGCCTGGTGTGTCCGAGTGCATGTCACGGTTTCCTTCGCTTTCCCTGTGTTGCTACGTCGGTTCGGTCTGTCGGTCGGCTCAACACATGCGCGGTTTTGTGCTGTAAGCGTGGTTTGGCTAGTGCGGTTGTAGCGTTTTAATGTTTTTGTTTCTTTTGAGGTTGACACTCAGTGACTAGATTTAATTGTCATAAGCGATAATATGCTATGACAACATTACTATAAGCAACTTATTTTACCATAAGCACATGGTAAAGCTGACAGTGCCACAACTTACCATTTTTATATCCAATATATTGTTATAACCGGTACTGTTATAAGTGGGTTTGACTATAACAAATTCTTCTTCCGTGATGTGAGCGGGTTGGGTTCCCAGGAGTGTAGCAGCAGAGCTGCAAGATGTTTTAAGACGTTCCTGCTAGACAAGTACAAGAGGATTTTACAATTTCTGCTGACATTTTCAAGACATCTGTAGAGGTTTGAATATTGGCACCAGATGTCTTATTTATTTTTCTAATACATATTTGAGATTTCAAAAAGATATGTCCTTGTGTTCATGGGGGCTAGGATATTTCCCCCGTTGATCACAATGCGGTAATCAGTGCAGCAATCGCAGACAGATCATGTCTCTACTCTCTTCACATGTTGCTGAAAGGAAATACTGCTCAGGTGGTCGAGACATAACATACCCAGTACAATCTTTTTAATTAGCTTCTGCTGAGCATATGTTGACTAGATTTTACTGACTGTCAACAGGAAGTTTTGCGAGGGATTAGCGCTCTAAAGAATGTGCTGCCTCTGAGGTACTGGGGAGCTTGAGAGTGAGTGCAGTCATTCACTGCCACTTCCTCACACTGTGGAAGGCTGAAAAGAGCGATTTTGTGAGTGTGTTTCTGTAATAGCGATGATGATGAAATTGTTTTATTCAGTAAAGAGCTTCTAGCTTGTCAAACTTGGGGGGGGGGGGGGGGGGGCTTAGTCCAGGGCTTCTACTGCCCTAGTTGTTTGCTGCACCCACTGAACCAATTGTCTTTGGTCCTCTAGGCTTGTGTGATGCAGTGTGATAGTGTGGGGCATTCCCAACATATTGAGCATGTGGTGAAAGTGTGTGCTGAAGTGGTGGCCTAGAGGTTGAGCATCCGCCTCGCATGCGGGAAATGAGAGGTTCGATCTCCAATGCTGCCGGGTACCCACCGTTGATACAATGGGTACAAGCTTACTCTGGCCTGATGCTTGGCTTCTTTAGGGCGAAATTTTTGGGAAACGGGTTTTTGAACTCACCTTGAGCTAACGAAAATACCTTGTGCCATGGTGTTCTTTCGCCGCAGATGCCCTTGTGCCATAAAAATTCACTATCATCATCATTATAATGTTTTCATTAGTTTGGTGCAAGCAACTTAAGAGAGTGGCTTATGTGCGTACTGTGTTAATGCAGCTCCAGATGTATTATAGTTGTCCGTAGGTACACTTCTCTGGCATTTATTTTCTACCACGTAGCAACTGAGTGGGTGAGAACAAAATGAAACAATAAACTGTTTTCAATGGGACGGTTAAAGAAAAAGTTCAATGAACTTAGTCCCTCATATCATCGTATGGTACTTCATTAGCTTAATTCGGCTGCATTTCATTTCATTTGCCCAACTTTGGGTCTCATAGTACAACTAAAAGCCACTTTTCAGGCATTTCACCTTTCTGAGGTCATCTTAAACAAATTTAGAAGCAACCCCTCAGTCGGGGATTGCAAGAAATGCCGACGAATTCACACCAGCAGTCAGCTCTCACATTTCGAACAATGACCATGTGTTCGGAGTTAGGAGTACAACCAGAAAAACTGGGAATATCCTTCTCAAATATTCCAGTCAAGTGCACTTTCAACGTTGTTTGCATTACATGTTAACCTATCGGTAAAACCATTGTAGGGTTCATCTATATATGCAGGATTGCCACTGGTAAAAGATTGTGAATAGTGCAGCCTCCACGACCAACAGTCTCCCCATGTCGAGCACCTGAATCCATGCATACATCTACCCTCACCTTGCCTATATACACTTCATTTTGGGACTAATCATACAGTGAATGCTTACAGCTGACTGTTTCCCTACACAGCCAGGCATATTTAATTGGATTTAGGCATTTTTTGAGGTGCTGTGACTTTGTGCACTCTCATTTGCATACTAGGCAGGAAGGGTTGGAAGTCAACAATTGTGGGGTTCCTTGGCACCTTTTAAAAACCATTAGGGCTCGTCAAGGCTAAAAAGGTTGAGAACACCTGATCTACCAGGACGGAAATGCAAATTATCTCAATGTTGGTACTGCAACCAGTTGGCTGCAACAAAAACAAAATCTGGGGTGCATTTTCTCTCCAAATGTAAAAGAAAAAAGGATGATGGTGCAGGGGATGCTTCAAATTGCTAGCTAATGGTCAAATGATATATATATATTTTTTTTATAAGATGCATTGAAAGCACCTTGACAACACTACTCAAAGAAGGATGAACACAAAAACACTTCAAGTTCCCCAAGCTTCTCTCTTTATTCAATACGAGATTCCCCTTATTATCAACCAGTATTTCATAGATTATGAGACTTTCATTCATTACCGAAAAGGTTGCATTTGTGTGCAGCACTGAAGCATGTTATGCACATAAATGGCTTCCCTGGACAGTCACTACAAAATGTGACAACCTTCTTCGCCATCCCTCTGGCTGTCTTTGCGTCGAAAACTTGCACTGATAGATGCATAACAGCCTATGCGCCATATTTGAATATTTTTCACAAGTCTATCAGCCCTCTCCAGCATGTGGGTGCACTTTTTTTCGTGTAGAGCACCTGTTGACCCACATAGCATTTCATGAGGTTCAATTCCTCATGACGTGTAGTCAGTCACAGTTGGGCCACAGCTGATTTGCCAAACAGACAGGCTGGTTACCCTTGGTCTGTAAAGTACAAAAAGCACTTTCCCTGTGTTCCTTTTCCATAAGATTATCATTCTGGCACTACAAAGGACTAAAAAATTTCAGGCAGTACAGTTTGAATACATGATGTTACCCACTATAGTGCTCTTAAGAAAGTGAGCATGTTGAAAAAGCGAGTTCTCTTTGTCATTCTAAAAGAGTCAGAACCTTCCTACCTAGTAAACCTTCATTTCTCAGACTTCAAGTAACTGAATACCCCCTTCAAGCATTGTGCCTGAGCAGGCACCCGACTCACCTATAAGCATGCCACAAAATTAATGCTCTGAGATAACATTTATTTTGATTCAAAACAAATAATTTCCTGCCTAAATATTATACCCAGGCCTCAACAAAGCAAATCAGTTTTTAAATATCAAGCCCCAACAGTTAATGTTCTACTTGGGTGTACAAAATCACTACAACTAATTACACTAAGGCCTCAAGGAAGCCAATCAGTTTTGCAACATGAAGAACTAAGAGTGAACGTTCCACTTGCTTGTATAAAATCACTATAGACATTGTAACATCGAAATACCAGAATTTCTAGAACACCCGAGGAATCATGGAATCAGTGTTAGTTTCACTATTTTTCAAATGTGAAAGATTTATTTTGAATATTTACTGAATTCATTAGTTGGTATAAAATGCACCATATTTGTGATATGAGGGGTGCTCAATATTTCTGAAAGAAGGAAATCACTGCTAGGTGTAGCAATCTCTCAGAAAGAACTGCGTGTTTGCTATGTGCACAGCTGTGCAGATAGTGCCTGAAAAAGTAATAAAACTAGAGAGTCTTCACCTGATTTCCACTTCATGCTTTGCATAGTAGTACCCAATGGGTTGGAGTGACAGTACCAAAGATCAATCTGTTCTGGTTTCCAAGAGGCCATGAGTGGACCAGCTTCCAAGAGAAAATGCTCAACATTTTCAGCCTGTTTTGTGCCAGCACCTTCTTCTAACTCATTTTTTCCAACCTTAATACCTACAAGTCCACCAGAATCTTGTGGGCGGGAGAGAAGTTGAGCTGCCGTGGTGACCACCAGGGAGCTTTTGACTAGACAGCAAGGAAGAAAAAAAAAATGCCCAAGTCACACAGCAATGAAACTGTGCACATGTGACTACCAGAGACTAAGAAGACAATGTTTTGCAGTCCTCTGGTCTCGTGCCTCTATAATAAAACATGCTGGCAATTTGTTTTGCCAGCCTGCTCATGAACACTGGAGGCAGCAAGTGATGTTTAGGAGGCAGCAAGTGATGTTTAATGTTCATAGGAGATTCAGGACATACCACTTAGCCTTTAAACATTACTGAGTAAGCCAAACACTGTATGAGACCACTGTGTAAAGGAAGACAAACAGTGCACTCTATGAAAAGTTCATACACCTCGACGTACCTTGTCCACTGTACATCAAAATGTTAAAAGGCAAAAACATGCCACACGCAACATATAGTGGTAGATGTGATAAGTAACAAGAAAACTTTTTCTAACAACACATGACTATTTGCACAAAGAAGGAAATTTGGAAAAAGCTGCACAGAAAAATATGACTTTTAGTACAACCACTGTGCAGTGCAAACTATAGTGCAGTGCAAAACACAATGCAGTGCAGAGTGCAGTCTGGCACAGCAAGTTAATACACCCCTGCGAGTTACATGACATGTCACACCTATGAAGGCACTTGGTTACAGATGATAAAACTAGCACTGCACTCTCGTGCACAATATCTCCGCATTTTAAACAGCATTGCATGGCAGTTCCCAAGAAGATAACCTTCTGGCAAACTCTCAACCACCTGACTTGGCCTGAAAATTAGTTGAGAGCTCACTACTTTTGTGGATGTTCAGACACACACACACACATTGCATAGACAGCACTTCAGCGAATAGTAACACTTAATCCGTTTAATGGAAAAAGAAAAATTACCATATGGTTTAGCATGGCTAAGCGTGGAATACCGTGCAATAGCACTAGCTATAGTGGGCACTTCAGGTCCTTACTTGCTAAAGGCCTTCCATCTAAACGTCTTTACCCTAAAGGCCTTTGGGTAAAGACCTGGGTAGAGGTCTAAAGGCCTGCACCCAGGTGAAGGCCTGTCAGGTTTACGTACCTGGCAGGTTCCCCACAACCCGGTAAGCAGGTGGGTTGCCTGCCACAAAGCAGTCTTCAGGGACATACGTACATATGTATGCTCAAAGTCAGAAAATGTGCCTAGTAGTGCTACTGCACTAAAGAAAAGCTTTTTTTGAAACGTTCAACAACAAATTCGGTATCGACATCAGATATATATAGACCCTACTCATTCTCAGACATGACAGGTAGCAGGAGGCTCCTGGGTGGCAACCCAACACACCAGCGTCAATATTATTGCGAGCGCTGAAACTAAAAGCTCAAAATGAGGGCTGCTCATGGCCCAGAAGGCACTGCACAAAGGGACGGGAGATTGGGCAATGCTCCCTATCCCCCTAAAAGGCATGTGGAGGGATTCAAGTTTAATCCTGTACACTGTTGCCCCATAAACATGAGCTGGAGGGCACTGACAAAGTTCCCCCTACCACCATCACCTCCTGAGCCGACAGATCTTTGCCGGATTTTCTGAACAGCCGTATTACATCGCTCCTGCGGCCATGATGCTATGCAACTGCCATAATGTTGCGTGACAAGGTTGCCTGCATAGGCGCTTCACACAATTGATGTCATGTGAATAGGGTCTATATATGGTTAGTAATAGCTTTATATGAAAGTCTCCACAATTTAATTTTAGCACACATACAAAGTTGAAGAGCAGAAAACTGAGAAATTCACTACAGCAACGTTTCTTCTACCTGAAAGCAAACAGCCTTCACATAGGGGTACTTCCCCAGAGGTGCACATTGATAAGCCACTAATATTTCTGGCAAAAGAACACCAAAATTACAACAAGGATGCAACTTAATGAAAGAAAAAGACCTTCTTCCAGCATCAAAGTGAAAGGTAAAGCCACAAAAAATTATGCAATAATCATCCACTCTTTGGAACGCTCTTCCTCCATACTGTTAAGAAACATACGTAGGAAGGCTGTGGAATCCTCTTCCGTCATCAAATGGCCACTTTTCAGGGGCCAGCCAACAGCAGCATGACATACTTGCCCCTCAGGCTGTCACAAATATAATACAGTGCTTATAAACAATGAAGAAATTGCTGACAGCACCTGCAACTAGCTCAGCCATCTGTAAACTAGTGCGGCCACCTGTGCGGTCAGCTGTAAGCCAAGTGGTATGCGGTGGTTACGCCATCCCATAGAGGAACTAAGCTGCACTGTCGGCAGAGTTCATTTACGGAGCTCCTGAAGAAACAGTGGACTTATTCGATCTTCCTATTTGACAACGCAGTCACAAACATTACCTCCTCTTACGCAAAGAAAAAAGAGGACACTGCAGAAACCTTATCTCCCTTGGGGCAGAGAACACTACGATGATACAATCGGAGAAATATGAAATGATAAGCTATTGAAACAAGAATAAAAAATAGCCGAGAGTAGTTTCAAGGCCCTGTTGTCGATTCTGGTGCTGCAATGCAAAGACATAGCAGAGACAGGACAGAACAGGAGGGACAGCACACAGTGGGCTTGATAGGGCTAACAGGAATGACAATGTATTATCCTTGCACTCTTTTGCTTTCACTACAGTGTCAAGGAATCAGCTAGTCCATTCTTTCTCCCCAGTTATAGCATTACAGTTCACCACAATTTGACGCCATGGTTTGAAAACAGAATGGCATCAATTTGAATGACATCTGTCCAAACACACAAACTTTCATTTCACTAGCAAGTTTAAAGCTGCCTGAGATTAATTCAAAAGTACAGAACGTTTCTGACAGGATGGCTCCTCCATTTACGCATATGCTACTAGCTAGCCTTGAAGAGGCAGGCCTCTTGTCCCTGAAAAAAACAAAAAAAACATGCAGCATTATTTTTGTTACAGCAATCTGCCACACATTCATGCCACATTCAATGCAACCTTGCACAAAGCAGAATGATAAAATCTAAACAAGCTGATGCCCAAGAACAATACATCTACCAAGCCTTACCGGCTGGCCAGCATAAATGCTTGGAAAGGGAACTGAAGGGAGAGAGAGGCAGGGGTGTTAACTGACCACTGTATCAGTTGGCTGCCCTACCCTTGGGAAGGGGTATAAAAAGAGCAAAAAAAAACAAAGGAGGGACAAAGGAAGTCAAGCACATCAGTTTATAGAAAAAGTGTGCCTGCCTGTCGCACATTGTCAGCATCACTTACAAAGTGGCACCGGCAACAGTAGCAAGACTCAATTTTGTGTAGAGAACATGGTTGGGACCCATGACTGTTGTTGTCAAACGCTGCAAAATTTCCTCCCTATAAGTTGACTACACAGACTGCTATGCTGATAATGAGGAAGAATGTGCTTGCTACCCTTTCTTGCTACTTTTAGCGAACGAAGCTTGAGGAAGCATCAGATAAGAAATCTTTACCCAAGCAGAATGTATCAGTTTGATACATATCAGCCTACTCTTGTTTTAATCAATGTCACTGCAGTTATGACACGCATACTGCCAGCAATAAGTGTATGTTCAAACTATGCTTGACATAATTTTCATATTTTTAATAAGATCTTACATTACATAAAAAGTAAACAGCATGCACTTGCTACACAAACGGACACACCAATACATTGATGGCCTATACCAGGCGTGATATTGGTTAACAAACAGCATGGCAGCTCACAAAAACAAAAATATCAGAGGCAGAACCTAACCCACCAGCTTCAGCACAAACACAAATGCAATATACAAGATCCAGAGGCCGGTCTTACCATTGTAAAGCGTTATACCTTTATTTCTCTTTCCAAAAGCGCAACAACCTACAACACTTACCACATAAAAGGCAGTTGTAGACCCTTTTCACCCTTTTTGCAGTTTCTTCATGTGCTCTAAATCCTCAGTAAAACATTCATATGACACAAACACAGTGCTAATGATAGCATTCTCAAAACAAGAAAGAATTAGCCTAAGAACCTCTACAGGAGTTGAATAATGCACAAGCACTGGCTCACGAGAAAAATTTAGAAGAAACTGTGCTGGCACACTTAACAAAATGGCTTATTGCATTATGCCCTGCACAAAGAATACTGGAAGTTTTCATGCCGCTGCATTTACGATCATGTATACAAAAGGTGCAAACTTGGTCGTAAACACTGAATAACACATCTCAAGCTGGAAAGGAAAATATATTAGCCAAAAACAAGATAAAGAGGCATTTCAAAGTGGCTACAGTCGCATCCGGACATATATCGGACCTGGGTATTTTGAATTATTTGCTATATAGAGCAAACAGATTATCCCCTTGAAAATTCTGTGTAAAAGTATATTAGCATTACTGTGTACACCAAACTGAAATTTCGTCGATCATTCGATGGCTCTCTTCGATCACTTTCCGTAGACAGAGACAAGTAGGCTGCATAACCTTGGGCAGCTGCTGGGAGTGCTAGCTCTGTGAAACTGTGTGGCAAAGTGTATGTGAGGTGTGTTCCAGGGTGGCCTTCAGTCTCTTCCACTCATTTTCCAAGCCACATCGCTGTCATGAGGTGAAGCCAACCTAACTCACGTACCGTGCTTCACTGCAAGAGAAGTTGCGGGAACCAGCTGTACCTTAATTTTAATGAGTGGTTGGTACTGTATTTAGAGCACACTGCTAATAAGATAAGACATCTTATGATAAGCACTGGCCAGGTCCATAGTACCGACTGCAGGGGTCTCGCTGCAGAGCAGGTTAGACCTAGAAATGCACAGTGAGCAATGCACTGCCAGCATGCCAACAGGCGGCATGTTGCTGCGAGAAACACGTCACTAGCAAGAGTGAAATTTATTTCCACGAGATTATAGATAAGTTTAATTATTGCCAGTTTTCATATATCAAATTACTGATATATCAAACTATTTTACAAACTCCATTGAGTTCCATATATCCAGGTTTGACTGTATAAACAGTCGCCTCAATAGAAATCTTCGACTCTCACATACTAAACGTGCAAGAATGTCGGTGGCCTGCCACTTTCTTTGCATGGTCACCCAATGGTTTTAATTTCTGCTCAGCTGTTTCCCTTCCTCTCATCTCAAAATTCTACATTCCAGCAGGATTTTGAAACTGGCTCTCGCCAGGGTGGGGGCCCAAAGAGAGATTCCAAGACAGTGTAACATGCTTATGGTATCCTTGGATTCATCTGCACCAGCAATTAGGACTTCAGCTTCGCTGAACAGGATTCAGTGGCCTAAGGCAGGTGTGTACCTTGCGATGTTCTTCCTATCCTAATGCAGAGCCAATAAATGGTGCCTCGTCTTATGCGTGACAACACCAGGCCAGGCTGCACCATCTAACATTGCTCAAACCGAATGAAGATTGTAACATTTTCTCACGACATGGCCTTTTGGTCACTACAAAGTCACAAACCTCCTGCCTGTGCCCTGCCAATCAGCAAAAGCACGGCACAAGTCCCCTCTAATGCATGGAAAAGCAAACATCCATTTAGGGCGCTCGTCCGTGTGGTTTCCTTCATATTTGTCTTCCGTCGCTTCGCGCTGTTTTTCCACCCAAAATGAATGTATACCGACTCGCCCAACTTTCCATTCCACTACAAACAAACATCTTAATAACGCATCACAATAGTAACTTGCACCTTAATTATAGTTCAAAACATATTTGTAAACAGATATAAGAAACAAGACATTAATCATGCAACTAACAAGCAAAGCAGCGTAATGAAGAAACAAGTGAGCTCTACATACTAGTTAGAAACATCCTGGAAGAGTTACGAAACATGGATAATTAGAACAAAAGAGCCATAAGCCTGAGCACACGCAGAAATAAAAGAAAAGGTTTTTTTGACTTGCACTGCAGACCTCACAAAAGAGCACCGAATTCAGTCACTATTTTGTCCACATGGCTCGACGAGCCTGGTAGTGAATCCCTGCAAGCCGCACCTGCTTTGGCTGACGGTCTTGCACTTAGAGAGGTACTCACTACTCACCGCACCTTTACTGAGGTACTCACCTGGTTGCTGCTCTATAACAGTGATTGAATGACCAGAACTGCAGAGGATACTGGGCTGTCCACGTACTCGGGGCACAGTGCTGGATCTGAGTGCTGCTTGACTGGACCCCTCTCTCCTTGATCTTCTTGCAGTCTGCATGCAAGTGTGCAATGAAATAAGATTTGTTCTACACAAATACTGTACCCAATGCACAGTATCTGGCAACATCCAGTGTCGGCCGCTGCACTCCCACTGCTGCAGTGCTGTGCCGCAGAAAAGAAACAGTACTTGGTCCAGCAGCACAGTTATCTACAACTTCCACTGAGTCTTCCTCAGCACATCTTCCTCCCAGCCATCCCGGTGCATCCAGACGGTTACACTGCATTCCGCCACTACAGGTTTAGGTTGAGAAGCGAGGTTGTCCAGTTGTGCTGCAACACCAGTCACCCTGAACAACAAATTGTGCCTCACACCACTCATTCCTGCAATTTTTCCATTGCAGCGAGTGCTTCCCCCAGGGATTCCTAACCAGTTCAGAGCCATGTTTCTTGGCCAGCTTCATGTGCCCTGGGTGGAGCAATGGTTGGGTTTGGTTTTGACGTTAGCTGGAGAAGGGAAAAGGCCTCATGACAAACTGAGGGACACCACAAAAGTGTGCAGGTGTTCTATAGCAACAGAAGAAAAAACACGCAGCGACGGTTTGTCTTCTGTTCCCACACATCCCTGCAGGCCCACAATGAAGTATGGCACAACACATTTGTTCACATGCACTGCTTTTCCCTTTACACTGAGACGCACTTGAGTCAGTGAGCAGAAACAGCTCGAAATTGCCCTGCTGCAGCCTGATGTGTCCTAGAACGCTTATGATGGAAGCGACAGTCGTTGCTGAAAGAGTATGACCCTTACAAATGCAACAGCACAAAAAAAAATTGAATGCACCACCTTAATTCAATGCAGCCCACACAAAGGCACAAAAGAATCAAAAGGTACGCTGTGTGCTAAAAGCTATAACTCACTGCTTTTAAGATAATAGCCAGGAATTCGAGTAGACTTGAATGCGTGATGTTTAGAATGATAATATATAGATGATCACGAATATATTTATATTCATGTATGACTGCTGAACACCCCTGTACCACCTCCCCGCCCCCCCCCTTTATGTAATGTCCCTAACGGGACCCTTAAGGGTTATTAAATGATGATGATGATGATGATCAAAACACGTCACAGAGTACACTTCATGGGTGACAGTGGTGTGCCGGAAAGCTGAGAATAGACAGAGAGAGAGAGAGAGAACTTTATTTCTTAAATTAAATTCCAGGTTTTAACCTCCAAGGCTAGGATTCAGCCCTTGGAACCTGGTGGCTGCCTGGGCTTGATTACTTCTTTTTGCTCATCTGGGTACAAGGTGAGCATCAGAGCCTCCCATTTCTCTTCCTTTCTAATAGTCCCTGGATTGTTTTCTAAGTGTGTGCATAAATAAATAAATAATAAATAAAAAATTTTTATTTGAAAAATTACATAGTACAAATACGAGCCTGCCCAAGCCATATCATATCTTGTGAATCTTGTTTGTGTGTCCCTTGCAAAGTCTTCAATTACTGTTGTATCGCCCCGGTTACCATGTGATTAATATGACCGAATTCGGGTATGTGCCCATCTGTAACTGCCTCCAAATTACTTCCTCCTTTTTGCTGACCTTGCGATCAGCTTCCGGTTTAGTCTATAGTGCTGAACTATATCCCTGTATCTTACCAGCCTGTATTTGTCCGAGTTGTGTGTGTGTGACGGGGGATAGGAGTCAGCTCGTAAAGCGAGTCCTCAAGCCAGTTCATTTGCCCCTTCATTGTGAGCGAAAAATGGGCCAGGATAAGGTAGCTGGCAGTCACCCTAACCATAAGTGGCATGTGGGCCATCAGGTCACGTGACCTTGTGACATCATCGTGATCTACCCAAAGGAGGTGGCAGTTCAATTGATCAAGAGTTCAACCACATTAGGGATATTAGCATATATTAGGGATCCTGTGCAAATTGCGATATTTTGCTCCTGTTTGCATTAAACGCCTTATTTTCAGTGCCCTTTTTACCTCACATATTTACTGTCACCTAGTGTGGGGTACAACTACTTTGTCAAATATTACTAAACTTCACCTCCTACAATAAAAGGCAATTCGTATAGTTGCAAATGCTGCATACGATAGTCACACTGCACCTCTCTTCAGGGAACTAAACATTATCACACTTCCTGACATTTATAAAACAATGCAAGCGTTATTCTAACTGAATTAAACAGAATAAAAACATTTTAGGCGGCATAGCAAACCTGACACCTAAACGAAAAACACGGAATACCCGCAGTACTGAACTGTGGGAAATACCTCGAGCACGCACTAACTATGGATACCAGATGCTACGTAATATGCTCCCGTCGCTTCTACACAAACGAGTTGTTTCATAGCCACAATACTGTTTTTTTTTTGTAAATATATCATAGCCACAATAATTGCACTTTCTACCTTTTTCTGCATTGCACCGTACATTGTATACTTCATTAAACACTCTACTAATCTTGTAATTGTTTTGCTTATGCCCTGATTTTGTGCCACATCCTCCCATGTCTGATGCGTTGTTTGTATTCTAGTTTTGTTGCCAATGCCATGATTTTTAGGGGCCGTGAACCCCGTCAAGCCCAGCTAGAGGCTTTTTGTTCACGGTCCTCAGCACCTGTAATGTTGATGTTGGAATAAAATGATGATGATGATGATGAACTAGGTCAGGAGAGGTTGCTCGGAAATGACAACCTGGGTCTCACAAGCCCCACCGATGGCAGCACCTGCCACCGCTGGGCTGCAGTGGCGCACCGCTTAACGGTTGCACTAGGAGTGGTATGAGGACTCCCAGTGATCTATGAATGTAAAGCAGAGAATGATCTATTCCGCATACATGGGCATTAACCCGTTAATGCTGCAAGACGTATTCAGGTCACGTGAGCCAATCAACAGCCAAACGACAGCCGTGACGTACAAGATGCGTTCATGTCATGTGAGGCATGCAAAAAACTCCAGTATGGTCACTGCTCAAGAGAGACTAGAATGATAAAAAATTAACAAGCGGCAGTTACCTATATTGGAGTTTTTTGCATGCCTCACACGACAAGAACGCATCTTGTATGCCACAGCTGTCGTTTGGCTGTCGATACCAAAATGAAACAGCAAGAGAAAAAAATTCAATTATTACCACTTGTTGGCGCAATCCACTTCACTTTCTATGTATTCTAATGTGTAGTGCATCATTCTAAAGAGAGAAAACACAACTAAATTTCGATGTCTTCACTCCTTTAGGTGTGACGCCGAGCGAGTGCTTTCCGTGCTTATGCGTCATTTAGGCCGCCAGTAGCAACACGCAGCATGAGATCTCATCACTGCATAGAGCGCAGGCAGGAGGTAAAGTTGTCCTGCCTTTTCTGCATCTTGAAGAAGGCTTTCCTAAAATGAAGTCCCCCCGCAAGACAGCATCCCCGTGCAATTGCGTGAAGTTCTGCGTAAGGCATCTTGTGCAGATGCACGTTTTTTGCGTAGAAGTATTCTATATATATTTTTTTTCCTCAGCAGTGCCATACAGACGCCCTGGGCGTGCTGTCGCAAGGGATTGCTGGAGCTTGTGGTCGCTGCGAAAGTTTACATTGACCAAAGCACATGCGAAACAGCTCATCTTAAGTGGACTTTTTTTTAATATCGATTCCTATGGGGAACCAACCAGATGGTCTTGCATTGTTCACCTTATCCAAGAATTCGTCCCCACCTAGTTTGTCTTAACAGGGAGTCTACAGTACTGTATTAGTCCAGGCCGTCATGAGCAATCAGAAATGAAAAATCAGTGCTTCCATGCACGAATCTGTCAAAAAGTGGGAAAAAATAGGAATTTATTTGTGACGAGGAAAGCGTCCATGTGCTCAAAGGAACTAACCTTGCAATTAAAAGTTACTCTTGAAACATCTACTCAAAAAGCAAACTTGTTTTGCCACACCCAGTGTCCCTGCAGCTATTTCAGCAAAATTCATGCAACTTTCAACGTGATCAATTACTCTTGGCTGAATTTAGAGAAAAGTATACAACAGCTGTATCCTACCGGTACTCACCTATGGGGCAGAAACGTGGAGGCTAACAAAGAGGGTTCAGCTTAAGTTAAGAACAATGCAGCGAGCTATGGAAAGGAAAATGACAGGTGCAACGTTAAGAGATCGGAAGAGGGCGGAGTGGGTGAGGGAACAAACGCAGGTTAATGACATCTTAGTTGAAATCAAGAGGAAGAAATGGGCTTGGGCAGGGCATGTAATGCGAAGGCAAGATAACCGCTGGTCCTTAAGGGTAACGGAGTGGATCCCAAGAGAAGGCAAGCGTAGCAGGGGGCGGCAGAAAGTTAGGTGGGCGGAGGAGATTAAGAAGTTTGCGGGGATACAGTGGCGGCAACTGACAAAGGAGAGGGTTAATTGGAGAGACATGGGAGAGGCCCTGCAGTGGGTGTAGTCAGGCTGATGATGATGATTATGAATTTCATAAGACAAAGCTAACCCTTGGAAAATTCGAAGTGACAAAACCGGAAAGTCTGTCTAAGTTATCAAGGATAACAACACAGTACAGCAAACAGGGCACACACAACACCACAGGGCAATGCAGAGTGTGATATGCAACCAGATCATCCTGGTGATGTGATGAGTACGGACAGCTTGCACCAAGACAACTGCCAACAAATAGAATTTTTTCACTGCTGTCATCTTTAATGTGTCCGGCGAAAAGATGCCTCCACTCAAAAACCTTCCAGAGCAAAACCTTTCTTAAAGATTTTCCGAACAGTTGTCTTCAGTTATAGAAAAAAGAGGGGTGGATGGTCAAGGATGAAATGAACATGTGAATTGAGCACATGCTGCAAAAGTGCAAAGAATCTTTTTTAATCAAGCAGGTGTGCTGGCTATACATTCAGTACGGGTGCAACATATGGACCCTAATTCTTTTGGCACACCCCAATTCTTTTGGCACACCAGAAAGCTAGCAGTGCCGAGTGCCCAATCACAAAACAGTTCTGTTCGAAATGCTGTACTTCAGCTAACCTAACCTTGCTACAGCTTTTTAAGAGGATGAACAGTGCTCATATGGCGCGTCATGGTTTGCTTTAGAGTGAAACTACGAAAACAAATGCTGCACAAGAACCGTTTTGCACCAGTGTGGATACGCATATGTAATGCCAGCATATCCTTACGACAAACACTCAGCTGGCAGATATGGCACCTGAAACGCCTAATCACACACTGCAAAAGTCAAAAGGGTTCATGCATGCTGTGCTCGCATCACAGGTGTTCAAGTCCATTGGCTGTGCTTAGAGTCAGTGCCACGCATGCACACAACAAAGCCTCAAAAAAATATCCTCTACACGCGCACAGAATTGGCGTGTTGTCCTTAAGGAGACACCAGAGGAGTCCCTCCCTGCTCTGCTGTCCGCGGATCACTGCTGTCCCGATCCCAACAATGGTTGCTCACCCGCGATAAGGTGTCAGCGTTGGTGTGCTCACTACCCTTTCAGTGTTTGACAACTACATAGTAGCGCTGAAGCACCAGCACCCATCTCGTCAGCTTTGCACCTGGCGGCATGCTTAACGTTAGGTATGCGAGAGGGTTGTGGTCGGAAATGACTGTAACCTCAGCGCCAAAAAGCCAGTGATCAAATTTTTTGAGCCCCCAGATGACTGCGAACGCTTCCCTCTCGATTGCAGACCATCGAGTTTGTGCTGGCGAGAACTTGTGGCTCGCAAATGCAATGGGGTGTTCCGAGCCATCATCTAGTTTCTGTGAGAGGCAGGCACCTGCTGCAAAAGCAGATGTGTCCGTATGTAACCAGTATGGCCTTCAAGGGTTGGGAGTAGCTAGGACTGCAGACTCACGGAGCGCAGCCTTGAGCTGTTCAAATGCAGCTTCAGCTTGGCCTGGCCATGGAATCTTGTTAGGAATCCTTTTCCCTGTCAGTTCCATGAGAAGCCTGGCCAGCTTAGCGTAGTTCGGTAGTTAGCTGCAGTAGTACCCGCACAACCCCAGTACACTACGAAGCTCCCGTTTTTGTTGTTGGCAGCTTCAATCCCTTTATTGCAGCCAGTTCCTCTGGGTCGATAGCGTGCCGCCCCGAACTGACAATGTGCCCCAAGTAGCGGATAGAAGGGCATGCCACTTGGCACTTCTCTAGTTTGACCCTCAATTTCACCTGCCCTAGCGTCTCGAACACCCTCTCAAGATGCCTCACATGTTCGTCGATCATCCCGCTGAACACTGCTATGTCATCCAGATACGCGCAGCAATACTCGGAGTGCGGGATCAACAGCTCGTTCATTACTCACTGGAAAGTTTGTGCAGTGTTTTTCAGCTCGAATGGCATCACTCTCCACACGAACTGGCCCCGATGGCAGGTGAAAGCTGTGAGCAGCTGGGCTGCCAGTGCAAGCGGCACCTGCCAGTACCCTCTCCAGAGGTCCAAAAGTGTAATATATTGCAGCCCGCCCATTCTCATAATCAATTCCTGCTGCAGCGTCATTGGGTAAGCATCGGTCACGGTTCCGGCATTTAATCTGCGGAAGTCGACGCACATTCTAACCGTGCCATCCTTCTTAGGTACGCAGACCAGAGGGTGTGCACATGGATTCTCACAGGGGAAGATTAATCGCCACTCCAGAAGTTCCTCGACCTGCCTTCCTACCTCCGCTCTCAGGCTTGCAGCTACGTGATATGGCAACGGCCCCTTAGGGGTGAAGCCCTCTTAAAATACTATATTATGCTGCCTTACTCGCGCCACTCCTGGTTGGTTGCGAAAGAGTTCTTTGTGCCTCGTGAAAACGTCTAGCATGTGGTCTCTCTCTCTGCTTGACAAATGGGCGAGCGCATCTCTCGACAGTAGTGCATGTGATAGTGCTGCCGCTGGTCGGGGTGCGTATTCGATCTCACTGAACACACTGTTCTCTTCGAACATCATCCCCACCGTCATTACCCAGCTCTTGTATGAGCGCAACTTGCTAGCATGCACTAGCCTTTTAGCCCCATCAGGCATGAGAACAAAATATGAGTGCTGACGGTACCTTTCCACTATGTTACCTGGCCCCTTCCATTTCAGATACATTTTTCCTGGCCGTTGGTCGTCGAATACCAAAACAGCATCTCCTATCTCAAAAGCCTTGTCCGTCGCTCGTTTGTTAAATTGCGTGGCGTACGCGTTCTGCTGCTTGACACTGGTTGCCCCTGCCACCTCGACTGCCTGGGCTAAACGGCTTCTCAGTTCCTGCATGTACATGATTTGATTTGATTTGATTTGATTTGACTTCGCCGGGAACAGCCCTAACGCCGCTGGGGAGGAGTTCTCTCCTATCCACGTACTCTGCAATATGCTAAGAGAGCCGGTTAGCTGCCTTCCATACATCATTTCAAAAGGGGCTACTCCCGTCGTGTCATGGGGCACTTCTAGGTATGCCCACAGCAAAAGCAGAACGAACTTGTCCCAGTCCCTACCTTCCCATTGGACCACATCATAGAGCATATTCTTGAAAGTTTTGTTCCAGAGCTCTATGGCCCCATTATTTCCTGGGTCGTCCGGGGTTGAAAACCTTAGGGAGCAACCCAGTTTCAGCAGGAACAAGTTGATCAACTCAGCGGTGAACTTGGTGCCGCATTCCGACGATATCACTTCTGGGATGCCTGTCCTACTGAATATCGACAGGAGGGCGTCGCAGGTGGCTTTTGCACTGAGTGAGCGCAAGCATACAACCTTGGGCCAACGCGTGCACAAGTCAATGACGCACAACGCGTACTTATGGCCCCTACTTGATGCTGGCTTTAGCAGCCCAATCATATTGACATTCACTTCCTGGAACAGGTACTGTGGTCTCACCAAGGGTTCTATTGGCACACTGTCGGCTCGACGCAACTTGTGCGATGAGCCGCCTCGTTTGGTTAATCCAGGCTGTCGTACTACTCCGCAAGCACTCTGCAGTGTGATATCGGACACGGTTAGAGGAAATCTAGTCTACGTGAAGTTGACATCAGCCGACGTGGCTCGCTCTGCAAGCACAGGATAGACTACCTTCCTCAAGGAACTTAACACCTGAAAACTGCTGCAAATGAATTTGCTGCAGATAAGATCGCCAGCACCTTATTTGCAAGGTACAGATGGATGTCACCACAGTCCGTTCTTCTTTTAGTGAATCAATCAAGGCCGCAACAAGACAGGTCACGACGATAAACTAAAAAGGACAAAAGGAAAGAAAAATGTAGTGTGCGCATGCGTGCCTAGCTGTTTGGCAGCTGCACTTTTTGCTTTGTAAGGCGACAGAGTCTCTTGTACAGGTACTTCCTCTGCTTCATGATCACATCAAGCCTGGACCTCTGCGCAGGCGGCAGGACAATCCGAAGTTTGGAGAACTCTTTCCTCTTCTTCTGCTGCACGCTGTGACTGCGTAACGTGCCCTCCGGCCTCGCGCAAGGCGAGCACTGGGCGGTGCCGTACAGCGAGCACTTATTATGCCTCCAGACGTCCAGGCAGTCCAGCTGAGCGCGCTCTGGAAGTACGTTCGGATACTTCTGCCTGGTCGGCCCACCCCTGCAGATCGCAATTGTGTCCACCAGCTCGACCAAGCGCGTGAAGCCTTCGATGGTTGTAGGTTGCCCAGCGGTTCCCAGCGTATGCCCCAGGCTTCGGTTCATGATGAACACCTCGATCGGCTTCCCCTTGAGGCACTTCGTGACGTTGATGAACTTGGTGATGACGGGAGTCGTTCCGTTGCTAGAGACGCCCACTGTGCAGTAGACGACACGGTTCCCACTAGGTGCCCTCACCTGTGAGGCAAACGAAAACAAAAATATGTCCACAAAGTCAGGCAATGTATTAGTAGAGCTGAACGATATGTAGAAGCGGTCAATGAAGAGCATTCAAATGACTACGATAAGTTGTGGCCTTCCTCAGAGCCCAGCATAAACCGAGGTAAGGCGTGGCCTCATGACACTGGCAGCCCGACGCAAGCTAGACTACCCAGAAACGACATTTAATGAAGTCAAGGCACTAAATGTTTGATTGCTCACTTGTTCACGAAGAAGCACCTGCAGTCACTGATTTTTGATTACAGGTAACTCTGTCACTGGTGGATAAGAGCAATCTTTCTTTCCTAGAACAACGTGTGGTTTTGTGTGTGCGTAACTTTTGAATCGATTCCAATCAATGACAACCTCACGTTGCCACGTTACATATTGAACACCGATGTTTGTTAAAGGTTATAGAGGCTATGAAACAACGCTTGGCGCACAGCATGATAAACCAAACGCAGTGTGACCACACACACCTAGTCAGATTTATGTGACCACATAACTGTTAGGAACCTAAGTTAGAACTATTAGCTGAAATTGCACTAGCATGGAGCACGGCAGATCTACAGCTGCATAACATCACTGCCCACCTTGTGGTAGTTCCACGTGAGCGGAAGCTTTATTACTTCAGGATGACAAACTAGATGTTCCACAAGGACTGAAGATGTGTTGATGGGTGTTTCGGGCGTGGTGCACAGATTGTTTATGGATGTTTGCGGGATGACCCTGGCAGTGTTGATGGCTGCATTGGGGATTATAGAGGCAGCGCCAATGACGGCTGTTTGTGGGGTGATAGAGTTAGCAGTAATCGCCGTTTGCGGAACGGTACATGCAGTGTCTGCACCAAAACAGGCTTGCTCGTCTATTTTTTGCTCAGAGTGCTCGACTTCCCGTCGGTGTTCTACCACACACTTTTCACACGTCACTGCATCTGGATTCTGCACATCCAATTCAAGTAGCGTGAGGTACACTTCAGTTTCGTGCGGGTGAGGACTTTGAGTTAGAATTTTTAAGAGTGCGTCGATACCTTCATTAATGGGAATATTTGTGTACAAAGCGGCGACGTCAAGTGTGACAAGTATGCTATCTGCTGGGATAATGGAAGCGTCATTCAGAGACTCTATTATGCGGAGAAAGTGCGGTGTATCCTCGACAAAGGAAGGGAGGTGGGTGGGAATATCTGCAAGATAGTTGTTCAGGAAAATTGATAAGCTCTCTGTGGGCGTGTTATTGTTTGAAACGATAGGTCTGCCGGGGATATCTGCGGTAAACAAGCCTTCTGCGGAAACCTTATGGATTTTGGGAAGTAGGTAAAAGCGTCCTGCCTGTTTGTTTAGCGGATTTAAGAAGTGGTAATCGGACTGCGTGATTAGTTCTCTTGATAGTAAGTTTGCCAGTTTGTTCAGAATCAATTTGCAGAACTCTGAAGTGGGATCTGAATCTAATTTCTTATAATGACAAGGGTTGTTAAGTTGCCTAAAAGCTTCTTTTTTGTATTTTTCGGTGGGCAGGATAACTATGCTACCTCCTTTGTCTGCAGGTTTAATGACTATATCGGTTCTAGAAGCTAAGTGGTTCAGAGTAGCCTGTTCCGTTGGGGTAACGTTTCTGCGTTTTCGAGCTTGCTTTGTTTGGTCTATAATTTCTTTCGAGACAGATTTAATGTACAAGTCTAATTCGGGACTCTGCTGCGCTTCCGGCGTCCACGTGCTTTCGGCTTTGAGAGGGATGGGATTAAGGCTGGTTACTGCAGTAGGGTGAGCACGTGTTGACCACGTGGTCAAACAGACAGCCCCTTCAAAGCCTTTTGTTCATTACACACCCCCCGGATATAAGTTGTTCCACTACTGCAGCCTAACGAATCATGATTCACCTCCCTCCCCTTCCTGACACGCATCCCCTCTCACACCACTTTCCTTCCCCACCCCCGGGGCCTTCCTCCTCGGAGCGAAGGCCCTATTTAATCCCTGCCGATGATGAACGCTTTGCCCAGACGAAGACAAGTCCCCTTGTCGAAACGTTGGCTCTAGCAACCTGAGGTTTTCCCCTCCCTTGTTCATTTTGTGATCGCCAAGGACCATCTACCGCACCCTCTCTCTACCGTGTAGTATAGGATGTAGTTTTTGATTCCGGCCATGACAGAAGGGCAGCATATTTTACCTGTTAGTAGGTCACGATGAGGTGCAAAAGTGCAAAGACACGAGGACATAGCAGAGAAGTGGAAAGGATGGGAGAAGTGGACTGATAGTATCCCTCTGAGCTGTGGTCATATCTACACTGGTCAGACGGGTCGCTATCTAAATGGCTAGTTAAGGGAACACGACAATTCCCTAGATAACGACTACGGCTCGAATCTTCACCCCATTGTAAGGTCAGCAATTGCAACCCTCTACTGACAAAAACTTCGGTAAACAGTTGGCATGGAGGAAGCCTCAAACATGAGCTGTCTGGAGCGGCAAGGATTGCTCAGAGCAACTGATGTACAGTCTTTGTCAAAAGTTTAGAGCCCAGGGGGTTTGCTTCTAAGCCTTGTAGTAGGACTCCTGAGGCATTCGTGGCGGCCCTACCCATTGGAGGAGGCAGGACCAGAAATCATCTTACCTTCAGGAAATTTGGAGCGCTGGAGATGCATTACTAACCGGACAGTGTGCTTCAGAAGCAAACCCCCTGGGCTCCAAACTTTTGACAAAGGCTGCATGTATTAGCACGCCTCCAGTACACCTGACCCAGAAACAGCAGCGTTTTCTGATATAATTTTTTTGCCCTTACCTATTCAGTGTCTCAACCCTTCCCACCATTCATACCCTAAGTTTCAATTTCAGCAAAGCTACGAATCACAAGGCTTTGCGAATGCGCAAGTGCTCCTGTTAGGGACTGTACGCTTCAGTAAATCTGTTGAAAGTTAGCGCTCGTCCCGTGCACTTTCCTGCTGTGTCCTTGCGCCTTTACGCTTCCACACCTCATTATGGACATGACAGGTTATGTAAAAACCACGGTTTCCATTTAACTAGTGCTTCACTGCAGTTAAACCACAGACACCAAACTTTAACTCCGCGTTTTGACTTTAAACAGTTGCGTGTTTAAACCAGCACAGTCGGCTTAGCTTACTGCGTTAACGCGGCTGTTATCAACTCGGCAGCAGTTACCCGCGTCAGGAATATAAACCTCCACTGAACGGCCTCACGCTACCCACGGTGCAGCCGTTAAATCTGTGCGTTTCCACCCTACCACAACCAGGTTAGTGAAACTCGCCTCGCAATTGCAGCGTCAACAAATGCACGCGATGCAACAAATGCACGCGATGGACAGAACAAGCCGAGCAAGGCTAACTGAATTGCTGTCACTCACTGAGATGCCGATCACAAGAAAAGGAACTGATCGGGAGCCAATTTCTAGCTTGTAAAACGTTGTTTTCTATTAGTAATAGGCGCCAAACGGTGTGTCGAAGCATCACTTACCGCACATGCGTGCTCCGAGCATTCACTGATGAACCTTCGCGGCACTAACGACTCCTCTTCCGCACCGTCGGAAGGATAATCGCCTTTCTTTTCGATTCATGCCGCTGACATGAAGTTCAGAACATTTACAATTTTGCAACAAGATGCAAACAGAAAGTGCACCCGAAAGTAAACAAAGTTCGCGCAACAGACCCGCCAGCTTACTTGCGCCTAGTTAGTGCTGAAAACAACAGTAGTTGAAAAATTTACAGTTCAGGTTGCCGCCATGTCAAACGTAGCGCTAGTGTCGCCAAGAAAACACCATAGCTGTATAATTGGAAATCTTATTTATTTTCATGTTTACTATTTTGTGTTAGACACTAGAATACGTAGTTCGCCACGTGATATTCGCCTACAAAAGTTAAATAATCTAGTACTTTATTTTTTCTTATTCTCTGTCGGTTTTGGTTTCAGTAGCCAAAAGCCGGCTCCGAAGCGTTTGAAAGGCCTAGGTAACGTGCAGCACAGAACGAAAATCCTGCAATATAATCATCACTAATACGTAGTTTAAATTCACTACAACGCTTAGGCCAGGCTGCTTCCAGAGCTGGAAGAGACCTAAACACCCACATCGCGTCACATCCATCCTTCGGTTGATGAAACCGAAACCAAAGCAATATCAAGAGGAAAATACATTATACATTATTTAACGGCCGGAGGCGAATACCATGAAGAACCACTTATTCTAATTTCTAACGCATAATTTTAAAGTCGAAAATAAGGAGCTAAAGCTAGGTGTCGATGGTAAAACTCTGCAGTGAAGCTTCGCCCGCATTCAGGACAATACAACCGTGGAGGAAGGACTTTTGAAGCGAAAAGCTTCACTACGCTAGTCTACACCGCGCTTCGCGTGAGCCGGCGTATGTCGCAGCACGAGTGACGTCACGCACGGTGCAGGCTACTTCTCCTCCTCCTCGCCACCGTTCGATCTTTCGCTCGCTGCAGCCATGCGCATTTGAAAGGAGTGGTATATAGACCTTTCCAAAAAGGGCTCCCTGGGCGCTGCCAAATTGTTCACTGGACTGCTATGGGCACCTCGTGCTATATAAAGCATAACCATAAGCTAAACCATAAGCATCACCACAGCTTTTCGCTTCGAGATATCCAGGCTTAACCTTAGCTAAGCCCCAGCCAATTTTTTCCTTCCACCAAGAACACAACGAAGCGAAAGGACAACGAGGCGAAATAAGCTCAAGAATTTAGACTCCTCTAGCTTGTTTGATAGTCAAACATAAAAAATGATCGATAAAGCGTGGATCGATAAACCATGCCTCTCCAGTTAACCCTGTCCCCAAGAATTAAGCATGTTTATCAAGAATTCACATTTCCATGCTGCGATAGGAGGTCATCCCCGCTGTCCATCGCTCCCTTAGCCCACCGACGCTCCGGTATACGCTGAAGAGAATTTCGCGCCGTGGTGGCATGCCAAAGCCACGCATCGCACCACAAAAGCAAGTAGTCGGAAGCGTTGTGAGCCAAGCTTACAATGAATTCTCAGACAAGCAAAATAACCGAATTTATTAACAAAAACAATGTTCCACAGCGCCATGACAGAGAGCACAATTTCCCTGCAGTAATTTATTTACATCCGCGGTGCTTATACCAGAGCGACAGCGCACGACAACCATCCAAGCAGCCTAAGATTGCGCTCTAAATCGTGTTTTGCGTGGAATGCACACAGGATAGCGTAACACCTAAGCGCCTCAACACTGAAGCCGAGCTAATGCGCCCTCTATATCCAACAGCACAGCCTCTTTGTTCTTCCCCGTAAGCTTTTGAAGCTTGTCAACGAGGCCGGCACTCGAGCGAACCTTCTTCAGTGCTTCAGCGCCCTCAATGTCGTCGTCGGCATTTCCCGCCCTCACAAACTCCACCGCCCTGTCCAGGAGACGAACGTTCCGTTCCAAGAGCTCCGCCATTTCGGACACCCCTTCCACGCTGTCGTCGGGATCCCAAGCCACCATCAGCTTCGTCAGCGTATAGTTCTTCCTCAGGCCTTCCAAGACGACACCGAGCACGTCGCTGCTGATTTCGAAATGTTCGCAGACGCTCACGCTGTTCAGCACATCGTTGGTGGCCAGAAGTTCGGACAGAGACGTCGCGATGGCGGGCGTCAGTTGCTCCGCGTACATGGTGAACGTGGTCACAGAACGGTTCTCCCTGAGCGCGTCCAGGACCTGGATCAGTGTCTCGTCCCGGTCGACGTCCATGAGGTTCTGTACGTGGGTAAGCGATGTGGTACGCTCCAAGACTGACACGAGACCATCGTTGAGCGCGTCGAACATGCATCCACCCTGGTAGAAGTGCAGCGTTCGCACGGTCGTGTTTGCAGCGACGGCGTCGAAGAACTCCAGCAGATTCTCCTCGGAGACTGTGTCTGTGACATCGATGGATACCTCTGAGCAGTGCCTGTCTTCTCTCAGTAGTCTGGTGAGCTCCGTCAGGTACTCCTGTCTCCACAAGATGTATACCCTTTTGAAGGTGTCCGCGTACCGTTCAGTCTCAAACAAGGCCGCGACGTCGTCCTCCTCGATGTCCACTTCAAACAGCTCCACAAGCTCCAGGGTGGAGTTCACGGTCAGCGTGTCGGCAAAAGCAAGGATAGCCTGCGATGTCAGGTTGTTCTGGGCCAATGCGAGCTTCTTAAGCGTGCTGTTCTCCTTCAGCGCTTCGGCAAGTGCCGTTGCGCCTTCGTCGCCGATATCGTTGGACCATAGGCCGAGCTCTCGAAGAGTGTCGTTGCTCTTCAAGAAATCTGCGATGTTCTTGGTGAAGGAGTCACCGATGTCGTTGCACGAGAGATTCAACACTCGGAGGTTGGCGAAGATGCCCGTAAGTTTTATGCTGAAGTTTTTACCCTTGCTCTCGATGGCGAATAATTCCAGTTCCTCCAGAGACGAAGCTCCATCATCGTGGTCTTCTAAGGCGATCTCGCACACACTCAGCGGAACTCCGAAGAGTTTCAGCTTCTTCAGGGATCCCTCTGTGCTCAGGACGCGCCGAAGGACGTGGGCTTCTTTCTCTGAGAGGTTATTTTTGTACTCTAATTTTATGGCTCCCGCTGCAACGTCTCCAGCCGGACCTGCTAATGCATCAGCTTCATCGCTTGCCCTCAGCCCCTTCTTGAGGATGTCGCTCACATCGACATCTTCGGCGGGCATATCGTGACCGGGGTTCTCGGACATTGTAGCGACGGTGTACGGCTAAGGCTGGACTTTCCTGTGACTAGTGGTAGCCGCTATGCACACTGACTTTGCAGAAATGTATGACTATACTCTGTCAATCTCGCCCGCCTTAACGAAATGCGTACCGAGGAAACTGATAGCGTGATAAGGCACGTTCAGCTCTGAAGCCGTAGTGAGGCGCGAGTTAACTGCCGATATGCGGGTAGGTTTGTTAGGCTCACGACGTCTTTTAATCTAAGGCGACGTCTTCGGATCTTCCCAGCAGCCTGCGAACATCGAAAACAAAATATGTTTGCAGATCATTTTACTGCAGAGGGCTTGTCATCATCATCGTCATCAGCCTGACTACGCCCACTGCACGGCAAAGGCCTCTCCCATGACTCTCCAACTAACCCTGTCCTTTGCCAGTTGCGGCCACCGTACCCCCCAAAGGCGAACAAGAGAGATTGGAAACAAGAAAAACATTAAGCACTTTCTTGATGCAACTTGGCTTGTAAAGCTCATAGGTTGTATGCCTGTATTGTACACCGCCCCCCCCCCCCCCCCCCCCTCAAAAGAGTAAAAAATAAAAGAGCGGTTACTGATTCATTTAATTCGGCAAATGTCCCGAAAACACACTCACACACACAAAACAGGGAGACAGTTTTGCGAAGGACCTCACTTTTATCCGCTTTTTCTATACGGAACATAACATCGCAATTTTTTCTCTCCGAATTTTCGAAATCCGAAAATTATAGAAGTCGAAAATGAAGATCGGCGGTATACTTGCAGATTTCTAAACATGTGACTTCGCACGGTTGGAGGACGTTCACTGAGATACATTTAAAAACACATCTTCCCATTTGAAACACAAGTATGAACGCAATGAGAACAGTCTGACGAAACGCAGAACGCCCCAAAAGCAACACACAACAAACCGCAGGTCCCGAACCGCGTCGAGACAAAATATTGGCTCGAGATCGACAGACAAATCAACGCTGAAAGACCACGCGCCACCTGGCGCTCAACATAGCAGTCGCTCCTAGTTTCGAGGTTGAGCAAAACTACTAACCGTAAACTGTCAGCGCCGACCTCACGGTAACGCCCAGTAGTGTAAAGTTTTTCACCGCTGGACAAATGTTATTACATCTGTCGCCAGTTATCACTGATATATAACAGATACGTACTATAACTTCACTACAGCGCGACGTATGTTATCTGCACTCTCAAGAAACAAAACGAATAACTTATGCAAACGAGGGCAAAGCATGCGCAGTGCCTGTATAGCTGAACTCGACGGTAGTCAGTTTGCTGTTTATGGCTGTGCAGTGCTACGTTAATGAAAACGATGAAACAAGCCACGCATAACGTGTCAATACTACCAACTGCGCAAAGCAGCGGTAGTCGGAACGCTGAAATGTTTACTCACCTCAGACTCGCACAGCAAACGTTCTTTCTAAAGTGCTGCAGGGCGAAAACGGCCGCTCCGTTTGTCCTTCGCAAGACAACTACATGAAACTGCCCGACAAGAACTACAAGTGTAACATAGGAAAAGTCTACAGGCTTTATCGAAAAAGAACATATGCAGCGTTTCTTTGAACGCTCGACGTGCAGACGAGAGCCCTGTGGCGTACGCTATGAAAACGATTCTATAGTTAGAAGCGCCATAGTTTAAAGAAAGCGGTCAAAACGCCGCTGATACCCGCTGTGCTTCACGTGGCGCGAGCGTCGCTAGCGTGATGTTCGGAGCGGGCGGTTATGTTTGAATGTGCTCAAACTGCTGAGTTGTTGTTTTCTGTGCAGTAAATGTGAAAAATGGCAGACTTAGGTGGACTGAAAATGTAACAGATGCGGTAGAAACTCGCCGGCATTAGGCGTATTCTCTTAATGTTCTCTAATATGTGTTTGTGTTCTCTTTGTGTAGCGAAAGTCTGGGACAGAGACATTTAATACAGTTGACTGAGAAGCAATTTGTGTTGCTTATTTAAATCATCGGAACCATGTGCGAATGCCAGTAGCTGTCCACTTCTGGTTGTGGTAGTTATTCGCTGAGCCGTGCCCCCTCTCTCCACTCCTCGACACTGACTGGCAACCGCAGTGTCGCTCTCGACATCAGTCGCTCCCTACCCTACCCTTTTCTTCCCTCTCCCGATTTCTCATTCCACTATCTTTCCTGAAATTGAAGAGTGGGATTTCCCTTCCCTCACTTTGCCACCTACCAACCAAGGCTTCAGATGGACGGACAGGTTTTACGGCGAAAGCCTTGATCAAATGTTTAGGGGAATCCCCCAAGGTGGAGTAGATTTGTACTAAGGGAGTGATTACTCCCTTATGGCGAAAGCCTTTAGTGGCTCATACTCGCGCCCAAGGTCGAGTCCGGTGTAACCCTGTTTTCCACGAATAATGTGGCAATTAATCAGGATAGGAGAAAACGAATGGTAGCGTCAGATAGAGGGGACAAAATGCAACACCGACGCCAAGTTTGATTACTGTAGAGTGGACAATTAATTATAGCCAATTATACCTAAAAAACAAATAAAACAAACAAATGCGTCGATGTAGCACGGACGTCGATATAGCGACGGGTCACATTCACCGAAAGTCGTCACAGCATAGTGAAAATTACCACACAATGGGCGGGGAAACACCGGATTTGTGTCAAATTAGACTGAAAAATGTGTAATTTTGCGTAATTAGTTCTTAAGATCACCAAAAGACCTACAATAGTAGTAGAAATTGCTCAAAAAAAAAAGAAAAAGTGGATGATGACGTCACATCAGACGAAAGGACGTCGAAGCAGTGTGATCCGCCGCCAAGCAACAACTGCTGACGCGCTGCGCGTGAGCAGCGTGACGTCACCGCTTCCTCTCGCCACGCTCTCCTCCTCGGTCGTGAAATGAATTCAAGCGCGGCAAATTTTTTTTTTACGACATGGGGGCTCAAATACTAGCGCATTAAAAAAGAGGAAAACATACAGATATAGGATGCCACAGAAGTACGACGTAAGGTTTAATTTTCCCCACCTTCATCCCTTTTCTTTCAGCGGAAAGGAGCAAGACTGTTAGTGCACATGGGCGTCCGGAGGGGGGGGCAAGGGGGGGCGGCTGCACCCCCCTGGAAAATCACTCACTCTAACCGTGAGTGATGGCCGCACACCAGGGGCGGCGGTGCGCTCAGCAAAAAGAGTAAAAGCGGCCCCGCTTCCAGCTTTGGGTCACATCTGCGAAGTGCCGCGTCCGGGGACGCGTCGTTGCAGACATACAGCGGCACCGGCGAGCATGTGTTTCGAGGCGTCTTGAGATGGGTGCCTGTTTCTTTGATCTCTAGAGAGATAGCCACACGGAGGCAGACAGTGCACAATCCGGCCACCGATGAATTCTTCAGGAGGGAGGGACAAATCAGCCGTGTCCACCCCCGCTTTGTCGGGCTGCTCAAGGGCAAGCAGGCGATGAGTTGGCGCCGCCGCCGCTCGCTGTCTCCTCCGATCCACGGGAGAGCGCAGTTCGGTAGAAGCGCCGCTTTCAGAATCTTCGGCAAAGGGGATTAGCAGTTGCTTTTGTTCACGGCGACGCAGTCTCCAGAGGCGCCCCCACACCAGCGTTCCTTGCATCTTCTCCGGAAGCCAGCGCCTTTGGTCAAGGCAGCCCGATGGCGCCTGCCTGGCTCGCCTGGCTCGCCTGTCACCTCTGGCTGGGCCTCAAATCCCAACAGCGCCCATGTACTGTGCGATGTCAGTGCATGGTAAAGAGACCCAGGTGGTCGACATTATCCGGAACTCTGTACTACTCCGTCCCTCATAGCCTGAGTCGTTTTGGGGCTCTGAACCCCATAAAAACACACAAAACAAATTTTCCGACCGGAGTGGCGAGTGTCCCTTCCCCTCGGAAGTCGCGAGGCGTTCCTTTCACCCCCAAAGTGCTATTAGGAACGACGACAACAAGTCTCGCCGGGTGGCCGCCAGCACGCCTGTTTCTACTGTGTATGGCTGCTAGCGACTTGAGGGTGAATGCTTTCGGGCCTGCCGCCATGGACCACAAGCACCGAGAGGACCCAGGTGCCAGCTGACTTCAATTACGGAGTTTGCCCGGTTGGAGTGCAGGAACAAAACCAGACCCCCTTCACAAAGTGCCTGCACGTGTAGAACGCCGCCGCCGCCTCGGGGAGACGAACGTTATCTTCCCCATTTGCCGTGACCGTGCCAGGGAACAAAGGGCCTCGTCTCCGGTTGCTCTTTGGCGTGCCCAAGCACCGCGACAAGCTGGCGGGCCTCATCTCCGACCCAAGCACGAGGAACCACTTTCGGCGTTTTCGTGACCTCGCGTCTGGCCTCGAGCGGCGGGTGGCATTTGATGATCAACAGATGTCGGTGACCCGCAGAAACCTTCGGCTGGCCGGAGGCCATCACCTACCGCCGTCAACGCTACCTCGACGACAACCTTCTTTCCCTCAGACTCCACATGTGAAGAGGGCGTGACCATGAGTGCAGTGTCGTGTGTGTGCGCACAGGTGAAAGCTCTAGGCCCCTCCCACTCCGGCAAGGGCGTCCTCAACCTAGGGACTTTAGGGAACAAGAAGGATATAAAACTCGACAACGGATGCGGCAGAATCGTCTCACTTCTAACCCCCAATGTAAAATGTAAATAAACCTATTCTCCTTTCGCCATCTACCTCTTCGCTCAGCGGCACTCCTGTCCTGAACCCTCAACTCCAACAGTGCGTATTCGGGGATACTGCGGCAAGTAGGCCCTTGCATGTGTGCGCGCCTCTGTGTTTGTGCTTCGGTATTTTTAGTGGCCGGTTGTCAACGAAGCTGAGAATAATCAAGACAGCGGACGAGAAAAGGACGAGCGGCGAGTTATGTGTGTGCAAATACTCGACTGTGCGGTTGCGCGAGCAAGATGGAGCGAGGTGTATGAAGCTGCGAGCGTGCATTTATCTTGTAAATAAGTTTTCGTTGTATATATAGTCATTTTTTGTTTTCAACGTACGCATTCAACCGTTTTTTCAATCAATGTGTATATATTTTTAACACTACCAACCCCGAAGAACTCCATAGCCAGCTTTGTCTCGCGCGGTTCCGAATGATGGACATTCGGCGCTTCTTCAAGCGTCAGCGGTTGTCTGACGAAGCGTTATCCAAATGCGCCCCTGCAGATTCTGGTGTGATATGTGACAACGGTGTAGCATTTGAACAGAGTGATGCAAGCTTTTATCACCGGACAGTAGCTGATGTCGTCGACTCCATGGAAGGGACTCTGTCAACAGTGAGTTCAGGTAATGCAGCAGGCTGAGATGATTCCATTTCTCCTTTCTTGGGATTTATTTAAGTCCGGATTTGACCAGAGCGATGCAACCTTTCATCACCGGACAGTAGCCGACGTCGTCGTCTCCATGGAAGGAACTTCACCAGCGAGCTCCGGTCACGCAGTAAGCCGAGACGATTCCCTTTCTCCTTGCTTGGGATCGAAGTCCGGAGACAACATCAAGAAAACAAATAACTTGCCTCAAGAATATGACTTAGGAGAGTTTCTAGGCAAAGCTAAACTCACTGGCATACCGGACTTTTTGAAGTTACGTCTTCTTACTAAGCCATGGTCACCAAATGTTACATACGATTTTAAGAAGGATGTAACACCTGGAAAGAGGCCTTTTCGACATCAATGGCTGGGAGATTACGCCCCCTGGCTTGCGTACTCAGCGACAGCGAAAGGCGCTATTTGTCGTTTTTGCGTCATTTTTCCTCCACGTGTTCACCGGGGTACTCAAGGAAGTTTTATCGTGCGCGCTTTCAGTAACTACAGAAAAATGCACGAGGCGTGCAGGGATCACCTAAAATCCCAATGGCACCAGGAGGCAATGACGGCCTCACAGAACTTTATGGATGTGATGAAAGGCAAGCAGCTACCCGTTGTAGAGCAGCTGAACAGAGCACTCCACGCGCAAGTTGAAAGGAACCGTGAGAAACTATTTCCAATAGTTTCCACCATTGTCTTTTGCGCGACGCATGACTTGCCAATTCGCGGCAAGCAGTCCGATAGTGGAGTCTTCAATGATCTGCTTGACTTTCGTGTAGAAGCTGGAGATACTCTACTTCAGGAGCACTTCGCTTCTTCTGCTGGCAATGCCAAGTACACTTCTGTCCGCGTCCAGAACGAGATCATCACAATCTGTGGCGACATCCTGAAAGAGCAGATAGTTACCGAAGCTAACAAAGCGTTTGCTTTTTCCGTTCTTGCTGACGAAACTGCAGATATTTCAGGAAAAGAGCAGATGTCTATAGGCGTTCGCTTTAATGACAAGGCGGGAGCCGAAGTGTGCGTTCGAGAGCAGTTTTTGGGATTTGTAGAGCTGGAGCAATTAAACTCCGCTTGCATCGCCGCGGCAATCTTGAAGTTTTTGACGAATGTCGGGCTGATTCTTTCGAACCTCGTTGGACAGGGGTACGATGGATGCTCTACAATGGCTGGAAAAGAAGCTGGAGTGAACAAAATTATACAAAAACAGTTCCCGAAGGAACTATTTTTCCACTGTGCAAGTCACAAACTAAATCTCGTCATCAACGATCTGAACGACGTCTCTGAAATTCGAAACACAATTGGCATAATCAAACAAACCATAAACTTCTTCCGCGAGAGCGTACTCCGGAGAAAATTGGTGCCGAACATTCCGATGCTGTGTGAGACAAGATGGTCTGCAAAATATAAGTCTATTAGGATCTTCTCTCAGCATTACGTGGCCATAGTCGAAGCACTCGAGGAGCTCGCGTCCACGGAATCATGCTCGAACGCTGCAACTAGACAACGAGCTCACATCCTCTACTGCGCAACAACAAGCTCATCTTTCATCGTCTGCTTGCATATTGTAGCGAAGTACAGCGCTCGGCTCGAACCAGTTACGAACATTCTGCAAGGTGTATCCATGGACTTCCATTCTGTGCATGACCACATCACTGAGCTGCAACGTATTTTTCGCGGCCACCGGACGAACGCTGTAGAGGAGTTCTCTAACATCATGAATGCAGCAAGGGAGGCAGCCAATCACTTAAATGTGGTGATATCTGTGCCAAGACAAGTCTCTCGTCAGGCCCACCGAGACAACTACGGGATTCAGTCGCCGGAGGAATACTACCGTGTGGCAATATATGTGCCGTACTTGGACTCCCTCACTGCTTCTTTAGCTCGGCGCTTTTCTGAAAGCAATGAGAGGAGCTTCAAACTTCTCCAGCTGCATCCATCAAAAATGAAGCACTTGAGCCGTGTTGAGTTCGCTGTTCTCGCCGAAGAACTCCAGTGCTTTTACGGCATCGACATTTACAAAAGCTAGAACTGAGCTGACAGACATTCAGCAGTACAGTCGAAGACAAAACCTAGAACTGAAAGGCATACCCGAGTCTTCCGAAGAATGCCTGCCTAGCATTGTTTCCGCTCTCGGAGCTAAAGTCGGTGTCTCCATAACGAAAGAAGACATCGACGTGGTTCATCGTGTTCCGTCCAAAAATAAGCCACACAATATCATTGTCAAATTCGCCTTGTGCAGCAAGCGTGATGAAGTGCTGAATGCCACAAGAAAGCAGCGCCTAACTACTTCAGATGTAGGCTTGGCCGGCACAACATCTGTGTTCGTAAATGAACATCTCTGCCCCGAGAATAAGGTGTTGCTTTCAAAGGCTATCGCCGCAAAGAAAGAACATAACTGGAAGTATGCCTGGGTTTCTAGAGGTAAAATTCTGATGAGAAAGACAGATAGCTCAGCGATATACCACATCGTAACGGCAACTGACCTTGACAAGATAGATTAATCCCGGCAACCGACCTTGACAAGATAGCTTAAAGATCTTGAAATGCTCACGGCTGATCAAGTTGATAACTTCTGTAACTTGAACCGTACTCGCTCTGTACTGCACTGCAATATCAGGAGTATATCGAAAAATTTTGACTTTCTTTGCTCGTTTCTAGCTGAACACAAAAATACATATGATGTGATTGCAGTCTCAGAAACTTGGCTATTTCCAAATGAATGTCTTAATATACCGAACTACGTTTTTCTGTCACGCCCTCGTTGTGCCAGAAATAGGGGTGGTGGCGTTGGCCTTTACATTAAAAACTCGCTGAGTTTTAAAGAATGCCCTCATATTGTTAACGGAACCAACGATGCCACAGAGGCAATGTTCGTGGAAATTGACAGCGTTTTGATTGGAGTTGTTTACCGAGCACCGCTTAATACTCGTAACATCTTCTTAAGTGACCTTGAAACTATATTCGCTAACATAACTAAGTGCTCAAAAAACGCTATTATTACTGGGGATATGAACATTGACACACTGGGCGCAGATCATAGCGACTATTCTATTCTTCTCTCTTCATTCGGTTTCTATAACTATATTACAACCCCCACCCGCATTACGAGCAACACTTCGACATGTTTGGATCACATCCTGTGTAACTTTCAACCCACCCATAGTCTCGCTGGAGTGTTCAATGCTGCGCTTACAGATCATCTACCTGTGGCACTGTTGTACGGCTTAAATATTCCAGGCCGCCCCGAACCATCTGTCAAATTATTTACCCGGATTGACCACGAAAAATTTTCTTGGTTAATTTCACGTGTTTGCTTTGACGATTTTGAACCTTTAAATCCTAACGAGCACTGCCGACGCCTCATAGAAGAAATAAATATGTTAATAAATGAATGCAAGGTTACTAAAAAAGTGAACTATTTCACGGTGCCAATTTGCCCTTGGATGACTTCTTCTGTGCTTGATGTGATAAAGCAACGCGAGTATTGGCATACCAAAATGAAACAGAACAGGGGCAATGATTATTACGCAGCTCAATATAGAACTCACAGGATTAAAGCTCTTGCGTTGATGCGTCGACAGAAAAAACATTATTATCACTTAAAAATTAATGCTAATGCTAGCAATACCAATAAACTATGGGAAATTCTGAATTCTATCATTCAGCCAGCAGGAGTAAAAAGGCTACTACCCTCAAAAGACTTGTCCCCGAGTGCATCACACATGGCAGATGAATTTAACACGCATTTTTGCTCCATAGCTCAGAATGTGATCCCGAAAGCGCAAAGCGGGGAGCCCCTTTTTCTTCCTCCATGGCAGGAATCCAGCTTTAGATATGATGACATAACCTGTCATGAACTTATATCAGTGGGTAGGCAACTGGAGACCGGAAAAGCGCGCGGACTAGATGGAATTCCTGTGTCGTTATTGAAAAACAATATTGAAGTTCTAGCGCCTACTTTGGTTTCTTTGTTTAATAAGTCCTTTTATAGCGCCACATATCCGGATGCACTGAAGGTAGCAAAAGTAGTCCCGGTATACAAAAATGGAAACCCTGATAATCTAAGCAATTACCGACCAATTTCTGTCTTAAGTTGTTTTAACACACTTTTTGAGAAACTGCTTGCCAAACGTATTAAGAACTTTTTGAAGAAGTATGCCATTCTTAGCACTGATCAACATGGCTTTCAAGAGTCAAGATCTACTACTACTGCAATCTTATCCCTATCCGAAGTCGTAAATGACGCACTTAACAGAAATTTTGTAGCAGTAGGCGTGTTCCTAGACATAAAGAAAGCTTTCGATACCGTGGATCATGATATTCTGTCCAAAAAACTTGAAAGACTTGGTTTTAGAGGTTTGGCGTTGCAGTTCCTTAGAAGTTATTTATCCGATCGTTCCCAACGGGTCCAAATTGACGACAATGTTTCAGATTTGCTAACAGTGCCCATGGGTATTCCACAAGGTTCGGTTCTGGGACCTATTCTTTTTTCTCTTTACGCGAATGACCTTCCTGTATATGCAGAGAAATCACATGTCATTATGTATGCAGACGACACCGCTATGGTAGTTACTGCCAAATCTATAGAGGATGGTATAACCGTGCTTAATAAAGAACTTCAATGCATTAAAACCTGGTTCCAATCTAACCGCCTATCTCTGAACACTGAAAAAAACGAAATATATTACTTTCAAATCACCGCATAAGTCTGCGTGCATGTCACCCTGCAGCTTGCATATTGGAGCTGATGAGTTGCAGCAAGTTGACGCAATCACATACTTGGGAGTGATTGTGGATAAAGATTTCAACTGGCATCAGCACATTGATTCCCTATGTAAAAAGCTGTCGTACTCTTGTTATACATTAGCGAAAGCATCTAAATATTTTCAGACTAATACGCTAAAAACATTATATTTCAGTTTGTTTCAGTCGCAGCTAACATACTGTATTGAGGCCTGGGGCCTTACGTATCCATCGTATATTGAACCCGTGGTAAGGCTGCAAAAAAGGGCTCTTAGAATGATCAATTTTGTTGCACCTAGAACTCCTTCACTGCCTTTATTTAAACAAAATAACATTATGCCACTAACCTAAGAAACTATCGTTTAGCCATTTTTGTAAACAATGTTATCTGCAACCCTAGCACCTTTCCTTTAGTTTCATACAAGGCCCCACCGTCCAGTTCTCGCTCAGCCGCTCATGGAAAGTTCTTGCTTCCAATATCTAACAATCATTATGGTCATCGATGTCTCCGTTTTTCTGGTGTCAAAATTTGGAATGCTATCCCAAGGTCAGTCATATCTTCACCTAATACATTTATAGCACTGAAGAATTTTTTCCTTCAAACAGAAGCGTCTCAGTGAAGCGACACTATATGCATCTGTGGCGTGGCATAATACTACTAATCTATTGAACGTGGCAATCTGAATGTAGAGTGACATTTATTTTTTATTTGGTTATATGAATGTCATACGATAGTGTTTCAGTCTGTATTTTGTATTGTATTTTGTATTGTATTTTATATTGTATTTTGCATTGCAATTGTTTCATTCTACACCGACAGTGTGTGTGTGTTTTTTTTTTTGTTTTTTTCTTTTGTTTTTTTTTCCTGAATCGTCAGTAGACTTATTTGTATTCATTTTTGGGATCCATGACTAGCCTCTGGCTAAGGATCCTTGAGTGTCTTCATGTAATTACATGTGTACTTTGAAATAAAAAAAAAGAAAGAAAGAAAAAAAAAACTTCAAGGAAGAGGCCATCTCTTGGTACGAGATGTGGTGCAACAAAACTGGGGACCCATCAGAAATAACTTACTGCGAGCTTCTACATCAGGCCAAGACATTCTTCCCTGGTGTTGCAAAAGCCATTGAGGTGGCTCTGGCTTTGCCAGTTACTACCTGTACGGTCGAACGCTCCTTCAGTACAATGAGGAGAGTGAAAACGTGGCTACGCTCAACGATGACAAACGACAGACTGGACGGCCTTTGTATGATGAGTGTGCACCGAGAGCGTGTAATGAAGCACAGGAATGAATTTATCACCCGTGTCATCACGCAATTCGCCCAGAAAAATCCGAGGCGTCTACAGTTGCTGTTTACTGACTGACTGTCGTTGCGTGTTTGTGAACATATTGTGCTGTGTGCTGGTCATCAATCCGGGTGTGTCGAGAACCCGTATGCAGCAAGACTGAGCACTCTTCTCCACGAAGTGATAGTATCTTTTTGCATTTTTATTAATTTTAATTGTTTCTTCGTTGATAAACTCCAATGTATCTCTCCTAGCCACGCTTTAATTTGCTGTTTGTAATTTTTCTTTCATGTGTGTATTTTACTTATTTATTTTATTTATTTATAAATAAATAAATTTACTCCGCAAATAGTGCCTTTTTGCTACGAACATAACCCCCCCCCCCTCCGGCGCCAACAGCCAATGGGGCCCCCCCCTGCAAAAAATTCTGCGGACGCCCTTGTTAGTGCACATTTTCACTCTTCATAAACTCTTTCCATTCTCCGATACTCACTCGTAAAATTGGCTTAAAGGACTTATGTTTCACGCGATCCACAATGTCGACTCGACGGGTTCATGATTCCTTCTAGCCTCTTCACCGCACTGGGTGGCAGTTAGTTTTCTGTCAGTTTCGTCTAGTTAATTTAGGGCCGTGTTGAGCCCACTTCAAACTTTTTCATGTCCACCAAGCAGCGTTGCCACTTTAATGTACTCTTGCTCAGAAATTTTTGTGGACTTGCATAAACATTCTGATACGCTATGTTTACCATGACTGATCCAATTAACCAATGTAAAAGGTCCCTAAGTATACCGAATAAAGGTTGTCACAGATATTTAAACATGATCAGCGATTAAAAACATCCGAAAATTTAGAAAGCTTTAACGCCTAGCGAATAAAGCAAATGAAAACCATACAGCCGAGAATGCAACAAATCGAGTGATGCAAACTGGCAGCCATATTTTGTATTGATCTTTTGCACGACACATTGCTGTGGCCCTTAGTTATATATAGCTGTTGCCTGTGACGTCAGAGAGGGCAAGAGAAATGGGAAAGGTTCGCAAACGACATAAAGCAAATGGATGAATCGGGAAAAATGTTGTTATGAAATATGGCCCTGGGTTCTAATAATAGGCGGACGCGCTGTGTGTATAGCGATCATGTAGCGTTACAACTGTGCCTTGAAACATTCTAACGTATTGTTTGTATCGGCTAGTTTTCAAATGAAACATGAGAGAGGTAAACGGGGTCCGTTTAGAACAGAATGAATGAATGAATGAATGAATGAATGAATGAATGAATGAATGAATGAATGCGTTCATTAATATCATCAAGAGGGCGTACTGCAAGTCTTGAATTCGGGAACAGGGAAGTAGGCTAATGGATTAAACGGGTATCCAAGTCTTCCGATCGTTGCAGTGGTCATCTTCATTAGGTAATAACGCACGTAGAAGAGCCACATCCTGAGAGATGCCCCGTTGTACGTGGTGAAAAACAACTGCCGGTGAAAGAACTGTCGCCAAGCACGACGCAGGCTTCTCGAGCTGGATGCTCACCACGACGGCCGACTTTTCCGAAGATGCCTCGAGATCGAAACAAGTTTCTTGCATGTTCACCGCGAGTACTTGCCGTTCAGCTGACAGCCGCGGTACTGGTCACAGTCCTGGTTCTCCTCCTGTGGGCAAACTATATGGCCATCGTTGGAAGGCGAAGAGAACCGTAGTAAACACGGCCAAGCCATGCTGCCCGTGTGAGGCTGAGGAGCTTTACTACTATGTCAACGTTTCCATTAACCCGTGTCGTTCTGTTTACCACCACTTATGCGGCCGGAACCTCTGGCTGTCAAGGACTTCAGTTACTATTCCAACAAGGATTTCTACACAGTTCCTAAAACCATTATCGGAATAGCGTTTCACACACCACAGCGGTTCAAGAAAAGTCTTCAACTCCATAAGCTTTCTAAAAAAAAAGAGCAATAAGAATGCAGTAGCAAATGTGATATGCTGAGAAAACTGTTTATGAGGCGGCACAGTGCTGAATTACATTTGCTTTGGTTTATTGGGGTTTAACGTCCCAAAGCGAATAAGGCTATGAGAGACGCCGTAGTGGAGGGCTCCGGAAATTTCGACCACCTGGGGTTCTTTAACGTGCACTGACATCGCACAGTACACGGGCCTCTAGAATTTCGCCTTCATCGAAATTCAGCCGCCACAGCCGGCATCGTACCCGCGAATTACGGGTCAGCAGCCAAGCTCCGTAACCACTGAGCCACCGCGGCGGAGCTGAATTACATTTCAGTAGTTAATGCTTAGTCATTTAGGAACGGCAGTTTGGCAGTCCTTAAATTAGGTATGGATCAAATGATCACACATCGGAAGCGAAACTTAATTTAATAGCAATTGGAATGCAGAGTTAACGACTTAGAACTCCGCAGAGTATTTTTGGTAGTATCGTTTGTGCTCTTTATGATGATGCATCTAGATTAGTTGTTATATCGGAACGGAAGCTCAGCCAATGAGCGCCATGAAAACAAGGTGTCTTCTTTCACACAAGGTTGGGTCAAAGGCCCATTTCAAAAAAAATCTCTGCCTCTCCCGTAACCGAGAGTAGAGTAAGCATGAAATGTTTACAGGCCTAATGTCATCTCGGTGGACACCCGAACCGCACCGTACAGGAAGGAAGGAACGCCACCACCCGTTCAGCGCGATGCCTTGCCATTTGAACGCAAGGTTTTTTGAGGAAAGGAAATGGCGCAGTAATTCTCTGCCATTTCGGTGGACACCCGAACCACACCGTAATGGAAGGGAGGAACGCCACCACCCGTTCGGCGCGATGCCTTGCCCTTTGAACGCAGCGCTTCTCCCCCGGGCCCGTGTGCGCCTGCGCGGCTTTGCTTCGATGCGCGAAGCCCCTAAGAGATCACGTATGACAACGAAGTGTAACGTGGCATTTATGTGCTTTTTGCACGCGTTATTAGAAATCGGAAATTATAATTCCGTGCATTATCAAACCCACAGCTCCACTGATATCTTGATAAACATTGAGAAGGCACTGGCAGCAGTTATTTTTTGTCTCGTTTGGAGACCGACCGGCGCTTGCATGCCGGTCGCGTAGGAGGGCTTAGAGAGTCTCGTTAAATCTCGTTAAGTCTCGTACGGTGCCCGGATGTTCTCGTTTCAGAGCCTGGATGACTGGAATTCAGTGCCCGGATGACTGGAATTCAGTGCCCGGATGAGTGGATTTCAGTGCCCGGATGATGGCTCTCGGTCTCGGCGTGACGTCACCACACTGCCGACAACGGGGGCTAAAAGCATTTCATGCTTAAAACTTCGCCCCAGAGAAGCCGAAGACCAGTCCAGGGGAAAAAAAGCTTGTACCATAGCATGACAGGAGGGTAACCGGCGGTACTTGGGATAGAACCTCACACCTCTGGGCGCTCGAATAGGCCACCGGTGCGGCCCGTTTCTACTTTTTTTAAGCATGAAATGCTTTTAGCTCCCGTTGTCGGCAGTGTGGTGACGTCACGCCGAGACCGAGAGCCATCATCCGGGCACTGAAATCCACTCATCCGGGCACTGAATTCCAGTCATCCGGGCACTGAAATCCACTCATCCGGGCACTGAAATCCACTCATCCGGGCACTGAATTCCAGTCATCCGGGCTCTGAAACGAGAACATCCGGGCACCGTACGAGACAACGAGATTTAACGAGACTCTCTAAGCCCTCCTACGCGACCGGCATACAAGCGCCGGTTGGTCTCCAAACGAGACAAAAAATAACTGCTGCCAGTGCCTTCTCAATGTTTATCAAGATATCAGTGGAGCTGTGGGTTTGATAATGCACGGAATTATAATTTCCGATTTCTAATAACGCGTGCAAAAAGCACATAAATGCCACGTTAGACTTCGTTGTCATACGTGATCCGGGGAGAAGCGCTGCGTTCAAAGGGCAAGGCATCGCGCCGAACGGGTGGTGGCGTTCCTCCCTTCCTTTACGGTGCGGTTCGGGTGTCCACCGAGATGACATTAGGCCCGTAAACATTTCATGCTTACTCTACTCTCGTTTACGGGAGAGGCAGAGATTTTTTCTCTTTAGGTCTGCGCCAAAGGTGGAAGAACAAGGTTTCTGTTTTCCGATCTGCTACTGAAATCGCTATCTAGTGAGGATGGTAACATTAAGATCGCTTTAAATAGAAGAGAAGACCAAAATAAATGAAAAAAGAAGCAAACAAAACGTGAGCCCATATATATGGTTTCAGAATCCTCGTAATGCAGAGAGCAGACGATACCTACGGTTGAAAGTGTTCGTAATGAACGAAAAAAAACCCCGTAAATTTTAGGACGCTGATGGAGAAAGATAATGGAATTCGCAGCTTATTTAGGCCAGCGGTCGTCTTAAAGCAACAAGCGTATTCGAATGAATAAACAAAGCTCAGGCACAGCGTTTGTACTTTCACTGAGCCCAACACTGTACCACGCGACATACGTCATCGTTTCCACTAACACTGGAATTTGACATATTTCTTGGCTTATTATGCGCAATAACTTGATTTTACTATTTATAACTCTTCTTTAAATCTCGTTTCATGTGATCAGTGTGGTGTTGCATGAACACCCCGGCAAGGCCCGCAACGGGCCGCTGAAGGACACGACTCGGTTCCGAGCGGAACAAAAGCGGGCTTGCGCCCGTTCCCCACGGTTTTATTCACACAGCAAACAAAGTCATTGTTGTTAGACCAGATTTACAAATCACCTAAGTGAATTGTGTGTCGACCCAAGAGGGCGCCACACAACATCGTCTCCCCCTAGGAAATAATGTTAAGCTATTGCGAAAAATACTGCTCTCTTAACATGTGCCACGAGACAGCAAACATTATACAATGGTCATCAAACAGAAACTATCCGATTTTATGGCTGTGCTATTTCTGTTATGACGTGTTCAAGGCACAAAAATGTCTCATTTCAGCAGTCATTACACATGGCAAAAGAAAGCACACACATTATACAGTGACTATGGGCACGACATACGATCAATCTCACCCAGAAACAACACTAGATTTGTACATCCACCGTAACAGAGAACACACAAGGAGATTCATCATTATACACAACCTATCACAACATCATTGTGCGCTGAATGCGAAAACATGAGGAACTTGCAAAGAAAGCAAAGTGAGTAAAGATCACAGCGATACAGGAGTATTCATTCATTACCCGCTTTATAAAGTCTCCATGACTGGCCCACTGGCCACGGACAGCTCAGTCGCGACTACAGGCCAAGAAAAACAGGTGTGCTACCCTTCGCTCCAGAACTACATCTGGTAGTCTACGGCCCAGAAAGGTGGTTTCCGCTGACGCACTGGGCGCCCGCGGCTGTGCGAACTGAAGTCCCTGGGTCGCTTTGCTCCGGAAAACTACAACTGCTGTCCTCTGTGGATTCGTGCGCTGTGGTGCGGCCACTTTCGGCTGACTTTGACGGCCTATATTCCTTCCCCCCCTCGTTGCGCGAAGCGTTATCCAGGGTATCTGCAACAGGAGGCGACGCACTTTCGGACATTTCGGCACTTGTTTCAGCTAGAAGCTTGTTTCGAGTTGCTGCCATTGCATTATCAGCAGCGTGTGCTAAGACTGCATAGGAATAATCTATGCTTGGCGGGCTTGGAATATTTTCTGGGGCCGGCAGTACCCGGACCAGTTTAGAAGCATTCCAGACCTTACCATCACTCAGTAAGAAAGTGCTTGGACCAAGCTGTCGCTGGACTTTGAAAGGTCCAATGTATTTGGATGGACCTGTTCTGAATGACCGCACCTTCACTGTGTCACCGATTTGCACGGCCGTTGGCTTTGCGCCTCTACGTCTATCAACGTAGTATTTCATTTGCTGTTGCTTATTTTCAACCCTTTGTCGTCGCACCTGTGTTTGCTCCGAAGATGTGTGTTCTGGAGACGTTGCTGTAGCGGAAGTTTGAGGCAAGTTCCAGGTGCTTTGCTGCGAATTATGAAAGGAAGTACAGCTCATGTCGAGTTTCGAGCGCGGTTGCCGGCCGTGCAGCAGGACTGCAGGTGACACGCCCGTAGTTGAGTGGGGTGTGAGCCGGTACCATCCCAGATGTTGCAGGACAGCTTGTTTAACGGGTTCTCCTTGGAGCTGAGCTATTTGAATGGTCTCCTTCAAAACTCTGTTGAATCTTTCAATAAGACCATTTGCTTGAGGGTAGTAATTTGATGACCGCAAATGCTGTATGCCTCTCTCTTTTAGAAAGTCTTTGAATTGTCTCGAAACAAATTGTGGCCCATTATCTGTAACTATCGAGTCTGGAAAACCCTCCCTGCTAAAAACAGAGATCAGAAAGTCAATGACATCCTGGGATGTTACTGAAGGAGTGAAGTAGACTTCAGGCCATCTGGAATAATAATCCATTAACGTTATGGCATACGTTGGACTCGGCGGAATGTTCAAAGGCCCCACAATGTCCATGGCTAGCTTCTGCCAGGGGCGGTCCGGCCAGGGAACTGGCTGGAGGGGTGTGAAGGATGGCTTAGCTGACTTGTCAGCTGCTTGACATATGAGACAGTGTTTGATGCATTCCTCTACCTGTCTATCAAGCTGTGGCCACCAGTAGCGTTCTCTTAGCAGTTCTTTTGTGCGGACTATGCCCGGATGTGATTCATGGGCCAACTGTAGGAAAGTGGGACGAAGTACTTCAGGAATTACCACGCGATCTGCTCGCATTAGTAGACCATCTACAAAGGATAATTCCTCTTGGATGTGAAAGAATGGCACAAGATCAACTGACGGAGCCTTCTTGTGCAACCAGCCCTTGCTGAGCTGACTGATGACCTTTTGCAGGGTAACGTCAGAAGCTGTTGCATTTTGTACAGTTGCCTTGTCGACTACTGGTGTTACCAGAGAAACGATTTCTTCCTCCTGATTGTCAGAATTTTCTGCGACGGGCAGCCTGGACAAGGCGTCTGCCACATAATTTTGTGTGCCCTTGCAGTACTCTATTTGGAAATTGTAATTCAGCAACCCAGCTGTCCAACGAGAGATGCGTAGTGGTCGGCGACCCGAATCGCCGGCGGAAAGCAAAGCAACCAATGCCTGATGATCGGTTCTGAGTGTAAAACGTCTACCCCACAGATATACATGCCACTTTTCGCAAGCAAACAAACAGGCTAGTGCCTCACGTTCACCAACTGAGTATTTTCTCTCAGCCGGCGACAGAGCGCGTGACGCAAAAGCAATTGTATGAAGGTGCGACCCTTCTTTCTGCTGTAGTACAGCTCCCAAGCCAACGTCTGAGGCGTCAGTGGTGACTACGACAGGTAATTCCGGGTTGAACATTTGCACAACAGGTTTGCATGCCAAACGTGCCTTAACTTGATCAAAACTATTCTGAGCTTCCACCGTCCATTCAAATGATTGACCTTGTCGGAGCATTTTCCGCAACGGTTCCACTAAATCTGCATAATGATGCAGGAACTTGGCGTAGTAGCCAGCTAGACCTAGGAATGATTGCAGCGACTTGACGTTCGTAGGGGAAGGTGCATTAACTATAGCTTTGATTTTCGATTCCATGGGAGAAATACCCTGGGCCGACAGGTTGTGCCCCAAGAATGTGAGTTCCCTTACTGCAAAAACACATTTCTGATTCAATTTCATTCCTGTTGAGGAAATGCGAGACAGCACTTCCTTCAAGTTGCGATCGTGCTCCGCCTTGGTCCGTCCCCACACCAAAATGTCATCCAAATAGCACACTACGCCCGTACAGCCTTTCAACACGTGTGACATAAGCTTTTGAAATGTAGCCGGAGCAGAAGCTAAACCAAAACAGACTCTTTTAAACCTAAATAGTCCTTCATGGGATATGAACGTTGTCAACTCACGACTTGTTTCCGTGAGTCCCACTTGATGGTATGCTGAAGCCAAGTCCAGCTTTGAGAACCACGTAGCTCCTGCGAGCAACTGCAAGAGTTCCTCCGTGTGCGGAAGTGGGTAGCCGTCGACGACAATAGCTTTGTTGGGTTCCCGCAAGTCCACACACAGGCGAAGGGAGCCATCCTTTTTCACGACGACCAGCGGAGACACCCACTCCGATGCGTCGACGCGTTCGATGATGTCCTCGCGCTCCAGGCGCGCGAGCTCGTCGGAGACTTGTTGTCGCAGTGCTAGCGGAAGGCGTCTCAGCTTCGCACTGACGGGAGGAACATCTGGTCGGCGGTTGATTTGATGGACGTAGTCCTTGACAAAACCGAGCTCACTCGAAAACAAGGCTTCAAATCCTGGCGGTGTGTTCTCCGGAACCTCGAACGAATGACAAGTGGCTTGGAGACAAGTGAGGGTTGACCCCATCACGTTGATGTGCAGTTTCTGAATGGCGTCAAGGCCCAGCAACGAAGATCCTTGTCGAGTGACATGAAAAGTTACCGATGCTTGAGTATCGTTGTACTGTATGTCAGCTTCGAAGGTGCCCAGTGTGGGAATCAACTTGCCGGAGTAGTCCCGGAGAGCCAGGGTTGACGACGACAGAGCGTAGAAGCGTGCAAAATATTTCCGAAAGTCAGCATTGTTGACAAGAGAAACAGCAGCCCCAGTGTCGACAAGTATAGGAACTGGGTTTCCTTTAAACGTTACGGTAGCTATTATCTCTTTCTTATTTTGTGGCAATTCTATGCCCAGAATATTCGGAGAATTCAGGACGTGTACTTCCTCCACGGTAGAGGCCGGCGCCTGCGACGCGCGAAGTGTCGCGGACTGATGCTGTGAGCGACAGACTAGAGCGAAGTGTCCAATTTTCCTACAATTGTTGCAACGACGATTGCGGGATGGACAGTTTCTTGCGTTTGCATTATGTTTCGGAGAGCCACAACGATAGCAATACGGTTGACGACCCCCTTCCTGGCTTTCTCGCTCAACTCCGGGCGCCTTCTTCCATCTTGGCTGCTTCTACCTCCTTCGTCGGTTCCGGGGACGCCACGGTGGAAACCCGACGCTGTGTAACTGCGCCATCCGCCTTCTTGCTCACGAGCACGAGCGGGCGTTCGAAAACCTGAAGTTGCTTGACGAATGCATCCCTGTTCGATCGTCGGATTTTCCGTTACAGGTTCGTCGACGCGATAAACCGGCGTTCCCTCATAAGCTGCATTTGCTTGCTGTACGGCTTCTAAAGCTTTGCCAATTTCTTCTGCCTTGGCCAGCGTAAGCGTTCGGCCAGCGTTCAGAAAACGTTCGCGCAACGCTGGGTTTGAGACGCCTTCGATGATCTGATCTCGGACGCGCTCGTCGAACGCCGAGCCAAATTCGCACGTCAACGCAAGTTGTTTAACTGCCGCTACATACTGGGTAAATGGCTCACCGGGCAGTTGAAGTCTCCGGAAAAAACGGTGTCTCTCAACGATGAAATTCGTTGTGTCTGCGAACAGCAAGTCCAAGCTCCCGACTAACTGTGTGTATTCGTCTGTGGTCGTCGCTTCCGTGGCAGGCTCAAGCGGCGTCTGCGGAAGTGCTTCAGACGTTATGCCGGCGACTGCGGACGCTTGCCTAGTTTCTTCATTGTTGAAATGCTGGCGCTGTCCCTCTGCTCCGAGCAGCGTGAGAAGGAGTGCCGCTTTCCGCTCCGGTGCCCAGTCGCTACCACCGGCCGACAGGAGGTACGCCTCGAAAAGTTTGAACCAACGCTTCCACGGCACTGCAGGCGAACTGGGCGCAGACAAAAACGGCGCGGGAGCGAGGCCTGACGCCATGCTGACGCAGTCTCTAAAGTTGCAGGAGAAGGTGGAGCGGGCAGCAAAACACAGGGCCAGTCGAAGCAAATGGTACGTCAGTCGGGGCAAGCGTACAAACGTCACTTACTGTGATCCCATCCTCGTCGCCAAAATGTGGTGTTGCATGAACACCCCGGCAAGGCCCGCAACGGGCCGCTGAAGGACACGACTCGGTTCCGAGCGGAAGAAAAGCGGGCTTGCGCCTGTTCCCCACGGTTTTATTCACACAGCAAACAAAGTCATTGTTGTTAGACCAGATTTACAAATCAGCTAAGTGAATTGTGTGTCGACCCAAGAGGGCGCCACACAACAATCAGCAACCAATTTTGGATGTTTTCGCGCCGTTGCTGGTAACAATCGCAGATATGGAACGAAAAAGCGCGTGACGAAGGTGCGTGAGAAAAGACGAAGTGCACGTGAGCTCGTGCGAGCTCGGCTGGAACCCAGGACGTGTCGGCGGAACCCTGCATCTTCTCGGAGACTTGGTGAGCGATTTCCGCACTCGGAGCCCTGTACAGGTAGGACCTGGCTTCAATAGTTGCCATAACAGAGCCTCTCGCCACTTAGTCACAGCACGCCGAACATTATTCCTTTTATACGCATAATTACCGAGGCTGCTGAGAGCAGCGTTTCCCTCGGCGACCCGACTCCCACTGAGCGGACTGATGAGGTAATTCGGCAATAATTCATTATGAACATATAGCGGCACTCTGGCGGGCATATTATTTTTATTTCCTTTGTGGTTGCCCCAACCTATTCTTTGTCTAAAGTGCGTAAGCCTGTTGTACGTATGTGGTGCAGGCAGGGGCTTATTATTTTTATTTCCTTTTTGGTTGCCCCAACCTATTCTTTGTCGAAATTGCGTAGAGGCGAAAGCGTTTTCCGCACCACTTTGACTGCCTCTGTGGCACTGGTGACGTCACCACTGGATGAAGCCACACATTAAGTACTAATTGCCAAGTAATGGCAAATTACTAATTAATTGCTAATTACCGATTAATGACTAAATACTAGTTAACTGCTAATTAATGACGCTCCAGCTTCGCCTTTAGGAGTGGAACGCGACAGCGTGTTGTAGCGCTGCCAGGGAGTCCACGGAACTGGAACGCCAGCACCCGTTCGGCGCGATGTCATGCCCTTTGAACGCAACGCTTTTTAAGGAAAGGAAATTTCTTTGTCATCTCGGTGGACACCCGTCATCCGTTTGTAGAGGAAGGGAGGAAGTGGGAGTGAAAGAAGAAAGACAAAGAGGGGCCGTAATTGTATTTGAGGAAAGGAATTAGGCGGTAACTGTCTCACATCTATCGATGGACACCCGTCCAAAGCGCGACACCTCTGCTGACAACCTTCTGCTGACAACCTTCTGCTGACAACCTTCTGTCGACAACGATGAGGCAGTAAAGGCTTTCGCCTTAAAAAAACGAGTAGACAGAGCTTAGTGCGACATGATTGTCACAGCGCTAGCCCCTATACTTCTTCGTCTTTGCGTGCTGTGTCTCTCTACTTTCTTGACCGGCGACGCCCGATAGCGAGGCCGCTAACGTGATCAACTCCGGCTATAGTATTAATGTGTGTCAGCATTACTTGGCTTACGTGTGGCGTCCGCGAAAAGTGTGTACAGAAAGCGTGTACAGCACTTACCCGAAATTATTCGGGTTACTCGGTAACTCGGTCACTCGGTAATAACTCGGGTAAGCTCGGGCAAGTTGCGAATTGCGCCGCGCAAGCTGCAGCCATGGGCAGGAAGCTCGGGCAAGCTCGGGTGCTAACTCGGGTAAGCTCGGGTAAGTTCGGAAGAGCGTCGCGCCAGCTGCGCGAGAAGCTGCTTGGGAGGAGCAACATGGGTCGCAAAATCCCTACGGTACCATAGGGCTATGACAGGAACAGCCACCTGCCAGTGCAGCGCTGCATCGCTTAACCATTGCGCCACTGCGGTGATAGTGGTATGAGGACTCGGTACCATCTATGAATGTTAAGTAGAGAATGACCAACTCTGCATATACGGACATTAACCCACGGAGCTCCGAATGGTGTGCGGTTTGGTGACCAAAGCGAAATAAGCTACTGAAAATCACAAACCTCAAGCGCACCTACGGAAACAGCAGTAGTGCATAATGCTTTCTCATTCATAACACGCAAGTAAACTTAAGTGGCTCCGGTAGTTTTTTACGTTGCAGTGCAGCAAGCGGTAAGCAAAGGCAGCATTGCTTTTATGTTCCTTTGTGCGTCCCGTGTTCTACGCTGGTCTGTGGAGGTTGACTGACATGTTCATGCCTGCGTAGTCCAGTCGCTGTATATGGTTGTTCAGAGAGGTCATGGGGTGGTTCACGGGTCATTTCCCGGTATAGTAAGGCCGTCGACCTTTTGAAGCTATTGGTGAAATGAAATTACTTTTCCTTAATAAGAGCCGGTAATTACCTGTAAAAAATTAATATAAATTATATTTGCGCTTGGCCGACTGCGCAGATCTAGTTGGACATCCCAGAGTGCTCGATCGATCTGTATGCGCATGACGGCAGAGGCAGGCTAGTCGTTAAATGGGCCTTGTTTTTTTTTTCAGTTGTGCGATGTCTGCTTCTTTTCCGTTTTATTCATTTTCGTAGCGTTTTGTGCTGTAAGAGAGGTTAGTGTGCAAATGAAGGATAGGGGGGGGGGGGGTGTACTTTCTCGTGGATCAAAGGAACGGCCCAACAGCGGAAGCTTTGATGACGTCAGTGGTAACATCCCTACGCATGCGTAACTAAAACACATACAAGCCTGTTTACATCCACAAAGAAGTCATGGGAATTTCCATCTGGCGTTTGCCAAGATTTGGCTTACATTAGTCGACCCGGGACACTTTTCGATAGTGGCATCCACCGCACTGGTCCAGTGGCTCTGGCGTTCTGCTGTCGACCCCAGTGTCACGGGCTTGATTTCGGAAGTGGAGTCCTTATTTCGATGCAGGCGAAATATTAGAAATAACTTGAACGACGCTTAACCTACCGTCAGGAGCGCAGTGCGATAACATTAGACATCCGTCCATCGCAAGTGCTCTTTCTCTGCCATAAATTCATATATCTCGGAGTCTTCACCCCACTACTGGCACAGTGGTGTAGCGGTTAAGCAATGCACCTCTGCGCCAGCAGGTGCATGTTTCAAACATAGCAGCCAGTGGTGGAGCTTGTGAGACCCAGACTGCTCCTCTGCAGAGCTCGCGTAAGGCTACTTGTTAGGCACACAGTTTTTCCGCAGGTTGTCTGTCTCTCATGCAATGAGCTGATGCGCCATGCCACGTCGAGTAGATGGTAGTTGCATTGAATTTATTTCACTTATTTCATTGCCACCTGTTCCCATGGCAGATGGGCCATCTGCGTTTTCATGGCACTGACGGATGGCCTACAAGGTATTTACTAAGGTAATCGCTAATAGGGTTAGGACAACCTTAGACTGCAATCAACCAAAGGACCAGGCAGGCTTTCGTAAAGGATACTCAACAATGGACCATATTCACACAATCAATCAGGTGATAGAGAAATGCGCAGAATATAACCGCTCCTATATACAGGGTGTTTCACCTAAGACTTTCTCCAATTTTTAAAAATAAGCTATTTGAATTAGATGCCCGCTTTTTCTGGCATTGCATTGTACATCACAATGCAGCTAAGACGTGCTAACTAGCAGGCTTGTTAACCAATATTTAATTGTTAACTTTTAAACTATTACCCTTGGGCTCCTAATTATTGAGAGGCGTGTAGCCCGCCGTAAGTAATGTCCATATCCGTTTTTAGAATTTCGAGAACGCGATTATCCTCAGCGCTGTGGCCCAACAAATTTTGGCTCTTTCGACGAGTTAGGCTCACTGGAGAGGTTGCTTTGCCTGCAAGCTTCTCAAACCGCATGTATTTTGGCGCGATGTAGGCGAAATTTGTTGGCCCACAGCGCCGAGGATAATCGCGTTCTCGAAATTCTAAAAACGGATATGGACATTACTTACGGTGGGCTACATGCCTGTCAATAATTAAGGAGCCCAACGGTAATAGTTTAAAAGTTAACTATTAAATATTGGTTAACAAGCCTGCTGGTTAGCACGTCTTAGCTGCATTATGATGTATTACACCACTGACAATGCTATGCGAGAAAAAGCGCGCATCTAATTCAAATAGGTTATTTTTAAAAATTGCAGAAAGTCTTAGGTGAAACACCCTGTATAGCGTTCAGTGTAGAAACCTCAACAGTCATGCAGGCATTACGGAATCAAGGTGTAGAGGAGTGTTATGTGAAAATATTGGAAGATATATATAACGATTGCACAGCTACCATAGTTCTCCATAAAGTAAGTAATAAAATTCCAATGAGGAAAGGTGTCAGGCAGGGAGACACGATCTCGCTTATGCTATTCACTGCCTGTTTACAGGAGGTATTCCGGGGCCTGAAATGGGAACAATTTGGGATAAGAGTTAATGGAGAATACCTAAGTAATTTGCGATTCGCTGATGACATTGCCTTGCTAAGTCACTCAGGACATGAACTGCAAAGCATGACCAATGAATTAGACAGGCAGAGCGGAACGGTGGGGCTAAAAATTAACATGCAGAAAACCAAAGTAATGTTCAACAGCCTAGCAAGGGAACTGCAGTTCGCAATTGGTAGCCAGGTGCTGGAAGTAGTAAGAGAATATGTCTATTTAGGGCAGGTAGTGACAGCTGACCCAGATCATGAGAGGGAAATAGAAGAATAAGAATGGAGTGGAGCGCATATGGCAGGTTCTCTCAGATCATCAATGGCAGTTTACCATTATCCCTCAAGAGAAAAGTATACAACAGGTGTATCTTACCGGTACTCACCTATGGGGCAGAAACGTGGAGGCTAACAAAGAGGGTTCAGCTTAAGGACAACGCAGCGAGCTATGGAAAGAAAAATGATAGGTGTAACGTTAAGAGATCGGAAGCGAGCGGAGTGGTTGAGAGAACAAACGCGCGTTAATGATATCCTAGTTGAAATCAAGAGGAATAAGTGGGCTTGGGCAGGGCATGTAATGCGAAGGCAAGATAACCGCTGGTCCTTAAGGGTAACGGAGTGGATTCCAAGAGAAGGCAAGTGTAGCAGTGCGTGGCAGAAAATTAGGTGAGCGGATGAGATTAAGAAATTTGCGGGAATACGGTGGCCGCGGCTGGCGAAGGACAGGTTTAATTGGCGAGACATGTGAGAGGCCTTTGCCCTGCAGTGGGCGTAGTCAGGCTGATGATGACGATGATGACAGAAGTAGCCTTTTTGTTGCGAAAGCAACACTACGCGAGTCGCCAAGCCATTTCGCGGAGCTGACGAAAGGCCATACTGCGCATGCGCGAGGAGCAGTGACGTCACACGGCGCTGGCGCGCCGCTGCCGTCGCTGCGCGGGTTACTCAGAGGTGCCACCGCCGCGCTCGCCAGCTGCGCGTGCACAGTAGCGGCGCATAGCTAGCGTGCCTGGCCGCCGCCGCTGTCGCGCTCTCCATCGCCTCTCTCTCTCTCTCTTCTCGTTTCTTTCGAAATCCTCCAGGTTTAACAATTTTTTTTCCAGGACAGGAGCTTTAAGGCTATCGCGCTAAAACAATCGTGTGCGGTGCGATGCGAGAGCACGTTAAAGATCCTCGGGAGGCGTTATTAATCCTTTAACCACCTAATTACTTCTCGAAAAACACACCAAAATCGCCAAATTGCTAGGCAAGTTTGTCAAAAATTACTCCTGCCAGGCTTGAGGCACGCTAAAGCGCTGAAGGCGTTTTTCATGGACAATAGACGCCCTCTAGTGTTGAAAATTGCAACCGCAATTGCCGACCGTAACTCGTCTGTGGCTCTGGGAGCAGCGCAATAGCAAGCCGGACGAGTGTGACTCGTCATTGGCGATTTGGGTACAATACCCCATGGCGAGTGCAGCTCGGGGTCGATGGTTAAAGGGTTGACCCGTAGCTCTCCAATACACAGTTCCCCAGAGCCTGAGTTCCTTCGGGGACATTAAAAGCTCACAATCCACAAAATGCGACGCTACGGCACGATATCTTCCCCTTTCTCAGCTTTCCTAAGCGCAAATGTTATTGGAATAAGGGAGTAATTACTCATTGACATCCACCCGAGCGCAGCCTTCCGGCTACAAAGTAATTACTCAGTGAGTAATTACTCAGTGAGTAATTACTCCCTTATTACAAATCTACTCCACCTTGGGGGATTCCCCTAAAACATTTGACCAAATGTTATTGGACTTACTAAGGACCATTTATGCACGAAGATAGTAGTAGTAGTAGTGGTTTTTTATTTTGCACTGAATATGGAAGGTAAAAGAATGTTTTCTGCCCCTGCATCTGCTATCGCGGCTGGAAGCACCTGAGCTGGGGCAGCGGAAATAAAGGATAGCAGGCAGTGTGTAGAAGTGAAAAGAAAGAGGGGAGGGGATAGTAGAAAGGACAGGGGGAGGATAAGAAGTTGACTTTTTGTTGCGATCTAAACTGCCCCGCAGAATTGTTGCGCTTTTCTTGCGCAATCGTTCTTCCACCACGCCTTTTGTCCGCAGCGTTACCAGAGCGGTTTGAGCTCATGTCTCGTATCCTTTCGGTGCGGGGTTCGATTCCCAGTTAGTACGGGTACCCCCGGGTTTTCCCATGGCTACAAGCCATGGCCTGGATTAATGCTCCCTCCTCAGGGCTGCGGCTTTAGTTTTGGTTTATGGGATTTAACGCTTCAAAGCGGCTCAGGCTATGAGGGACGCCATAGTGTAGGGCTCCGGCAGTTTCGACTACCTGGACTTTTTAATCGTGCACTGTCATCGAACAGCACACGGGCCGTTAACATTTCGCCTTCATTGAAACTGAACTGCCGCGGCGGGGATCGAACCCGCGTTTTTCGGGTCAGCAGCCGAGCGCCATAATCACTGAGCCATCGCGGCGGTGCTTGCAGTTTTAGGGAAATTTGGACCTTTTGGGGCTCTTAATGCAGATCGTATGCTCGTCAACTGTGGCGAACATCGACCAAGGTGCCCTTGCGTCATCACAATCTAATAATCATTATCGTGCGGCAATTCGGAGCGCGAAAGATTATGCTGTGAATTAAAAAAATTATTGCTTTTAAAAAATTCAGGTTATGATTTGTTCGTGTGATGCGGCCGCTACAGCATTGTTTCCAGAGATTATTTGTTCCACTTCCCTTTAGTAGCCTAATAATAGAGGCACCTTCACAGAGTCAGCAGCGTTAATATGTCAGAGGTGTGATCTGTAAGAATGATGAAACCACAATGTTAACTTTTTTTTCTTCTTAAGGTGCAACTATTAACATGAAAGTGTTATAGCAAACATAAGACTGACATATGCGAATTCCGCACTGTTTTCCACTCTTCATTGTGAATTGAGGCAGAAAGCTAATTAACTGAAATTTTCATGAATAACGCTTCTTTTGTTAATTACTCTATCCTCGATTTGTTTCCAATTTTGTTTGAAGATGTGAACTTATACTGTAATTTATTCTGTGACCATTTGTGCCTTGTATGGGCCCCCAGGCACTTTTCAAGCTGTCATCAGACAGCTTTTCGCCTGGGTGCTTTCAACCTCTAGAGTTGAAAATAAACGAATTGAATTGAAAATCAACTCGAATATAATGCTCCCCGATATTAGCTGTTTAATATCTTGATGCTGCTTCGTAGAAATTATTTCTTAATCGTTTACAGCATCTTTAAGCTGAGTTCTGTTCCGTACAGTGTTTTCCTTTTGCAACAGGCACTCAAGTTAAGAACTGAAATGTAAGGGAAGAAATTTTTTTCTCGATGAAGAGCGCAGTTATTACGATAGCATGCACAGCTTATCACGTTCACTGGACGGTAAATTAAACGTCCGAAAATTACTATTGCCAGTAAATTAAGTTGCGCTTCTGGTATGTTAATTCACGCGTCGGTTGAGAGTATTCGGCTTCCTAACATACCTATTCGCTACTTATAGTGCTGCAGATGCCACTCCGGAAGGATCGATCTTCATTAAGGTTATTCTGGAAGAGAGCACGCGTTTCCGTTACTGCCACTGATATTGGGGATAACATTCATGCATTAAGTAGTCAGAAAAGGAATGTGGCGCTGTTTTGTATTGCTGCTGGAAAAGACCGAAACTAATGGTCCATTCCATTCGCTCATCCGGATCGGTCCGCCCGTTCGTAGCGGAGTACCTGAATCTACCGGAGAGCACCCGTGCAAAATCTGCGCTTGAAACATATATGTGGCCTGGTAGGAGCAAGTCAGGTGCACACGCGCGTCGCTGGCGGCGAAAATACCCGGCGTTCCTTGCACTCTTTCGAACGCGTCTTCTGCTACTGAACTAGCTTCGTAAGTAAATCACGTGGCTTACGGTCGAATCCTCTGATTTCGGTGAAGCAGACCGGACTGCTCTACGGAGCCGCCTTTGCTCTAAACTGCTCCCAATCAGCCATTAGAACAAGCGATGCATTTCGAACAGATTTCCTCCGAAATATGTAGAAAAAGTTCACCTTGAAGTGCTCCGGATCTGCGATTGGAATTCACGATAAGAAACGCTCAATTTCAACTCCTTTTCTCAAACGTAATTATAGTTCAAAGAAGCTTTAAGCACTGAGCTAGGGTGGCTCGTTAACTGACGTGTCCGATGAAGCATGCAACATTGCAAAGGAAGTAAAAATAGCGCAAATGCGAAATTGGCTAATTTCAGATTATCGCTAGCCCTTACGCACGCAAAATTAAACATAACTATCTTCTAAACGTTTTCATTCTCAATACATATGAGTCTCTTACACACTCAACACTACGCAGATACAATGGAAGACCCTGGAGCACCTCACGAAGATCCAAGGAAGCCTACTGCAGCGCTCGAAGCATCCTCTTCCGGTGTCCCCCCGGCACATGCAGAGGGCGGAAGTCGTTGCGTCGCTGGTCCCGTTGTCAACTACCGGGCGCCTTGCACAGCGACCTACAGTCAGTCATGCCACATCATCCACCAGCTTGCCTACTGGAACGCCTGCCTCTTTCCTGCACGCTACGAGCTGCAAGAAGTAACGCATGCTCGCGGCGGCCTCTCCTTGTCAAACTTCTCCAATTCTGGAATCGACCTGCCCGATCCATCGGAGTCCGAATGTGAACAGAGCGAAAGAGCTCTGTACTGGCTACTTGCTAACCATCACTGCATCGTGTCCTTACACACCCCGCTACCACGCTCTGCAAGTTCCGAGGCCCTCTTCTGCGATGCCCTTCGGCGCAATGCGTCCCTCAAGACTTTGAAGCTGCAGTTCTCGGGAAGGACCATATCGAATGATCTGGCTGCGGTCATACAATTCTTGACCGACCTCGAAGAAGTTGAATGCATTGTGTACACCGAGTGCCCTGCCAACTTTTTTGCCGCACTGTGTACACTTCTCGGGACGTCCCCTTCTTTGACTTCCATGAGGATACACGGCTTGTTTCTTGCGGAGCAACAGAGCAAGGCGATGCTGGCAGCTCTCATGGCAAACTCCACGTTGAAGGAATTCAGCATGGGCGGGTCCCTTTCGCTGGAATCACATGAACAGGCATTCACCAACTACCTCAGGTTCAACACAGCGCTGACGACTCTGCGCGTAGCAGCAAGAAATGACCAAACGCAACACTCGCTTCTGCGGGGTGTCTTGCAAAATCGAACCCTCTCCTCTCTAACCCTCACAAGGTTCATTTGCAACGAAGAAAGCACTCGACTCGTAGCCAGAATATTTCGAGAAAATGGAGTCCTTCAGGCTTTCACCATCACATCAACGCAAGCGAGCGTGAGACCTCACAATCACAGGGACTATGACTGGGTAGCGGCCCTGTCTGAGAACAACACATTAGAGGAACTCACTCTTCCATTGTCGATATGGCCCCCCGCCAGCTGGGCGAACTTCTTCAGAGTGCTGCCACAAATGTCCAATATGAAAAAAGTGCACATCAAGAAGGACTGCGCCAATTTTGCTCTCGTGGCATCGATCTGTAGGGCCCTTGAAGAAAGCGGCACCGTAGAGAGGGTTTCTTGCGGAAACTACCTCGTGATTAGCGACGTCGACCTGATAAAGTGCAAGGCATTTTCAGAGATATATCTGTTTAGCGGATCTGCAGAGAGTCTGAGATTAGAAGCTATACGACAGCTACCAAAATGTCCTCACCTGACTTACCTTGCTATGGACGTGTGCAGAGGAAACCTCGCGATGTCTTCAGCGCTCGCAGATTACGTAAAGTCATCGCCGCACCTCCGAAAACTGCAGCTGAGCGTTGGATGTGCTGCGGATGTGGAGGTAAACTCGCCTAACGAGTGGTGGACAGTAATCATGAAGAGCCTTTCCCTAAGTGCAAGCCTAAAAGAGCTGTTAGTCTGCGCAAACAGCATGGGCACGAAGGACTTCCAGGGATTAGCGGACTCGATCAGACGTAGCCCGAGCATCAGCACGTTGTACTTGATGGAGGAGTCTGCCGTGAATGCCAGCGCGTTTGTGACACGTCTCTCGACCGGCATTGATGGTAACTACACCCTACGTACCGTTAGACTTCACGGCCGACTCGACGCGGAGGCGACGAAGAACTGGTTGAAGATCTCCGAAATTTCGAGGCGAAACTCCGGTTTTTTGGCCCGGGTGATGCAAGTTACCGAAGGTCGGCGACTCGAAAGGTACTCATATTTTGGTGTGACACGATGGCGGAGAAAACAAGCCTTAACGATAAAAATGTCTCTTATTTGTGCTTATTTGCATAAAATTCTTCGAGTTACAATTTCATTATTGTAAATGAAAGTCAAACTGTTCAAGTCTAAAGTGGCACGAAAAATTTACGCATTCCGCAGCAATTTTCATAACACAGAAACTTTTAATTTCATCGTGTGGACTTAGGCATCTGGCTGTTAGTGTTTGCAGTCACTCTGAATTAATTTCACAGAGTGATAGCAGTGTATACGCATGCACAATGCAGATAATTGCCGAGAGTAGTCCCGACGACGTCGAGTAGGCCTAGAGGACGGAAAAGTTTGGCGATATGTTTAAATGGGAGCTTTTGCGATAGCGCGATGCAGTGTTGTGACGTCATCGCGCTCTTGGGAGGACCATGATTCCGTGATTCGTTATCATACCGCTCGGGCCTATACAGGGTGTTTCACCTAAGACTAAAATTTTTACAAGTAGGCTTTTTGCGTCAGAAGAGAACTTTTTTCGGCATAGCATTGTCGGCGATGCACATAAGAATGCAACTAAGACGTGTCGACTAGCAGGCCGGTTAACTAATACTGAATAGTTGACTTTTAAACTATTACTGTTAGGTTCCTTAATTTTTCAGAGGCGTGTGGCCCACCATTAGTAATATTCATATCAGTTTTTAGAATGTCAAAGGTGGTTACCCTCGGCGCTGTGGCCAAACAAATTTTGGCTTCATCGCGCCGAAATGCATGCGCTCTCTAGGTGCTTGCAGGAAAAGCAACCTCTCCAGTACTCGTAACCATCGAAACAGGCAAAATTTGTTGTGCCACAGTTCCGAGGGTGACTATGCTTTCGAAAGTCTGTAAACTGATATGAATATTACTTACGGTGGGCTACACGCCTCTCAATAATTGAAAAGCCTAACAGTAATGGTTAAGGAGTTGAGATTTCGAATTTTCTGTTTGAAAATGCGCTCGTGGGGCGCTATGTTACCAGCCTCAAACTCATCCCGACTGAAGGACTTCAGGTGAAAAAGAAAAAAAAAAAAACTGTGGCGGAACTCGGCTGAGCCAGGTTATAAGGAGCGAAGGGCGACCGAACCAACGGCCGATCTCGACGCGGAGACGTTGGCAGCATCCGCTGCCCTTTTCCTCCTAAGATACTCTTGTTGCCTGTGCCGCTGCTTCTCCATATTTAAGAGAGGAATAAGCCGCTCTAGTTGGTACATTATTTGAACAAAAACAGCGCAGTAGACGGGACCAAGAAGAGAGAACACGCAGACACACAGCGTCTGTGTCTGTGTTCTCTCTTCTTGGTCCCGTCTACAGCGCTGTTTTTGTTCTCCAGATTGACTACCTCCCGTCCTCCACCGGCTTCATCAACTAGACAAGCCCGTTTTGGCGACATATCTCTAGCCAACGCGGCTTTGTGACGCTCTCTGTCATAGAGACCGCTAGAAGCAGCCCGGCGCGTTCAAAGCTCTGTCGAAGAACTCGTCCCGGTGAACGGTTCTGGCTAAAAGTCACGTGAATACAAAGAACGATGCAGGGCCGCAAAAATTAAAAAAAAAAACTGAATTTCGGACGCAGCACCTGTTGCAGTACTTGTATCGAGTAGTTCCGGAAAAGATTCCCGGGTATACGGAGGCGGTTGTTCCTCCGTAACAAAGGCCGGAAGGAACATTGGTTAAATTGGAACGCCCTTCTTCGCGAGACTATAAAGGAAGTGCTAATTAGAATTTCGTCGCTTATAAATTAACCGAGATTCGTAAAGCTGCCTTTACACTGCACGCAGGTACATCGCCGAAGCTCTGGAGCGCGTATCCCGGCACGTGGCTCTCGTCGAAGACCTCGCCGAGTTGTGCAACACCACCACAGAGGCTGCGGCTGTCTCCGTTCGAATGCACCTCAGAAGCATCGAGTCCATCGACGCCTTCATGCGACTCACCGGTGTGGTCAGGGAGCGAGTCATTTGCCACCCACGCGACGATGGAGTCATGCAACTGGACGAGCTGAACCAGTATTGCTGGGGACACATCCGAGGGTACCTGATGGTGGAAGACATCAAGACCAGTGCCACGCAAGCAGCAAAGAATGGAGGACGAAAGTAGTGGTGTACATCGCAAGTAGCCTGAATCTTCTGTGGCCCCACTGTGCACGATGAAGAGTCTCAAGATAAGCGTAACAGCTTTTGTCAATGGCGGCCCGCTAGGTCACTGAAACCTGTGTAGTCCTGCACTTCGTGGCACTTTGTGACTGCTAAAAACCCGCGGAGCTTTTGCATGCCTCTTTTTTTTCCGTTTAGTCTCAGAAGACACATCTCGAGAGTGTGATCCTTCCAGTTCGTTTTTGTAAAAAGAAGAAGAAACAATACAGGAATAAAATGCCTTTCATGTCTTTCTGAATGTAGGGTCTTAAAAACACTAAATTGAAATCATTGGTCGCGAAAATATTGCATGTTATACGGCTGTAGCGGTAAGAAATGCTCTTTCACTTGGAGAAGCCGAAGGGTAACTACAACAGCGCTTCAGACTTCTGTTATCTGTAACATAGTGAGACGTGAGACGTGCTTTAGATTATGCTACTTTACGCTGTTATATAAGGGTATGAGCGTAAAGGTTTAAAATTTCTCTTAACCGGCTTACACAGGATGGCGAAGGTAACGTTGTATGTTGCTTTACTCTCCCCTTACTTCCTTTCTGGGCCCTGTAAGGTATAAATTCTACCAGTTGGTCGCCGTTAACCATAGTTCCGCACTAGCCGGTATCCAAATGCTTTCTCGCACAAGAAGAGCGGAGCAAATTTATTGAAGTGGTATTGAGTTTGGTTTCGAGAATTTTAAGCCTATTTTAAGCCTGTCCAACGTTGCTGCATGAAACAGTAGAGACAACTTTTGGGGGTACTATTGTGGAAACTACGAACGAAACAAGTCCTTCAAGAATCGCATTCGTCTCACGCTCAATAGGCCACACAGGGCTGGAAGCTCACCTGGTTTGGTTTGGTTTATTGGGGTTTAACGTCCCAAAGCGACTCAGGCTATGGGAGACGCCGTAGTGAAGGGCTGTCTCGCGTAGCTTCTATGCCGGGGTCATAAATTCAGTGAGGCAGAACATTTTGGGGGCTGGTTTGTTCACGACTGCAGAAAAATAAACAGCGCTACTAGAAAACAGCGCCAAGAGTCACTACAGAAAGCGCATCTTAAAGGGGCTCTGAAACGGGCTGAAATGAAATTGTGGTATGGGGGAAGGTTTAAGGACGCCCCTTCAGGAATATTGTAGAGCAAGAATTTTTTTAATGCTCTTGGTAGAAGTTGAGTTATCTGTAGTCAAAATTTGGATTTAGGAGTTACTCGCTCCTTCCCCCCCCCTCCCCCCTTCCTCTGGTCAGTTTTTACACGCTGGAGCGTCGGCGTTCCTCAGGCGGCCCCACCTCCGGGAGGCGGAGCTTCCTGACCAGCCGGAGCTATGAGACTTATTGGCCATGGCCATGTTAGCTGAGTGACATCTGAAAGAATGTAACCAATAGGAATCTCTGAACTGGTATACGCAGGTGCGAGTGACAGAGGAGGGCGCGAGCACGAAAAAGTCGCCGCAAAGAGACTAAAGCCCGCTTTATTCTCCAAATAGCTTTCAGGGGCGTCACAATGTATTTTTTTTCCATATAAACCGAAAGTGATCGGGTTTTCGATAAGCAGTCCCTTAAACAGTTTCGAGATCGGTGGGCACGTGTGCCTATGCTATCCCAAACTATCGTGATAGTTTGGTGATAGTGTTCTTCGTTGCACTGTTGTGCGCTGTGGTGAGTATGTCATTCCGTTGCCTGGAAATAAACAGCTCCGAATATTGCACTTTGTTTCCGTTTTCTGTTCCTCGTTCCCATCGTTTTCTGAGGGAAGCTTTAGCTGTGACAATTTTCTGCGAGCACAATAGGATGAAGGGTTGAGGAAAAGATGGACTAGGTAATTTTCAACGAAGCGCCACCGAATATCTCGCAAGACCTTTTCCAATGGTTCAGCAGACAATGGTTCATGGCCAACGCTGTCAAGTCCCTGGATTCCGTGGACGCCTTTTTGCGCGGGAACTCGCTGAAAACTTATAGAAAATCCTGTGCTGTCCAGTTGCTGCACCAAACACCGCGAGCTGAGGTATAACCTATCAGTGGAGAAGCTGTATACTCCTAATATTTAACGTGACCATTTCGAGTCCATCAGAGTTACCACTGGCTGAGCCAAGAAAAGCCTAAATTTTACTAGGGCAGCCTCAGAGGCAGTGCCCTCAGCCATTGTGTAGGACGCAGCACGGGTAAGCCGCGCTGACCAGCCAACAGTCCAGGATGGTTTCTGGCACGCTGATGTACTAGCTCCGCCATTATTATGCACTGAACTATCCCTCTTCTACTGGTGCAATTTCATTCCCTGTGCCTTAGTGTTACTCGCTATTCGCTTATACGAGAGAAGAACGCAGCACGCTTTGCCTTTGGGCCGTAAGTTACGTCTGAGTCTTTGCTCCTTGCAGGCCTTGGTTCCTTGGAAGCTAATCGACAGCCTTACAGAGTTCGCCATGATACAGAAAGGGGGGCAGTTAGATGAGGGCGGATGAGAGGGATAGGGCGTGTATATGGTGTATAGTCCGCAACACTCGCAGAACTGGGTTGATCGCAGAGATATTGGAAATGCCTTTGTCCTGCAGTGGACGAAGTCAGGCTGATGGTGATGATGAGTTTGATGATGACATGAAGCCGAAATAGTATCATCATTACCAGAAACGGAAAAATCAAAAGATGCACTCAATGGCTGTCTTTCATTGTGCGAAAACTGGGTAGGTACGCATATAACGGTCAGCGTTGTTTTCAGTAAAAATGATGATGCGCAAACCAGCCCAACCGTTTACCTTATCAAAATGGTCTGTGTTTTCCGCGCTAACGGCGCTCTCTAAAGACTCAGACACACAGCCTGTTCCATATTTTATTAGTGGGAAGGGTGTAAGAGCTGGTAAACGGAGCTAGTCATGCTGGAAAAGAAACAGTAGTAAAAGCCGCGGGCTACCCGGCGAACTCGTACGCAGGTTTTCCCTTGACGCCGAGCTCTGTTACTTGAAAGAGTAGCCCGTCTTCAGGCCCTGTGGCGTCTGTAGGATAGTGGGTGGAAGTGACGTAAAGCGTGTCGTAATTCTTCCCTCCGAAGCAGCATGATGTGGTGTATTTTGCTGGGAAGCTGATCTTGGTCAGGATTTTAGCTGCAATGACAAGGGCAAGAGAAGAAAAGATTGAACGCCTGTTCACGTAACATGGCTTGACGATGTCGTCAGTTAAGGGCACCACGGGCGTCATAATACGGTCCCTCGCAAGTCGTTTGCAACGCTGTGAAGGTAGCGGCGATTTGAACCTATCAGAACTGCGTGAGCTGCAAAACACTCTTCCGCGCCCATTGCCCTGGGACTGGTGGCTCCATCCCTGGGAAGGAAAGAGCACCAGTTTCCAGCTGCTGCGTGCCGCAGACTCTGTTGACTAGGCGGGCGCCATGTCTGTGAATGGCGGTGCACCACTTCGAAGCACGCCTCTGCAGTGCTGCGTCAATGCGGACTTTCTCTGCTAATTTAACCAGCGAATGAAACGCTCGCTGTACTTTCAAAGCACCATCTTGAACTGCATTTTCAATAAGTGCAATAATTGTTTGAAGAATAGTCAACACTGCTCAAATATTTGAAAAACTATTTGTTGTCTTCCTTGGATGTGATTGGACGAGAGTGCTCTACCTTTAATAATGCTGCAAACAACTTGTGAGATGAAGGATAGGTCCGTGGGGTACCATGGCCTTGTGTAAGATTTTTATTACGATCATTGGATTTTATCGAAGGGTAGACAACGCTGAATAAACGGCTGCTTTGTCACTGCTGTGCCAGACCATGCAACTAGCCCCATCTAGTGAAGCTAATTGGGTCGCATGTTAATTAATGCGGAGTGTTGCGCGTCGCTCCTGAAAAATTGGAGAAAAAATACTTCTGTCAAACCACCGGATTGCTCGCGCCTAAACTTCGCAAAGAAGTGGCACTTGTTGGTATTGTTTTATATTAAGCTTGGATCGGGTACTTGCTTGAATCAATGAGAATTCAGCAAAGGTTTACATCGTATGTGGCGATGCCAGAACATAAATGGCAGTTTCACAACAGCTCTACACGAAGCGCCAGCTGTTATCGACGCCAGAATGACGAAAACTTACGAACAGGCGAGATAAGCTAAATTAAAAAAACCTTCTTGGGGCGATAGATGGCGCTGTTGGCGCAGCTGTTGCGAAACCATCTGTTTGGTGCAGCATCGCCCCATTCTATGCAGAATTTAGATTAAATTTCATCGATAGAGGCAAGTACACGATCAAAGCTTAGTATTGAACAAAAATTACACCAAACTGCTCCTCTCTGCGACATTTGAGCCCCAGCAATCGAGTGGTTAAGCCGGGATAATTTTTGTTCGATTTTCTCTGAATGACGCAACGTTCAGTATGTCCCGCATATGCGGCCTATTTAAGTGAGCGTCATATCGCATTCGCATATCGCAATCCATTCAAATGGGATTAATCATGTGAACAACGACAGTGGGTCATGAGATCATCCCATGTGATGACGTCTTTTCATGCTGACTACGAACACAGCAAATTATCATCGTCAAGTAATGGGAAACACAATTTCCAGGATACTAAGTTCTTGACGGGAAACCGGTATAGAAATACAAATCATGACTTTAGGGAGATTAAGGACGAGCATCCTGGTGATTTTCACACTACAGAGCACGAGGACCGCCTTCTCGAAGTGTAAAAATTTTAGCTACAACGCACGGGATGGTGTTGCAGTTCTTTCATGCCAATAGCAAGAATCACATAAATTAAGGCTGCATATTTGGGGCTGTCACTTTATTTCCTGTTTCCACCGGCAGTTTCCTTTGATAACATGGTTCTCAAACTTTTTGAGGGGCGCACACTGCAACTTATCACATCCTGTTTTTAACACGTGGCTACGCCGTACCAACCTAAGGCTGCAGGGGAGTCGCTTCAAGTTTCTCCACCTTACGTGGCAGGCGTTATCACATGCACTTATCAAACATTATCACCCATTCCGAATGCGGATACCTTTAGAGCAGCGACAGCCTGCAGTTGTACATGTTGTATATTGCCGCCCTACCCCTATTTTTTCCTCTATCGGTCCTCCCTTTCTTTCCCTCTCCTCTACCTGCCCTTTTATTCCCGCTAGCCGCAGCTCAAGTGTTTCATGTTTCGATGGCAGATACCGCGGCTAGCAACATCTTTACCTTCCATTTTTATTTTTATTAATAATGAATAGCCACTAACATAAATGAACAGCGCCTCGACGAATGAAAAGTAAAACGACAGCTGTCACGTCAGGAGACAGAAAGAGCAGAACGGGTCAGGGAACACACTGTAGTTAATGTTTCGTAGTTCAAATAAAGAAGAAGAAATGGGCATGACCTGGGCATGTAACTTCAAGACGAGATGACCGTTGGTCCTTTTACAGCAGAGTGGATTTCAAGAAAGTGCGAGCGTAGCAGGGGCATGAGAGGGTCAGGTGGGTGGATGAGATTAGGAAGTTTTCGGGGATAAGGTGGCCACAGATAGCACAGGGCAGGGTCAACTGGAGAGAAATTGGGAGCCACTGGAAATCAATTGGGAACCCTTTGTCCTGCAGTGGGCGTATTTAGGCCTTAGTTTTCGGGGATAAGGTTTCCACAGCTAGCAGAGGGCAGGGTCAACTGGAGAGAAATTGGGAGCCACTGGAAATCAATTGGGAACCCTTTGTCCTGCAGTGGGCGTATTTAGGCCTTAGTTTTCGGGGATAAGGTTTCCACAGCTAGCACAGGGCAGGGTCAACGGGAGTGAAATTGGGAGCCACTGGAAAGAAATTGGGAGCCCTTTGTCCTGCAGTTAGGCCTTCGTTGATGATTACCGAGGCAGCGATTACCAACGTAGGTCAGCGTCGCTAAATCGATGTAGAAGCTTGTGCCCTGCTATTTCTTCGTTATGGCCACTGCTTCATTAAAGCCATGAGTTACCTAAGCCGCAATTGTTGGATGCCAATGGGCTTACCTATAGAAAAGTGGATTAGATTGGAAAACGTTTATTGTCAGCACTGAGCCCTAGTGGGCATTATACTAGGTGGCTTCGAGCCCATGGCTCTTGGTGACCTTGTGAGCCCACTCAGTGGCCCGGACTTGCGTCAACGGGTCTGAGCTGGCCAGTGAAGCCTTCCACCGCTCTAGAGAAGGGACTGGTAGTAGGTCCGCCGGTGGCGGCGCCTTTTTGCAGCTCCATAAAATGTGGTCGTATCCGGCTATCTCGCCGCATTGTTTGCAAGTAGCGTTGTATTGTGTTGGATACATGTGTGCTAGTCTCGACGTGCTAAAGAAGGCTCGCGTGTGGAGCCGACGCCACGTTACCTCCTGGCTTTTGTCGAGCTTTTTGTCTGGTGGCGGATAGACCCTCCTTTCCAGTTTAAACTGATTGGTGTATTCGTGAAATGATATGAATGCATCTCTCGTGAAATTTGGGGACTCAACCCGGCTCACTGCTCGGCTGACATAACCTCGAGCTATACTGTGAGCCAACTCGTTTCCCCTGTTCCCCGGTTGTGCCGACACCCATATTAGTTCCACCTCTCTTTGGTCCCAGTCTTGATGTCTTAATATTCGTTCTGCCTTCTGGGAGATCATACCCCGCGCAAAATTGTTGATAGCCACGTTGGAGTCGCTAATTATGGTGACTGCTTTGGTGCTGGCCATTGCCATGGCGATAGCCGCCTCCTCCGCTGTCCCTGAGATTTTTGTTTTGACCGAACCGGCCGTTAATGTTTCACCCGAGTCGTTCACGGCCACGACCGCAAAGGAGTCGCCTCCTTCGTATTCCGCCCCGTCTACATAGGTTGTGTGTTCCGAGCCTTCGAGCTTGGCTTCAAGGGCCTTTGCTCTGGCTCTCCTCCTGCCTTCGTGAAAAGCAGGGTGCATGTTTTTTTGGAAGTGGTTTAATAGTGAGTAATTTTCTAACTTCGGTCTGTAATTTTGCCTGCGCGTTTCTTTCCGGAATTCTATCATGTAATCCTAGGTTGGGTTGCTCAGGATCTTTCTCCCCGGGGGTGAGGTCGCAAGCCTCCTTAATTGCGCAAATATATGTGCCTCGCATAGTTTCGTGGTGGTGTTGTAGATCCCCAGTTTAAGAAGTCTTTCCGTAGGTGTGCAGTGGGGCAGCCCCAAGAAAAGTGGAGATCGCGGACAGCATAGCTGACGTTTAAGACTGTCACCGACGAGCGCTGGTGCTCTTGTATCCAGCCTAATTGCGCGTTCAAAACGGGTCATTGTGATGGACTTACTACAGCACTCCACATTTTGCGCATTGCACTGTCAAACACAATCTCAGGATGTCGGCTGCGCAACCGCGCCAATCATGCCGCGAAAACGGTAACTAAACTGCACATGACACATGAGCAGCACAGCGCGCTTGCTTACAGAGGGCCATGTGCAGCAAGGAGGCTGGGGAACAAGGACCGACTTTTACAACCCTGTCAAGGCACAGCGGGCCGGACGCACCGCCCTGCGTGACGTATAGTTCACCGGGCCGCACGCTCGCCTTTCGACACGCCGGCGTCAAAATTTTGCTGCGCCAAAGTAAATGTATATGAATTGTCCGCACAAACGCTCCCAGTGGGCCCCGCTGCCCACAAAGTGAACGTTTTCCTACGCAGGATAAGTTTTGCGCATGTTTTTTTCACTGCTCGACAGAGCAGGTTACGAGTGAAAATGTCAGTTTACCGCATCGAATGACTACGGAGCTATCGCGCCCTGTTGCAGATCGATATACTATACGCGATATTGACAGTGAGGTTCATCTGGGGTTCGTTATACCCATTTGGAAGAAAGTTTTCCTTCGTAAAAAGAAGCTCTCAGATACATGGTCGTCTGTGAGAGCTGGCAGGGGGAATAGCTGTTACTTCGTTATACCCGATATTCTGCTATATAACCGTTTCGTTATAACGAAGTTTGATCATGAGTTTCACCCACCCGTTTCCGGGTCGATCTGCACCACAGCTGCGCCGGAAAAGCAGGTGAGCCAGATCTTGTCGTTGACGTCGATGGTCATGCCGTCGGGGTAGCCCAACTGCTGGTAGCCTGGAGTGACCTTGAAGTCCGCCAGAACGCGTCGATTGCCTACAAGAAGAATCAAAAAAAGGCTACTTCTAACGTATCTTACTCCTATTGCTCGCATATTATTGGATTGAAAAAATGGCCGGAAGTGGCTGACTTACCATCATTTTCCATCTCCTCCCCCAAACAAGAAATTTTGAAACGGAAACCACCCCATAACATCGTTCCTTCGACAATACTGCATTTCGCCACTGGAGCCTTAATGGGGAATCACTAACTGCGGCAGCGGGGCATGAACTAAATGCTTATTTGTAATTTAGAACGTCTACATATTCTACACATTTATCTAGTCTACGCATTTATCTAACACCTGATCCATGGCACGGGCGTGGCAAGTTGGCGAGTGTCCTTGGTGCGCAGGATATGCGGCGATTAAGTACTGTGAAGCGCGTCGATAGAGCTAAACTTACTGATTTCACCGGAGGCCAAGTCGAAGTCGAAGGCGTATGTCTTTCCTGGCACGGAGTCGTTGTAGAACATGGTCTTGTTGTCGGCCGTCCACGTGATGCCGTTAGACAGGGAGATCTTGTCGAGCTTGTGCTTCAGCTGCCCCTTGGAATACGACCAGAAGTTGTTCTTTTCTAGGGTCATGCCTTCTAGGTCGACCTTGACCGGCATCGAACCTGAAATACGACACGGAAGAATGGTCTGTCCGGTGAGCAGGAAGTTCACCTGTATGGTGCACTTTAATAAGGCGGAAGCGTTGTGGTGGTGGGCTAAGCAGTCGCACATGGTGCTACCGACTAAACGAGATTATTTCTAAAGTTCTGACGTGTCAAGCGCTCACGCCGGTGCATTGTGTTGGATGTGCATCTTTCAGTAGTGTTTATCTACTTTGCTGCAGCTAGTAGAACTACATACAGGGCCCTTTGTGACACGAGATGTGTGTATGCGCGAGACTGATCATATTTTACGGCCGAAGAGCCATTCAGATGCAAACAACATCTATTATGTATGAACGTATCATTTCATTCACACATGATCTCGTGTCGTTGAAATTGTAATAAATTACCAAAGTCCGAGAGCCAGTGGGTTGCAAATAACACCTATCAAGTATGGACGTATCAATTCACTCACACATAATTTCGTGTCACTGAAGTTATAATAAAACATATGTTATATCTGTCATCTGGTATGAGCACTTCTTGGAAATTATTCAGTTTGTGATACTGATCATCTATTCCTCGAATAGCTTTTTTCTCCGGCAACACTGAAATCGGGATTCCAAACCATTTCGCTTGAAGTTTGGTACAACAAACAGGCATAGCGGCGTCTTTCACATGAGGTTCTTGCTGTACAGGCGTCTTTGGCACGTCTTTACTGTTTGCCGTTTTGCTCTGGGCATGTTCCATTGGCTGGATTAAGAACGCGTGCTGTATTCCCTTCTCTGTCGAGCGCGCAACTATATTTCACGCAAGTATCGTCTGTTTCCGTGAGAAAAACAGGTACTAACGTGGCGCTTTCTTTTTTTTGTTATCGCGTCTTGTTTGCGCAACTGGCGCTGCAGTTTCACTCGATTGCGCCGCACCTTTATATATGGTGAGTTGAACACGTAATACTCAAGCCACTGAAAAAAAATATAATTTAACTTGCAGTGCAAAAGTAGTCTGGAAGGCTGCAGCCACGCCATCCGCGATTTTTTGAAAACAGCGCGAAAGACAAGGACACAGATAGAAAAGACACACACAGCGCTGAACTGAAAAGAGCCCGCCAAACGAGAAATGAAGCTTACAAGGGTAGACGTTGTTGAACCAGGCTAGTTGTTGAACCATGATTCTTTAAAACAGCGTAAAAGGCAGCAATGGGCAGCGATGTTTAGGCTTTCCGTTAAAGCGGAAACCGGTTCCACACTATTTGGTACTTTTTGTTGACAGCAGTAATTTGCGTAGTGGGAGATTATAGACTCGTTAACGCTCCTACTACCGCCTCTGAGCTTGGCTCTTAGGTTGTTTGAAATATTCGCTCGAGCTTTCAAGCAAGTGAAGAACTAAGAGCGTTCTGGTGTGGGCTAGTTGCTTCATGCTTAATAAACGGATTCACACAGCGTTGTTGTTTTGTTTGTTGGCCTTATGCGGATAGCTTCTCCTCTGCCTTTTAAAGGCTTTTAATGGTTTTTACCGTCTTAATTGTTTGGCCGGTGGTGGTTCATGTTTTTCCTTTATTTTTAGTTTCTCTTTTATACGATTGTCACTTTTTCCGTGTTATTTGTTGGTGTCGGTTTTTTTTTTTTGTTTTCGCTTTTAGCCTGCTGATTGTGCCTATTGCCTATCAACTTTTCATTTTTCTTACCCCTTTTTCATCGCCATTTCATCCCTGTCATCTTCTCGTCTCTTCAACTCGATAATGCTCCTGGCACCGCCGATGGTAATGGCATACGCACCTGTGCAATTCCCATGCTTTTACGCCTTATCGCCCTCTTAAATGTTTTATGTAGTCCAAAGATTCCGTTTGCCTTGACGTACTCATTTTCTCGCTTTTCTGAGCTGTATAGTTGTCGAAGGCTGTAGCTGGGTCATGCACATCTGTAATCTGGTGGTCCTTTTATCATTTTTTCAGTAATGCTATAGAATGATAGTGCATGCACTTCTCATGAATTCATTCGAGCTGTGTAATGACTCGCCAAGCGTGTGAGGCGTTCTTTCGCTGTGTTCCCTGGCTGGCAGTGTATGAACTGGTCCGGAAAAATGGTATAGATTTGTGCTGGTTTTTTCATGCAATAAAGAGTAGGTAGTCAGCGCCCATCCTGTGTTTTTCGTGTTCCTTCTGTCCTCGTTTCGTAGCGCTGTGTGAATCTGTTTATTAAGTAAAAAACGCCGGAAAAAGAACGGGCACGAACGCTGTCGCGTCTGCACCAGCACCGACGCAAACACCGCGCTGAAGATTCCGGAACTTTTTCCGCCGTCGTCTGCCGGGATTGTTTGCGAAAAGAGCAGAATCTGAGATGAACGTTTTGCCTCGCACACAGAGAACACTGTGAACGCCACTAAGCGATTCAATGACGCCGATTTTTATACGGTGTCGTTGTAGATCGTGCACCTGGATAGGCAAATGCATAAGGACTGAGCAGTGCTTCAAGCAAAGCACAATATATGAGCGCTCACCTAAAAGGGCACCTGCACTGCGAATAGGCTTCGAATATGACCACTGAGTGACTAAAATTTTACCACATCTGCAACATTTGGAAATTTAGAAAAAAAAAGGTATTGCAATTGAGGCTTAAAATTCCACTAAATGACTAAATCCACACAAATCTGGGATGAATATTTTGGACCCAATAACGCTAATACACTTCTCGATCCACTGATGACTACTGCGCCGTCTGAGATGTCGAAAATTGGTCGAAATTTCCGGAGCCCTTCACTACGGCGTCCCTCATAGCCTGAGTCGCTTTGGGACGTCAAACACCCATAAATCAAACCTATTTAGCACATTTGTGGACAATCAGTGAAGAATTTTTACTACTCAAGATATAGCCGAATCAATGGCATCACCGATAGACCTAACAACGATACCTGCATGCTTTCTTTGCGCATCTAGCGCTACCAAGCGCTCCCTGGGGGCGCCCCGTAAGTTTTTCTCTGCACTTTGCGCAGGAATAGTGGAAGTGGTACATTCTGCTGGGCAGAGAAGCCATTGAGAAACATGGCTACGCCAGGAGTGGAAATGCCCTTAATTCATTCCTAGTTTTCTTTCGTACCATAATTATTTTACACAGTGCGTGAAGACTGACTGCTTGCGGAAGCTAAATAATCTACTCTTTTTTTCATATTTGGTGCCCCGCCGCGGTGGCTTAGTGGTTACGGCGCTCGGCTGATGACCCGAAAGACGCGGGTTCGATCCGGGCCGCGGCGGCTGAATTTCGATAGAGGCGTAATTCTAGAGGCCCGTGTTCTGTGCGATGTCAGTACACGTTAAAGAATCCCAGGTGGTCGAAATTTCCGGAGCCCTTCACTACGGCGTCTCTCGTAGCCTGAGTTGCTTTGGGACGTTAAACCCCGATAAACCAAACCATATTTGATGCGGTTGCTTTCAAGGCCTTTCATGAGCAATGTGTGAAGAAGCAACAGCGCCACTAATTACCCGAGCTCTATGGCGCTGCACGCGCACTCACCGGCCCAGAGGCGTCCGAGTGCGTCGCACTTGCCGTCGTTGATGCGTGTGGGCACCGGGGAGTCCTTGTCCAGCATCTCGGCCAGCAGCGTCTTCTCCTTGGTGTCCAGGTCCAGCCGGTAGACGCCGTTGCCCATGCACACCACCAGCTTGCGGTTGTCCTCGGCGTACGGAATCAGGTTGCCGATCTCGTCCTCTGCGCATGCACAGCACATAAAGCTTCCAAAGAAAAGGCTGGTAAGTGGCTTTGACGGACATTTCGCACCGAAGCCAAAGTCTAGCGTTCAGTCGTTTCTTAAGTGAAAGTATGCAGATAACTTTATCAGAGTCATTCATGGTGAAGAAAAGCGTTGTCTTTCAGGCGCTAGCAAGACGGAGTGTACAGTCGGGGACAAAAGTCTCTGGACCGCGTGCTCCGCAAACAAAGCCGATAGCTCTATTAGCCGCTGGCTGGAGACCAGTCTTGAGGCGGTGAAAGTCAGAATTCTGTTCTTGGTCTCCAGCCAGGGACTAATAGTTACGCTATCGTTTACGTTTGCGGAGCACGAGGTCCAGAGTCTTTTCTCCGAATGTATATAAGATTAGTGCGTGGCTGTGCGCACAGCTCGAAGCGTTAGACAAGCTTCTCTCTTTGCAGCATAGACTGAGAAGGCCTTATTTCCAGGAAACGTGGAGAGGTCAGCGGAAAGGACGTGTCTCTGACCTACCTCGGACCTCTTACTCCACACTGGTGGAAAGAATGAGGTAGAGTGTGTAGATGGGAGGGGATGATGTCACGATACAATGAGCTGCATGAAGCGTGCAACACGATGCATATGTCCGCGCCCACAGAGGTTGGAGCACATACTCCGTCGTATGTCTTTCTCCAGCGCAAAGGCGACACTATCCGAGTGCGATTTTAGATGTTCAGGACTGCAAACTTAATGCAATGACCGTTCAGCCACAAAGGCTGTTTTCTCCTCGTGGAGCGGGAGCAACGTGAAGCCGTTATACCGGATAATTAGACGAAGCCGAACCCAAGCAGCAGAGGTAATCGGCCAAGTATTGCAAATGAAAGCTTTCACTCTGGCCTTTTCTAGGGCTGGCCTTTTCTAAGGCTGGCCTTTTCTAGGGCTGGCCTTTTCTAGGGCTGGTCTTTTCTAGGGCTGGCCTTTTCTAGGGCTCGCCTTTGCCAATACTTTTCCAATACTGGGCCTATTACCTGTGCTGCTTGGGAAGTTGTTCCAGTGCGGCGTCAGGCTGTTGTGAGAATGCTTTTCATATCTGCATGTCGTGACCAAAGAAACGGATTGATTTAAGCATTAGCGAAAGGCCCGACATTTGAGAATATAATGCAGTGAAGTCCAAGAGAAGTACGACATGGAAGGATAGCGTACCGACACTCGCCAGTCAAAGACCACCTACGTGCTCTGTGATCATTTAGAATCGATCCCTGCGCAGAGCCTATTAACCTGAGCGCCAGTCAAGTCGGTAAAAATGACCTTAGAGTATGCGAGAGCTCCCAGAAGGAAAGAGAGAAAGAACCAGCTAAATCATTGTTGTATACTTCGAACGCTAAAAGGAGACACTGCATACGCTGTCTAGAGAAATGCGTGGTGAGAACAGCATCAAAGAGAGCATTGTCATGAAGTACGAGCATTTACAGGTTCGTCGACTCTCAGGGAAAACACGCGAGCACACGGCTGTGCTCTTTGGAGGCCTACTACATCCGACACGGCCAGGCATCGAAGCGAAGTGGCAGATGACGCGAAGCACCGCAGCCACGTTCATATCTCCTGCACCACTTTGCTGCGATGGGCGGCTGTGTCGCGTATACTGGCCCTCTAAAGAGCGCGGCCAGGCGATTGCATGTTCGCTCCAAGAGTGGACCACCCTGTACACAGCGTGCCACACATGATGCTGATGCCTGAAAGGCGGTACGATTTTCCAGTCAAAAAGCAACACAGAGATTGTCCCAGAGTACTAAATTTTGTGTCGCGCAGTCGACACAGCAAAACGCCTTGTCCTAGCGATTGCATATTTTTTTCTATCACTCTAGATAGGCCAGTTTTTTGTTTTTTGTGCGAACTTCCTCAATAGCTTACTGGAATAAGTGACACCAGGCATAATGCTCGGCTTCACCAAGGGAGAAATCCTTCAGAAAGGTGCGACGCTGGTACAAGCGTCCCCGCTTGAACCAAGACAATGTAATGCAAACAAGGTAGACGCTTGGACATGCTGGTTAGACATTATCGGTGCAGTGCATACGACGAGGACGAGAAAAGACACAGACACAACGCTGAACACAACACAGCGTTGTGTGTGTCTCTTCCCGCCCTCGTTGTATGCACTGCACCGATAATGTAAGGCAGACTAGTGTTTTGCTTTAGGAAGGATCCAAGCCTCACCAAGGCGGATGACCTCCGTCTCGGTCCTGGTCTGCGGGTCATAGCGCACCTAACTGTTACAGTTAAGGAGCCTAGCTGTTACAGTTCAAAGGTTAACTATTCAATATTAGTTAACCAGCCTGCTAGTTAGCATGTCACGGACCTCTGTATTCTGATGTATTACACCACTGACAATGATATGGCGAAGAAAGCTCTCTTCTAACTCAAAAATCCTATTTTTAAAAATTGTTTACAGTCTTAGGTGAAACACCCTGCCTATCAGGATGGCATCGTTTCTTTCTTCGGCATCTGGATGCCATCGCCACCCATCAATGAATAAAGCAAAAAGCAGAAACCAAGCCTCACCAAGCCTGATGACCTCGGTCTCGGTCCTGGTCTGCGGGTCGTAGCGCACCACCTCGTGCCCGTGGGCATCGTCGAACAGAAGCGTCCCGCTCCGTTCGTCCCAATGGGGTCCCTCGCCCAGGATGCTCCGCCGCTTGCTGGCCACTTCCACTTTCATCGTTCTGAAGGGGACGGGGCTAGCTGTCGACGTCCAGGAGGATACGGCAGCACACTGAGGAGTAACGGAAAGCGACCGGCGGTGCAGCGCTCGATGATTGGGAGCCTCTTGAGGGCTTCAAGGCGGCAAGCATGCGTTCGGCGCAAGATATACCGAAAACCGATAAGAAACCTATAGAAGATAGCGCCTGGACTGTAGACGCACACTGGGAATATTTATAGCTGCTACTGGTGATACAGATAACAGGTTAAACGAGGGACTCGGTAGCGAGGCCACGAAGGTTGGCGCACGTGTGCAGTGATTTGAAACTTAAGCTGTTCCTTCGAAATTTCGTGCCAATGTTAGGCTGCATCACAGAACAGGCGGGGGACCAATGAAAATAAATAAAACGATGTGCTGTGGCACATTGCGTGAGAAAGCAAACGACCAAAGAAAATGGTAGGGTGTTAACTTCGCTAAACAGAGTAGACGTGCGAAAACATGTGCTTAGCATCATTGGCTGATGGTTTTGCTTTGATCGGTCATCGACACGTCTGGCAACTATTAGATTCAGGTTAAGCTCTGATCAAGGTCAAGCTGACCTGATCTGTTCGCGCTGCGGATGGAAGTTGATGAAGACTACGATGGGCATGTGCACAGCGCGAAAATTTCTGCAGTTCAACACGAGACGTGATCGGATTTTCCCGCCAGTAAAGAAAAAAAACTGCGACATAACATAGTGCTCTGGTGCACTGGCAAGCGAAGCTGAGTTTTTTCCGCCGCCGCGGGTTCGAATCCCAGTCGCAACAATATTTATTATTTATTTATTTCACAGACATTAAACCCAACATGGCGTCGATGATGCTAGGCAAGAGCTCAAGACCGCAAAATCTGTTGGCGAGATTCATGGTCGGGGTTGCGGAGCGTTTAAGTGCTTTCACACTAAAAAATGACCAAAAGTAGGGAAGTCGGTGAGACTATATGGAAACGCTCGTCTGTATATTCCCTGTGCTTGGGTTGGAAGCGGTGTACACTTATTAATCCCTGAAAGGTCCCAACAGGGGCTTAACGTGAGCGGTGAGCGTGTGTATGACGGTTACCCAGACAACACCAAACGTCCGTAGGACATCCCAAAAATGTATGCACGTCCCACATCCCTAACAGCATGTCCCTGAGACATCCGTATGAAGTCCGCAGTGGGATTATCCCGGAAACAGTCGCGACTCGAACGTTACACGGACATGACGTCCGTATAAAATCCGCGGTGGGATCATCCCGAAAACAGTCGCAGATCGGATGTTGTACGGAAGTGTTTGTATTCAGAGGGTCTGAATCGTGCAGATGTCCATACAATTCTCATGAGCGCTCGAGTGGCACACTCCACTGTCCTTTCCGACATCTTTGGCTAGCAGGCTTGATACAGCTGTTTGGGAACTGAATTATTAGCAACTGAATTGCATTAGTATACATGAGCTGGCTCTTGCATCCAGGCAGGCAGATTTGTGCATTTGGTACTAGTGCAACGCTCAAGAAGTACACTTGAAACGTATTAGGGCCAGTATATGGTGAGATTGCAGTGTCTGGTAACCTGTGTGGAGTGCTAGATCCGCTGGTTAGATGCGTTGATTGCATGTAGCTTATTACAGTAGCGCATTTACGTCTTCACCCGCAATTATTTTTTTGTCAACTAGCCTGCACTAATGCAACACTTTTCTCTCTGCCTCTCAGGCCACACTGCGAGTAATGATCGCCGTGTCGTCATATGAAGCAGCCGAAGGTCGCCTTTGGGACGTCTTAAGCTAGTCAATAAACATCATTTGCACAGACGTCAGTAGTTTGAATCTCCGACTGGAGCTAGGTCTTGCCTCCTCCCACTGAAATGGAGACCAAAGACCGTTTCAAACGATAACACGCACAAGTGAAGCTGTTCTCGAAAGCGTGCTGAAGCGGATTCGGTTCCGAAACGCGTTTATCACCCCTTACTCCGTATCTCCAAGGCCAGAGATATATGCTCTTTATCTTTGATGTTTAGTCTACGCCGTAGACAAAAATCCGCTTTGTGAAGGGTGCTCTTTGTGAAAACAAAGGGTCACCTCGCCAATGGAAAAACATCTTGGGCCGCTTATCCGTGGTAAAGCAACAAGTTGCGTAACCGTATCAAAGTCTTGTCCAATATCAAGCGGGTGAGGTCAATAACCTATCAGTAGGTTGCCTTTCGCTGGGCGAAAATTAGTTTTATCCATCCTGAACGGCAACGAGGAAAGCTCGCGAGCAATGAGAGGTACCATACCTCAACCGTGAGTAACTGAATGGCGCTCACAAGCCCAACAAAAAACGCAACAACGAAAATTCATCGAGTTTTCTAGACATGTTGTTGGCCGAGTGTAATTTTGTAGCCGAAAGCCTGCGTTTGGGTGATGCTAATGAATAACTTTTCCTTTATTTCTCGCAAAGTAAATACTGATCTCTTGAAGTTACTAAGGTCACGGCGGAATAAAAACATTTAATTCTTGTAAATATGTGTCATGTATTATTTGTCAGACGTCGTGATTGAGTTTCTTTGGCCAAAAATACCTTGTAGTGTTCTCCTTATTCCGCGCATATGCTTCCCTTGTGTGCAGAAGGGTCGAAAGCTGCCTCGCATGGCAGCTCCCGCACTGGTCTTCATCCATGGGTCTCATGTCTGCTGAAGAGCTCAGGTTGTCAGATCTGTTTTCTCATGTCAACGGTGGCCTTTCTTTTCCTTTCAGTAAATTTTCAGCTGACTGCTGTACACAATAGTAAACTGCTGAGCCGTTTACGTTATTTTTAGACGATTCCGCAGTGATGGCTTGCCCGCCAATTGCGCAGCATTCCCCAAATGTATGTCGCAAGAGCGTGCACGTTGAAGCGTTGAACCTGAAGTAATCGCGCCTGCATTGGCTCTGCATTGGGCGCCTGCCGAAGCCAAGCAGCGTCATAATGGTCCTAACAAGAGACGCGCAACTCCTCTCCGTAGTGTCATTAGGGCGTCGATGAGCGCCCTAATGATTCCACGGTGACTTGCGAGGCGTATACGCCACGGGCTTGCGCGCCCAGCGCCACCCCGCGTCAGGCGCGAGAGCAGCTACCCGGTCGCATCTCCCGGCGCGTGTGCGTCACTGCGGGCGCCTATTTTTGCAATATATAGTGTTTTTGTATAGCATGCGCAGGAACACTATACTGAACTCCACCTCAGTAGTTCGACCAAAGCTGCTATTAGCGCAGATGCGACATTCTGGCGATGCAGATTGTAGTGCCAGAGTAAAATGGGCCTATGAGATAGCACGCTAAATATAGCGCAGGTAGAGTCTGGTAAGTAACCTCCGAGCACACCTTCAGCAGCGACTATTGCAGAGACGCAGTAAATGGTTTGGTTTGGCTTATTGGGGTTTAACATCCCAAAGCGACTCACTCAGACTATGAGGGACGCCGTAGTAGAGGGCTCCGGAAATTTCGACCGCCTGGGGTTCTTTAACGTGCACTGACATCGCACAGTACACGGGACTCTAGAATTTCGCCTCCATCGAAATTCAGCCGCCGCGGCCGGGATCCAACCCGCGTCTTTCGGGCCAGCAGCCGAGCGCTGTAACCAGTGAGCCACCGCTGCGGGGTGAGACGCAGTAAATAGTGAATAGCCAGCTTAAGGCGGTGAGATGCGACAACTAAAGGTTAAAATTTTTCGTAACTATGAGGGCTTCACCTTTCTTGTGACGAAAAACTGTAGCGATATATGCAGTAGTAATTTGAAGAATGGCGGAGTAATGTTCTGCTGAAGTTCAGTGGTCATTGTTGCTCCGATCGGGGATGGGAGCGGCTTCCAGTAGGAGTCTCACAGAACGATGCAGGTGTTCGGCAACAAGAGTCATATATTTTCTCGCCGTTAATGAATGGGCCAGTCGGGCATGACTGCCAGGAAATAACGCGGAAATCCTCGGGCGACCGCGGGAGCTCTGAACTTGCGACCGCGAACAGTCGCTGCACCGTCCAAACACTCGCCACCGGACCCCGGTTCCTACGGCGTACAGCACGCCCACGCTTTGTTTAATATCAGCAGTTAATAAGGCAGCTAGGTTTACCTCAAGGAAATACGCTAGCTACTCCAGCATCACCGATATTAAATCATCTCTAAATTTAAGCGCACTTGAAAAGCGGAGACTTTTCACCCTGATATGTAACTTTTACAGGCTTATGCGCAATTCGCAATTGTTCCTTGCCATATTTACCATTGGAATAAACTGCCTCCAGAAATGGTTTCCGAAAAAAATTATGACGCATTTGTTACCAAACTGAAGTGCTTACTCCATGCTTAGTTATTATTAATACAGTGTTGCTAGAATTGAATTTTGTCTTCTGCGTTGTTGTCTACGTATGTGTATGTTCTCAAGCCTTTCTTTTACCCAGTTATGTTCACTCTTTATTGGAGCGCGTTTGTTTATGCTTTTCAGATTTCAAATATCACTTTGTTATGTACCTACTACAATTACTATGGGTTTTTCAACCTCCCTATGTAATGCCCGTAAAGGGCCTTTAGGGTACGTGAATAAAAGAAAAGCTGTTCCGTGTCATTGCTTTAAGCGGCCGGCGGCCGCGACTGTCGCCTTACTCCTCGGGTGCCGCCGCCTGGACACGCCGTGTTTACGACACCCATGCGACAGGCGTGCGACATCCGGGGATGGCCGGGTCCCAGGACGCCGCTACTGAAGCCGGACATGGTTTAAGCGGCTGCGAGAACTGCGGGTCAGGATTCGGCCGGCGCTAGAATACACCTAGTGCCAGAGTGCTGACATTGTTACTACAGGCTGTTTTTTAATGCGTGGTAGTCAACATTTGTGAGCATCGTCCGTGTAACGGCACTGACGCGACGGGGATTCCGCGGCTTTCCGACGACGGAGCAAAGCCATCTTTGTATCAGAGTAAAGAGCAGGGATCAGAGCTTCCGCTGGTTGCATGGACGCATTTCTCTGACCAAAAGCGAAAGTCAAAGCGTTAGGTGTCACTCATTCCTTCAGCATTTCGTAAAGAATTACAGTAGAGTGTTTCTGTTTTTCGCGCATTATATGAGAGGCTGAGCAGTGCAACAAAGCTGTCGATTTGTTATGCAAACGTGCAATACGTGCAATCGTACATCTCCTATACTCTGGCGCGGTAGCCCATTATGAAGGGACCCCGCATGTTTGCTTAAGCTCGTCTTTACCAAAAATTCAAAATTTATTCAGCGTAACTTTGATTATCGAGAGCGTTCAAATCTACGAAGCTTTCTAACACCCAACTGATTGCAAAGTATCCTGCATGGTAATGTATTTATTCATTACGATGTGCCCACTAAAAGCCATAGGCACTTTACAGTGGTGCATTCAGAGCAGTGAAAAGAAAAAAAAACAATTAAAAGAGTAAAGAAAAGCAACAAAAGAGCAATTGAAATGGTGAAGACGATGGCAATGACAGCTGACCGCTGCAGTTCACTAAGGCAGGCGAAATTTATGTGCCAGAGTGGCAGCGGAAAACAGGAAATATGTAGAGCATACTGCCGCATTAATTTTAACCGCAAGGAGGTTTTGACAGTGTATCCCGAAATCTCGACACATGGGCGTTTTTTACTTTCACCTCCATCGAAATGCGGCATGCGCTTGGTTCGAACCTGTGACGCGGTGTTCACCAGCCGAACGCCTCCGAGCATGGAGGAAGGAAAGAACTAAGGAGAGGCCCTGACGTCACATTTTGTAAAGCCGCCCCGAAACCGGAAGTTGGCTTGGCTCTCCTCACTATCTGCCTTCTCCACCGAGCTACGGGGCGGGTTTCGCGCGCGGCTCGCAAGCGCTTCGTAAAAGAAAGGTATAAAAAAAAACGCGCCGCTCGCCGCTACACCTCCCTCCCCGCAAACACGCACCTATACACAGACCGGCGCACAGGTGCGGTGAACCTTTTGCGACGCCAGGCGAAGAAAGACGACATTGCGCGCCGCTCACCATCCTTCTCGGGCTACCGTACACCCGCCGTGCGGCCTTCGAAACGCAGCTCAGCATCGCCGAGAGCGGCTTCATGTTTCTGTGCTGTTTGGTGAGGTGCAAAAGTTCGCTGATCAAAACAATCAACGCTTCTTCGCGTGTCGAAGCGCGGTTCCGGAGTGCCACCTTTTCGCGAGATTCATTTCAATGCATCGATCGCTCCGTGCAACGACACCAAGTTTGACGAACAAAATATCAAATGAGCGGTTATTTGCCGCATTTAAAAGCAATCCTAGATGCGTGCGTAACGTCACGACGCCAGGCATGTAGACTTTAACACGCAAGGCCGAACACACCGTGCCGAAAGCCCGTCCGCCGCCACCGAGAAACACTCGGGCCCCTAGCAACAACGACGCTAACGACGCCGTACGCCGTTGCTAGTGGCCCGAGTTTTCTTAGCAACAACCATGGAGGAAAAAAAACTAAGGAGGGAGCATGACGTCACGCGGCCAGCGTTCGCAAGCCGAGTGTTTTGAAGTCGTTTTCTCCCTCAGTTTTTCGCTCTCCGAGCCGGTCCTTTATGTTTTGATTCCGGTATGTTTTAGTGCGCGCGTATGCGCGACCCACGGCGCGGGCGTCTACAGCAAGGAAGTTGATCTACAGTTAGTCTGCCGCGCTAATCGGCGCATGCGCGCGCGCAGCGGGGCTAGACTTTACCGCACGCTATCATGTGGTGCGATCACGGGGGGACACACTCTCCTTTTTTTGCTATATCTTTACTTGTTAAGACTAGGCTTCAAGGTTGTCGCCGGACGCTCCCTCCTCAGTTTTTTTTCCTCCATGGCAACAACGACAACATTGCTAGTGGCCCGACTTTTTAAGCCTAAATTTTGACGTCACTTCCGCCACATTCTCGCCAATGCATTGGGAATACGAAGGGCCTCTCCTTAGTTTTCCTTCCTCCATGCCTCCGAGCATTTAAACGGGCGTTTACATGATTTGGACAACGTAAAGCCGATTCGATGTATCAAGCTGAAACGAGCGCGTCGGAAGCTTGTAAACGTATTTCAGTTTCAGTTTGATTTATTTTCGTAAAAGCGGCAGGGACTCGAACAAAAGCTAAAAATGGTTCACTTCACGAGCTTCAAGCCCTTGTGTATAAGGCATACAGCAGTTGTGCAACATATTTACATATACAGTACTTAATTTTCAGGACAAACTTTGTACCGGAAAATAGATGTGCAAACCCACTGCATGAACTGAAGCTAACATAATAAAATAAGAATATTGCATTTTCATCTCGGAAGATTGTATAAGCACAACAGATATATACAGGATAGAAAAAAATATACATCATCATTATACAATTCTTAGTGAAGGTACCATTTTTTTGATGACACAAAAAAGTCTTCAACATTGACATGCTAATATTTTCTAAATTGATACTGTGACTGTGCAGATAGTTAAGTAACGATGGAAGGGAATACTCTAACATCTGACGGCTAAAATTTGTACGTAAAAAAGTAACCTTCCAGATTTCTGGCGACCGAGATGTCAACCTACCTTCCCTTAAACTTAAGTTTGCTAGGGATGGAATAAGGGCCTCATCGCTATGGAGATCTTGTTCATATCTTCTGGCCAAGTTGAAATAATAAAGGCCATGTATGGAAAGTATTTGGAACTTCGTGAAAAGGCTTCTGGTGTGGGCTGGTTTGGCGTCGGGTTGGTCAAAGTTAGCCCCATAGTAGCCTCGTTTTCATAAACATGACAAAAACGGGTCAAGGGGCGTCGGACTGAGCGCAGCCACTCTCACCGGACGACTGCGCGTAAGACCTCGATTTGAGCGAGTCAAGCCCGGTGGCACACGTAGCGTCGAGCAGGGCGGCGGGAGCATGCAAAGGCAGTGTCCAATACCGTGGAGTGTTGACTCACTCTTTCGCGCAGACACGCCGACATCAGTACTGAAAAGGTTCATATTTCTCTTCTCATTTCCGCTTCCCCGTCTCTAAGACTCCGCATTGTTTACTTGTTTGCTGGAAAGCGGGTCGGTCTACGTCAACCTACCTCCTTCAAAGCTGCTCATTCAGACCGACCTGACTACAGCACAGACCGACTAGCTCCCGCTTACATGCCTCTGAAAAAGTTAGCGCAATACAAAAACAATCACGAGAAACACAGGACGACGCGCTATTGACAACGGCGCGTCGTCCTGTCTTTCTTTCTCGTGATTGTTTTTGTATTGCGCTAACTTTTTCAGAAACTATACACCAACTCGCCTAGCAACAAGTTTTACTTGAGTACTTTATATGCCTCCTACAGACTCATTTCAGCAAGAAAGACCGATTCCCGCCGGTGTTGTAAGCAGTTTATGTAATGTCAGCCGTGCACCTTTCTAAACCCGACACCTAACTTCGACTCGCTCCTGTCGGGCTCATATAAAGGACGGTGAAACAACCGCAATGGGTTATAATACAGCAGTCATGTATCTACTTCCAAAATGCTCGACTCACCTGAAGGAATTTGACAGAACTTCGTTGGTGTGCAGCTTACTATACGTTGAAACCAGCCGTTGATATCTTCAGGGATGCTTCTGCTACCTTCAACGACGTGCTCACCGCGAAAGAGCCAAACAGTTGTTTCCGCACTAGACGCCACAGCGCAAACAGCACAACAACAACGTCGTCAGCCGCAACGTCGACACGAATACGCGACACCAGTGCCCCGGGGCCAGACCGTTGGAAGACGGCGAGGCCTTGCCACGCGCGCGTAATCACGACACCGAGACGTATGCGCGTTGCCAATTATGCTAATCGAGGTCGTCGGTCCCTTCGGCTCTGCTCCCCCCGAGTCTTCCTGCCATCTGGCGGCCCTTTCAAGATAAGAGCCTTCCTCTAACCGAGCGCGTGGCGGAACTGCTGTGGTCGGGCATCCGTTCAACCTCCTTCGCATGCACTCTCGGAAGTTTGGAAGCCAGGCTAGAGGCTCTAATTTCCTGCAGCACGTCGCGAAGTATCCGCAAACCGAGATCGCGTGTTAGCACGGCATCTGGCTCTAATATAAAGCACACTCTTGTTCAAGCGTTTGATGGTCACCATAAGTCGCGAGCGTTGCGGAAAAGTATTGCGCTTCAACCGCTACGAATGCGACGCAGTGCTTTCGTGATGCATTGGGCAGGTGCCTGCCACGCTGCTTGTACCAACTAAAAAAAAAAAATCGTAATTTTATAAATTTCTCGAAAGGTTTAATGAGACGCCTACCGCGCAGGGTCAGAATTAACTGCCGTCTTTCCATCCGACAGCGCAGTTTCGTCGCGAGTGGGTTAAATTGTTCTGTTTCTTATGCCTGTATAGGTGTCGGTACTTGGCTGAAGACAGACACTTGAAGCCTGGGAGTTTCCAGTTATGGAATACAGTCTCGTTGCGTGATTCCGTCCTCTGAAGATCGCAGTAACTTACTTCTGGTTTAGCTTCCTAGCTGTTCTTGCAGCTTCTAAACGGCCGTTCTAACTTAAAGCCTAGCACACAAGCAAGGCAGGTGGTAAATGCCGTTATTTGCGGTCGTAAAAAAAGAACAGAACAAAAGAACGCTTTTTATTAACCGGCGGATTTTAGCAGGTGCCTTAGGCATTCAAAAGCGCAGCATGATTTCATTGCGCGATTAAACCGATCGGAACGAGCCCTTCAAAAAATTTTTCTAACAGTTTTCATGAAATTTGTGTTATGTCCGCATAGGTGTTGCTGTTTCATAGAAAATTTGAACCTTTGCAGGAACTAAACAATTATAGCTTAGGACATGGACAGACAATAGCTTAGAACAGCAAAGCACCCGATACGTGTTGTGGGATCTCTACCACGGTGAGGGACATGACCGTTCCGCTAGCTCCGACCACACCTGCGGCCGCGAAGAACACATCAAGGAAAAAGCAGTAGGAAAAACTGTTTGCTCGGGAATTCCCCAAACGCTGGCCTCTCGGCAGCGAAGGCGGTGGGCAGGCGGTGATTGCAAATGGAGTGGCGTCACCTTGACAGCGCAAGCGATCATCGCACATGGAGTGGCGCTACCTCGACAGCGGTGGCTTCCAGCTTGGTCCCGCCCCATCGGCTTGCATTGCCGCGGCTCCGTCGTCTCGCTCAAGGGAGAGGAGTGAAAGAGAAGTAGAGAATGGGATGGTCTACGAAGCTGGCGCTGGTGTGCACTGTCACTTGAAGGCCATTTACTGCCCCTAGCCGCCGTTCGAAAGAGGACGGGGCGGGGGGGTCGACGAGGTACCACATTTATGTGCCTCTATACTTGTGGGGGCGTCCACTATTCCATGAGACGCAATGAAGTGACAGCCTTGTGATTTCGCGTTGCTTTCTTAAGACGCTGGAAGAGCCAAATTGCCATCAACGCCAGGAAATACCTCTGTTGTAGTTATCACTGTAAAAGCTTACGGCATATGCTAGGTGCATGAAAGCATTTAGTTATACATTTATAGCAAAATTAATAGGAGGGGTATTCTCCAGCGTTATTAAATCGTGTTCAAAGCATACTTATTAGAACACTTGTTTTAAACCCTCTGCAGCTCGAACAGATCTGCTCTGTGCTGTGTTTTTCGGTATATAGTTGCTTACCTGCGACGGTTAGACTTAATAGCGTGTAATCTGGCAACGTCAAACGCAAGTATTCCGCACCAGAGAGAATGCAGGCCGTAAGTGCAATAAAAAAAAAATCATCGTGAAGAATCGCTTCCCTTGAATCTTCGAGGCAGTGTTTAAAACCATCGTGTTTTGACGAACCAGCGAATGCTATTATTTTTTTCTTTCCTAGTCCCGTAATGCATGCGAATTTTATTGTTATTTCAGTTGTGTTTTTACGCATTTTTCACTTTCGTAAAAGTTAATTACGCGCATTTGATGCAGCGTAAGCCGTGTGCGCCGGCTATGATGCAGAAAGAGCACGTGGTGTTGTGTTTGCCTATCTGACATGCAACCTGTTGCGAGTATATACGCGAAACGGCGTGCTTTGTTTATGCGTCGGCATAAACACAACACTGCGCTGGCATCGCGTCACGGCATGTGATCTCTTGTATACACGCTCTAGTACGGTGGCAGAGAATGAACTTTGTTTTTCTGCAGCTGTCGTCTCGTCGTCTTCTAGACTGGCCGTCTCTGCCTGCAGCTAGCAGGCGGCATATCAGTAGTTATTATTGAGCACGCTGAAACGTAAGTAACGTGTTTTGGATGTGTGGTTACTATGGTTCGATTTTTGTTGCTGTTATATGTTGTGCCTTGTAGCAATGTTATGCTGCGAACGCAGGGCTGCGTAGGCCCTGTGCTCTGGGCCTGTGTATAGAACGTTATCTTGTGTGCTGTACCGCGTACAAGGCGGAAAGGTGGGTGTCATTCGCTTCCCTCAAGAAGACAGGAGCCCCTCACAATTCCCTTCAGGACATTGTCCACCGCCGCGGAAATGAGTAGTTTAGAAAGCAGGCTTCACGCCTTATTTTAAAATTCCTCCAGGACCTGGGTCTGGACTCCAAATGGTGGCGGCAGAAGTTGACTGTTGACTATTGTGGAGGATTGTGTGTATAGCTTATTTAACGGTTAAGTCTCGCTATGGAGTAGCAGTTGCCGGCAGAATTCGCGAGGCTAATCCCACCTGTAGCTCGCAATAACCTCAACCCCAGCCCTGTCAAGTACGTTGCCTTAACCTCTAGAGCCTGCACGAAGTGAATCCGCGTGACAATAATCAAAACAAGCAAAAAAACAGACAGACAGACAGGACGCATGCAGGCCCATCGACGCGCGTCAGCAGCAGGATAATCAGACACACGTCGCGCGGTTTTCTTACGGAGAACTAGAGAGAAGACTAAACCCTCCAGCAAGATGACATGCTAGAATAAATACCGCTTCGTAGAGAGTTGTCGAGGGCTCGCAGAAATATCTGCCTGCTTCTTGGCTCATGATTTGTAGAGACATATTAAACATCAATAATATTATTATTTACTGTCTCAAAAACCACGTGGCTGATGTTAAGCCTAATGAAAGGTAAAAAAAAAACTGGCCAGAACTGCGTTTTGTGTTCTGCAAAAGGTTTTACTGCGCTGCCAGTCTGTACCAAATAAGGGCAAAACGGGCGCTCATAGGTCATTGGGTCCCTGCAAAAAAAAAAAAAAAAAACTGCAGGGGACATTGACTGCTGCCATGTGTCATCTGTGAAAAACCGGAATGCTGTGCTTCACTTCTCCTAACTTTGTACGCGATTGCACCTGGTGCCAATAGTGCTCTGCATCTGTAATAGTATCTATGTTGCTTGTTTTTTATAACAAGAACTTTTTTAATACAATAACTCTCATGACGACTCCCAGTAACAACTGCGCTTTCTTTTTTGGACCCGCAGCTGGCCCCTGGCTATGAGCCCAAGGATTGGCTTGTAAAGGGTTTGTATTCATGCAGGAAGTAAAATACATTCAATTGAAGCTCAGCCTCAAGGGTACGACGCAATAGCATTGATGGATTAATGCCAATATATGCGTAATCGGTCATTCTCTACTACTCCACATTCGTGGACCCCTGTTCGGTCATCACACCACTCCTGGAAGGTTGTGATGACGTCACAAGCTCACGTCTAGAAATTTCTCTGGCGATTTTTCACTCATGCCACAGCCGACGACGACAACGACGACGCCTGGTTTTCAGCTGAACGGGGCCCCTAATTTATTTATTTTATTTTATTTTATTTTATTTTATTGGGGTTTAACGTCCCAAAGCGACTGAGGCTATGAGAGACGCCGTAGTGAAGGGCTCTCGGAAATTTCGACCACCTGGGTTTCTTTAACGTGCACTGACATCGCACAGCACCGGGGCCCCTAATGATATCGCGTAAAAAAATGAACGAATGGTTCGCGATGAATGAATAATATTTAAAGTGATTTGGGACTTAACTTTTCTACTGGTTGTCAAACGCACAGCGCACTAAACAGTTGCTGCAAGAGTTTATTCTGCAGAATACACATTTCAATTTATGTAGTTCTTAGTCACATAAGGGTTTACTAGGCGTCTTTCATACGCTTTAACGGTCGTGTGCTCTAAATAGAAATAGTGTTTTATGTTAAGGTTCAGCTGACTGGAACGCCAGCCAGAGGCTCTTTTTAGAGCTCTGATAACTGCAGCAGGTTCTGAGGGAATCTTTCGTTTTCAGCGCGTGGCAAGCACTGCATTAAGAGGCTTTATTCGAGACAGTTCGCAGACCAAGGAAGTACAGTCTCAGCCCAGCCTAATCATCATCGGTTTAATATGGTCACTGCTGATTCTTCCCTGTGTGATCTTAGCTTGAAACTGAATGACATGGCGCCCACAGAGACGCTTCATTTTCTCTCTGGTCAAATTAATGCAATGCAGCAGGAGACGCCCGATCCACCTTTGCAATGCAAGAAGGCCCGTATCTTTCGAAAGATGTTCCGTTATCTTCTTCACAGTTGGCGCGGTTCTCGTTTCTCGCTACCGCGGACGAAGTGGAAGTCCAAAGTCGTGTGCGCGGCTTGCAGCTGTCGTATCAGGGCATATCTTAGCTCTACTCCTTGGCCGCTGTCTACTGTGTGTCGACGAACGCTTCCCTACACTCACTTTGCCTCCATCTTAATGCGGATCACTGTCCACGCGCTAACACGGAACATAGCTGGGATGAAAGGAAAGTCTTCTTCCATAGTCTCTTGAGACTATTATCCCACCAGAACACACAGCAATGTAAATCACTCGTGTCGTTTTTTGTGAAGTATACCTGTGTCAATTTTGAAGCCGCACAGAACGCGCTCACTATTCTGATGTTACCGCAATGGGATTTATGATGGAGGACGAATCGCTTTTTTCGGGCTCCATGCAACAAAACCTCAACAGCAAACGTGCCGCGCATACTCGACGGTGTAATATTTTTCGACTGATCTACTCACTGCGAATACAGAACGATTCGCTGTTTTCAAAATATGTCATTTCGTTTATTTGCAGGAAGAAAACCTCGCGTGCTTGCTTTATGCAAGGAAATATTAAATTTTGTGCAACATGTTGAGCTTTTGTTCCTTTTTATGTTTCCGTTATTAACAGCTTGCGTGTATAAAGCAGATTTATAGCAAATGAGCGTTTAAACTGCATTTTAAGACCACTCCAAATACGACCTCATGTGCTCGAGTAGCAGCTGCCTGTCGGCTCTTTGTTCAACTCTTGGAGGCTCTAAAAGGCAGTTTTGTGGAATCGGAGGGCTTCTCTTGCACTCATATCCAACCTGAAAAAAGCTCAAACTAGAACAACTGCACTTATTTCTCGAGTTGTGCGCTTCTGGGAAAAGGACTGGACGTATGAAAGCAAATGCTTCCGGCCCATCTTAATGCACGTGCCCACTTTGGCGTCAATCTTCAATCGCTTCTCTTACAGAGACCGTGCCTTTTTTTTTCTGCCGCAGTCTGGGCACTCAAAGTTGCGCAACACTGCCCAGGCACTGCTTGGTTGTCAGGCAGTGTCTTCGTAGGTAAGCCTCCACGAGAGCCACGGCGTCCATCACCGAACCACTTACTGATACCGGTGGAGAAACCTACATATTCAGAGCGAAGAAGTGGTGCGTAGCCCTGGCGTTATCTTTTCCACTGGTGGTTTATCGCTATCTGTGAAGTCCTGCACCGAAGACGCGTCGCCCAGCCGATCTCAAGAACCTCCTCCATCGTCGAGAACTGCACCGCCAGTCGCTTTCCGTCACTCCTCAGTGTGCTGCCGTACCCTCCTGGACGTCGACAGCCCGTCTCGTCGCCTTCTGAACGATGAAAGTGGAAGTGGCCAGCAAGCGGCGGAGCATCCTGGGCGAGGGACCCCACTGGGACGAACGGAGCGGAACGCTTCTGTTCGACGATGCCCACGGACACGAGGTGGTGCGCTACGACCCGCACACCAGGACCGAGACCGAGGTCATCCGCCTTGGTGAGGCTTGGTTTTTTTATTTTTGCTTTATTCAGTGCTGCGTGGCGATGGAAACCAGGTGCCGAAGAAAGAAACGATGTCATCCTGATATGCAGGGTGTTTCACCTAAGACTGTAAACAAATTTAAAAAATAGGATTTCTGAGTTAGAAGACCGCTTTTTTCGGGATAGCATTGTGAGCGGTAAGTACTACATCAGAATGCAGCAAACAGCAAGCTAGTTGACTAATATTGAATAGTTAACTTTTTAACTTTTACTGTTAGACTTTTTAATTATTCAGAGGCCCGTAGCCCGCCGTAATTATTATCCATGTCAGTTTTTAGAATTTCGACAACGCCATTTCCCTCGCCGCTGTGGCCAAACAAATGTTGGCTACATTGCGCCAAAATACATGCGCTACAGGAAACGCTGAGCGCGTAGTTGGAGGCCCTAGCGTGCATTTGAAATATCTGCGGAATCCAGATGACACTGGGTATCGAACTCCGATATCTCCCTCGCACGGTATGGCTACGCCACTGTTCCGCTGCGCTGAAGTAACCAGGCTGCATGGTTTGCTTCTAGTTTGTATAGTGGAGCCCTTGTGACTTTCCTAAACACCAAAAGTTGTTGGAAGGTAAGAAGACCCCCAGTCCTTAACTTTAACAACCAATTCAGCTTCAGGGAAGCTGTACGTGTTCCACTGTACGAGCTAGAAGCAAACCATGCAGCCTGGTTACTTTTGACAAAGACTGTACGTCAGTCAGCAATGCGAACGTGTCTTCACATAAAGCCCTGTGTGAGTTAATGTTTAACAATAGTAATAAGAGTATGTCTGGTTGCTGCGATCGATCGCGGACTTACGTTTTCTACCCAGTACAGAGCCGCCTCGTAGCGCCAAGATAAAATAGAATTTGGTGCAGAACAAATAACAGGACAATTAAAAGTGCTTGTTTCCGTTGGTTGCGAGGCGCCATGTTGCGCTGCGGTTTTGAGCGCATAAGACAACAGTTGAATACTTTCCCTGTATGTGAATATTTCTAGCGTTTTTTTTTTGTTTTAAAAAGAAAACAACGATTAACAGCAAACAAGTCGTTTTTCGTTTGCCTTGGGGAAGTGTCACCGTTGCGGAAATCGCCTTTTGAAACCCGCGCTCGAAATCAAATAATTGTCCTGTTTTCAATTTAACCAACAATTACCAGCAGGCAAATCATGTACCATTTCCTTTGTGTGTGTTTTACTATATAGCTGGCACTCTTATACGTTTTGAGGCAAAATCATGTCATGCAACCGCTCTTCAAGGCGTCCTCTGCTTCTGTCTTCACGGGGTGTGGTGTCGAAATGCCCTGGCCGATCGTGGAAAAATTATTTCGTGTGGAGCTCCAAACGATAGAACAACCTCTTGTAAAGATGTAAAAGCTATCATCCTCAGGAATCTTAAGTATTCTCCGAATATCAGATGGCTTCTGTTGCACTAACGGTTAACATCAAGCAATTGTTTTATTTCCTGTGCTGTGGTTCGACACCTTTGAAACATGACATGTGGGAGCCACCATTGTGAATGCAGGAAGGAATTATTATTTTTACTTTCCTCAACGTTTGAGCCTGCATACTTTTCACAAAATGACAAAAACTATTTGACGTCTTTCTTTGTCTTTTGCGTAAATGGTTACCCATTTACTCTTTCACTCAAGAAACAGCCGAGACATTTTCCTATTCTTTCTTTTGCGTCCGAGACTATTGGCTTCTTTCGCAATTACCAAGTGATCGCTTCTGCTTATAGAACAGCGAGGTGCCCGGATCTGGCAGCAGTGATGTCATAAATATCATCAGAGGGCTTTCGCACAGGTTCCTCTTTCACCGGATTGAATATCGACGGGGGCAGTCGCACTTCGATGTGAAAACGCCTGTGCGCTGTTCGATGTACGTGCACGTTAAGGAATTAGAGGTTTTTGGTACTAGCTCGTAACCCTCGACTTTGCTGACTAATTCTCTTCCTTCTTTCACTCTCTCCTTGACCACTTGCCTTTAGAAGCGGCTCAGAGGTCTAACGGGAGTGGGACAAACACTGCGCCTTGCATTTGTTACCAACTGTATCAAGCACTCTGCACCACCACCACGTATTCACCACGTCTAGGTTACACTTTAAAGTGTCGCTATAGGAGCGTCCGCTAAGCACGCATGCATTTTATGTAGCGATAGCTACACTACGCCAGCCGCTTCGCGAGGTCAGCGTGGCTGCGCGCTGAGCCGTGGCCGTGAGCCGCCAGCTGTGCGCATGCGCGGGGACGTCAGAGCACGCAGCTGGTGTGCACACCGCGTGCCTCGTCACTGCGCCGACGGCGGAGCAGACACCGCCCGCCTCGTCAGTTGTGCGCAAGTCTCACTAATTTACTGACCACAGGAGCGTCTTCATTGGCATAAACAATAACGTTCAAGCCGTGTGTCTAACTTTCAAGCGGAACCTAAGCGTAGCCAGGGGTATGTACCTCTCGCTACTCCACCAGGTTTAACTAGAGTGAAACCGCAGCCACTTCTTTTTGTTGTGTTATGACCCTATCGGCTGTGCATGCGCAGAGGACGAGATCGGCAACCTGATTCCGTACGCCGAGGACAACCGCAAGCTGATGGTGTGCATGGGCAATGGCGTCTACCGGCTGGACTTGGACACCAAGGAGAAGACGCTGCTGGCCGAGATGCTGGACAAGGACTCCCCGGTGGCCACACGCATCAACGACGGCAAGTGCGACGCACTCGGACGCCTCTGGGCCGGTGAGTGTGCGTGTAGCACCACTGAGTAAATGGGGTTGGATAACGGGCTTTTCCTTGTCGCATAGAGCGTCAGATCCCCAAACCCGAAGTGCTTCAAACGTGGCAGAAGTGGGTGGTTGGGCCTCTCTGAACTCTCCTGCGGTAAAATCAGACTAACTGATGTGGGGAACTATGAGACGGAAAAGATTAGTACTGCGCGAATGGGACAGGACAGGAGAACGAGGAACACAGACGACAACACAGGCGCAGGCGTCTGTGTCCCTCGTTCTCCTGTCCTGTCCCATTCGCCCAGAACTAATCTTTTCTGCAATGAACCAACTAGCCCGCAAGAACGTCCTAACTTCGTCACATGAGACGGAATAGGTAACCAGCGCATACGCCGGTGACCAGTGGTCAGGCTAGTGTAATTTAGCTGTGTACACATAAGCACGGGCCAACATTTATTCTAAACTAACTTGTCTTTACACTGCGCGAAATATGTAGGTTGACAATGATCAGAAGAGTATGAAAATACAAAACGAATTATCATTTTCGCAGCTCTTGAGATTAATTAGGTTCTATGTTTTACGTTGGCCTGTCAAAAGCACAAAACCCGTTTCTTGTCCGGAAGTAAATCAGGTGATTTTAGCTTTAGCAGGTGCATGAACCCAAACAAACAGGTACGAAAAATGCACGCCCCACGAAATTCGATTCAGCGGTGACTATCGGCTTTCCACTGGACTGCTCTAAACATAAGCCGCGTCGTATGACCCAGCGGAAAATCACGTGCGATTTTTTCTCAGCTACCTTCACCACGCCTTGTAACAATGTATGCGCGATATAAATTTCCTGCTTGAGGTACTCATTTCACGTGTCGTATTCCAGGCAGCATGGCAGTTAAAGTCGACATCGAAGGCGCCGTTCAGGAAAAGAACAACTTATGGTCCTTCTCCAAGGGCCAGCTGAAGCACAAGCTCGACAAGATCTCCCTGTCCAACGGTATCGCGTGGACGGCCGACAACAAGACCATGTTCTACAACGACTCCGTGCCAGGAAAGACATACGCCTTCGACTTCGACTTAGCCGCTGGGGAAATCAGTAAGTCTCATCTTAGGAACGCGTTTAAGCTTTCGATCTTCACTTGTCCTTAATCACTGCATGCATGGTGTTCAATTCTAACCCCAGCGGCCACATTTCTAAGGAAGCGGAACGCAAAAGAAAAAAGATATACTTGAAGTGCGATTTTGCTGCGTTAAAAGAGAACCCTTAGAGCGGAAATTAATCCAGAGTCCTAGGCTACGGCTTTCTCATCAACAACAGTGTAGATTATGCCCGTTTACGTTGATGGTTTGGTTTATGGGGTTTAACGTCCCAAAGCGACTGAGGCTATGAGAGACGCCGGAGTGGAGGGCTCCGGAAATTTCGACCACCTGGGGTTCTTTAACGTGCACTGACATCGCACAGTACACGGGCCTCTAGAATTTCTCCTCCAAAGAAATTCCAGCCGCCGCGGCCGGGATCGAACCCGCGTCTTTTGGGACAGCAGCCGAGCACCATAGCCACTGAGCCACCGCGGCGGCCCGTTTACGTTGAATGATCGTAACTAATCCCATTGAGACAGCCGCCACAGCCAACTTCAGAGCTTGCTTTTATATTGACATTTCAACACATTTCGTTCTTCATTTTAGATTTTGGAAAATGTGCAGATCGCAAAGGAACCCTAGTGGTATTAATTAATAGCGGCTAGTGAAAACAGGACGTGACAAACCAACAGCAGTCTAAAGAGCAAACAAGCGAAGTTTATGGTCAAAGCTCGACAGATGGCGCAGTATGACTACGGAGCATTCCTAGGAGTTGTACCATCGCATCAATATTGAGAATGCCAGCGTTGGTGACACCGTGCCCAACCGACTCAAGAGGCGGTCTTGTGAGACCTGGCACCTGCAAAACGCACCCGGACATGTTAACAGACCTCAAAGCTACTTTCCATCGACGTAAGTACATATCCTTAGCGATGCCGTTAAGACACGCATTGTTAACATCCCTAGTCAGCGGACTTCCACTGCGATGACCCCTTTCCCGAAACCGTGGCAGTGAACCAAAAGAAGATCAAAAAGCGCCTCTCTTTCCCCATCCTGTAACCCTTAATAAGAAAGTGCACATGTCGAATCGTCCCCGAAACACTCTCCTTATGTGACTTTGGTCGAAGTGTCAAGTTCTGTTCCCTCTATGTCGCCTTTCGACCGGGCAGATCACTCCCGAAGTGTTCACGTACTAATAGCGGTTTTCTTCTTGGAATGACATTTATTTGCGTTTCCTAAGCTGTTGGCGTATCGGACCGATTTCCCCGTATCTTGATCGCACATTGATGTGCAGGCAACCGGCGCGTTTTGGCGGACTTCAGGGTGACTCCCGGCTACCAGGAGCTTGGATATCCCGACGGCATGACGATCGACGTCAACGACAAGATCTGGCTCACCTGCTTCTCAACCGGCTCGGTGGTGCAGATCGATCCGGCGACAGGTGGGTGAAATGCACATCGTTAGCGTTAAGCTGCTAACAGACCCTAAGCCTGTCATGTGAGGGGGAAAGCTCAAAACCACTTTTTCTCCGCGCTCGACTGTTGCGGGCAGGCAGCTTGGTCAAACACAATGCCTAAAGTTTCATCAGCTGCGGTGGCTCAGTGGTTAGGGCGCTCGGCTAATGATCCAGGCTAATGATCAATCCAGGCCACGGCGACCGCGTTTAGGTCGATGGAGGCACAACGCAAAAGGGGCTCCTGGTCTGTACGACGTCAATGCACATTAAATATCCCCAGGTGGCGCAAACTTAGTCGGAGCCCTTCACTATGTCGTCCCTCATAGCACTTGCGTTGCATCTTGAAGTTGAACTCCACATTTTAGAAATTACGCTTTTTTTTCCCCAAAAGTTTGAAGAAGCGCCACCAAACTTCATCCGAGCGCCACGTCTTCAGGGCCTAGGAAAAATTGATTGCTGGGTAATTAGGTATTGTAGCGCGTTAGAAAACGGCGCGACAGACGAGGACACAGCTGAGAAAAAAGGAATGCCAGACCACCACAGAAAGCAACGCCTCTAATCGAAACTTGAAATCAGCAGCAATCATCAGTTGCATTTTTATAGTGTTTGTTTTCTGTGATCACTGTTTATAAGCGATATTAACTTTGCAATCAAAGAATGTGCATAAACAAGAACTGGTGTATCGAGACAAAGCCACACGTGCGCTATCCACTGTCAGACTGCTCCTTTTTTTTTCTTTTGTCATGGCCACTGCAGCTAAAATCCTGACCAAGATCAGCTTCCCGGCCAAGTACACCACGTCGTGCTGCTTCGGAGGGAAGAATTACGACACACTCTACGTCACTTCCTCCAGATACTTCCCTGATGCCACGCATCCCGAGGACGGCCTCCTCTTTCAAGTCACCGAGCTAGGCGTCAAAGGAAGGGCTCCTTTCGAATTCGCCGGCTAGCCGTAAGGCACGACGTTGGCGACGTGCTATTTCTTACGCATCATGGCAAACCATTGACTTGAATCGCGCCCACCACCCTCTCTTCTGCTAAAATAAACACGAGGCTTCTAAAAACAGATACAAGCCTTGATGTGTCGTTTGTGCTTGGCTAATTCTAGAGATCCGTGTATAATGTGCGGTGTCAGTGCACGTTAAAGAACCCCAGGTGGTAGAAATTTCCGGTGCCCTCCACTACGGCGTCCCTCATAGCCTGAGTCGGTTTGGGACGTTAAAACTCCATAAATGAAACTAATTACAATAATAATCATCAGACCACTTACATGCTCTGCAGAACAAAACCTCCAACTGATTTCCAGCAAAACCTGTCCTGCGCCAGCTCTGGCAACCATATTCCCGCGAGCTTCATAATTTCTGAGCACCTAGCTGACCGTCCGCAGTACCCTGCTACGTTTAACTTCTTTTGGAGTCCCCTCCATTACACTAAGGGACCAACGCGTATCTGTTCTCCGCGTTACATCACGACCTCATGTCCACCCGTGTGTAGTGACTTTAGCTCGTATGTAATCAACTCAGGTTTCTTTCCAAAGCGTCCGCGTGGACCTCGGTAGAAGCGGTCGGTTGAAATGCCGCAGTATGGGCGGCGACGCGTGAAGGTGGCGCAAGGTGATGTAGGCGTCATCGCACGACGGAGACCGCAGAGATAAATCGGAACTTCCGGACAGAAGTTCTGTTAGAGGCACAGCAATGCAGAAAAGTTGCGAATAAACCAATGAAACAAACAGCGGAGACCTAAGAAGCTGCGCATTTCTTTTGTACAGGGTAGTGTTGATGAATGCAGCCACACCATTAAAAGTTTGGCCTGGTGCAGAACTATTCTTTAGAGACAACGTGGCCTAAATGGCCACTTGTCATGCAGCAAACCGGCATTTTGTGTCCGAAAGCAATGAATAGTTGTCCCGTATCTTACTGTCCTCTAACGTTGGGGTGTTAAATGTGCCTGCGGAAAAGTTATGCAAGACCTCGTTAGCATCTAAAATCATTTTGCCAAAAGAAACGTTTAATGGCACAATCTGAAATATGCAGTGCGGAGTGTGTGTGAACTTTAGGCAGAGGTTGAAACTGCACATGAACTGTATTGAGAACAAAATATTTGTCTGATGCTCTCGCCGAACACTGGTAAACCAAGGAACGTAACAGTGATTGGAGATACTGATTTATTTTAAAAACAGGAAAGGATCTTCGAAGCCTTCCCTAGAATCTTTGATCCCCCAAAGAACCGAGAGCACAATACCCTTAACGTGCCCTTGCTGACGCGAATGCCCGCTTTCTGACGCAAGTTTTCGAGCATAAACAGACAGCCTTTCGCGTAAAGCACCCCATTGTGAACAAGGCTAGAGTACAGGAGATGCAAAAATTTAACCTGTAGTCGGTGTGTCGCCTTCATTTTCACAGTGGGTACTGTCTGTCAGACAATGACAACTTATTTCTCCGAAGATAATGAAAGCATCATAAAGAGCACGGACATGGAGTACCAGCTAGAGCTCAACAACGAATGTTCTGAAATTGTCCGCCACAAGATCCACACTAGGTGGTGAACAGTTAGCCAAAAGAAATATTAAACACACAAAAGCACAAGTGGTTGACCAGAAAGTTTGCTATGATTTTGATTTTTATTGTGGTGCGCATTTAAGTGAACGAATCAGTCCTACACATTACTACGCGTATGTTGCTGACAGCATAGAGAACCATAGCACAGAACGTGTAGAAAAGTCAGAGGAGAAAAACTTTTACATACGGTTGCAACACTTTCATAAATTTTGTGTATGCTCATCAGTGGTATAAAAGCCGGGCGATATAAATGTGCCAACGATAAAAAAAGACCACCCAGCGTAATACCAGCTACTATGCATTCCACTATAAACATGCTCCAGTGATCCTGGTACAGATACCTGACGAGGAAAGTCATATGGAAAAAGCAGAAATTTACAGAGCGTCCCCTGAACATTCAAAAAGCGGACAGTGGGCGAAAGAAGCATTTCGTGCAGAATGGCACATTACATCACCAGAATGGCACATTAGGCTTTAAAAAACGAAAATTTCCTGCGGCACAGCATCGAATACGCCACCATGATGCAGTTCTTGTTGCAACGCGGAACACATAGATGGAATATACACAGCCACAACCGTGAGTTACAACTGCAGAGACTACGTCAGAGTCATGGAAAATTATAGACAAACAAACATGCCAGCAATAAATCAACAGTCTACTATGTGCATCTTGTTTCTAAAAAAATTATTATTGTAAAAAGTAAACACCAAACGGCACGTCTCCACGACAAAGTAGAGTACCACATCCTCAAAGTAGCCGTTACAGAAAATGCAGTAGATTAGTTCTGGTCATTGCTTTCTACGGCCACTGCCCGTTCGCTAGGATGACCACTGGGCGCCCTATGATCTCCGTTTAGCGTGAAGCATTGAAGGAGCAAGTATGGAGAGGCACTTTTGGTTGCAGACACTTGAACGTTGCGCGAAAGTCTTCCGAAATTGACGCAATATACTGCAACTCGTTGTCAAGAGCTGGCTTTTCTCGGTCGTTACCAGGACAGTAGTGGTGGTAGACGAATAAGAGGTAAAAAAGCTGGCACCGTGAAGTCGCCCGCAGTGGAACTGCCTGGAAGCTGCGGAGCCAGTGGACATCCCTGGCGAGTTCCATCGCTGTTTCTACGCTGAGCAGAGGCAGCGAGAAGTGCTTCAGGCGGCGCGTCACGAGGACGCCAAGCCCTTTTTGGCACGACTTGTAGCCGTCCAACAGCTGGCGAGTTGCCGTACTCCACTTTCGTTCGGAATCGAAGATCTGTTTCCAGACGACGTCGGCGAGCTGCACTCCTATCGTGGACAAGACGACAAGCCGCTCAGTGCCATTTCCTAAGTACAAGGCGCTGTAGGCGTCGATGGGTATGACCACGCTGTCGTTGAATGCGGCAATCTTGCTCATAACGACGGCTGCGGACATTCTGATGGTGACGCCAGGTGGTGGCTGATACGTCGAACCTGACCAACCGAACGCGAAAAGATTGAGGAGGTTTCGGACGTAGTCTCTGCCCAAGGGAGGCATCTGCTTGTTCAACGGGAATATGTCAGCGGGTAGCAAGATTCGAAGGCTTTTCAGGTAGCTTGACAACTGCGGCTGGTCCTCGGTCGGAAAGATGCTCCTAGCTCTGCTCCATACAGCTGTCACGACTTCTGCGAAAATGCTGTGTAATGCAACGTCATGCTCCGGGCTTTTCGAGTTTTCTTCAATCGCGCTGCCAATTCCCATGAGTGAGTATTCGTTAAGTACTACGAAGCAGTAAGCGAAGTATTTGTTAGCGGATCTCCACAAGCTTCTCTTCAGTTGTTCGAGAAGAAAGTCTGAGACAGCCTTGAAGACAAAGAAGACAATGGTATCTGGTTGCCGTGTGTCATTCAGGAGTACAGCGAAGGTCTTTGAAAGTAGCTGCACGTTCGGATGGCAAAGGTTTTCTGGAATTTTCCCATCGCTAATGTTGTGAAGTATGCGACGCCAGTCCTCGATGGTAAGAGACTTGTCGAGCTGAGCAACAAGCGAGAAGTTAGAGACAATATGGTTTGGATCGTACTGCACATCAAGTTCCCTTTCGAGGTTGTCCATAGCCTCCAGGGTAACGCTGAGGTTCATTCGCTCGTTGATGGTCCTTAGGCAGTCCCAGCGCAGTTGTTCGTAACGTCCGGCAATCGCGTCTTCAATTAGTTGTCTCGTCTTCCGCATAATGATGGCGAAGAGCCCTGACTTGCGAAAACCCTCGATTCCGGCAACAAATACGCTGCGTGGCCAGCCTCCACGACCGTAGAGAGTCAGCAGCGGAACAGGCTTTATGTTGAACTTTACGGTCATGCGAAGAAGGAAGACCAGGATCTCGTGTTTGGTTTTCAGTTCGGCAATTGTCGGGCGTAGGACGTCTAAGTATGCAGCAGCAGTTGGGCTGCCTCGGCTGTGCGCGTTCGCCGTGGCGACGAGACAGGACTGGAACAAGGTGTACACCGCATGTCCGATAATAGCGTTTGGCGCAGTGTAGAAATGTTTTAGAGAATAATAATTGAAGCCCTTGAAAGCCAAAGGTTCCGGGGTCTCCGCGTAATGGCCGCATACGTGGTGGTAGAGTGAGCGGCACGGGCTGATTGAAAGGTTGACGTGGTGGTAAAGCTCCTCGACCTCACGCGCGCAGCATGGCTTCACTGCATCTACGACGGTGTGTTTCGGTTTCCACTGACGGCCATAAGCAGCCCAGAGGAAGAGTGCCAGGACTGCGACCAGTACCGCTGCTACCAGCTGGATGGCAAGCGCTTGCGGTGAACCGAACACAGACTTGCCGTGAGCACGCGGGACAGTAGAACGAGTGGCCTGTGCTGATGGGCTTCCAGGTGCAGAAGGTGTCGTGGCGGGCGACAGTTGGGAAAGCTGTGGTGATAGGCTTCTAGCTGGAGAAGGCAGTGTCATGGTGGATGGCCGTTGCGGCTGCTGCACCCTTGAGGACGTTGGTCTTCTTCTTCTGGTTCTGTCTAGTGCATCCGGGCCATCAGACGTGAAGATGAAGTTGAAAGCGATGCTGTTTCAATAAACGTTGGTGGTATAGTATTGCAATACTAGCAGGGAGGGGACGAGTTTTCGAGGAGACGAAAAATACTCGGATATTTAGTGAAGGCCGGTGTTTTCTGAGGCGGCTTTGCCGTTTTTAAAACATTTCTTACAATTCGTCTGCACAAAGTCATGAGAAGAAGATGAAAACTATTGGGTACCATTGTGCCATTCAGCCCGAGGACATCATCATCATCATCATTACTCACCCTGGCCAATCCCCCGCCGTGGGTACGTGTTATTAATCTGAGGACATCATCATCAACATCATTGTGCGCGCTCAGCGCTGAACTCGAAACGATAGATAACTTCTTGTTGTCCTGCCGCCGCTTCTTCTCTTTACTGTGGTACCTGCCAAAAAACTCGTTACGACAGCTCGGTCTAAGTCTGTCTTTTGGGGTTGCTCTGTCTCTTGGTGCCTCCACCCTTGGACACAGAGCCAGAATTGTGCACTCATGACACAAGACGGCTGTCATCCGAAAATCTTTTTCAAGTCTATCTTCTCGCTACTCATGTTCAAAATTAATCTGCAACCAAAGCTTCGTAAACACGTTACGTTTAGTCCCATTCTGATGTTCAGTCACCAGTCTCACACTATTTGATTTGATAATGTAAGTCATCAAGTGAAGTGTAATTTTCTCTTTCGTTTATTTTATTATTTTTAGCCTTTTGAGGCCCTGTCATTCGCCGCCTGTGCCTTGGTCAATACCCCGCAGAGGGCACACGTCATTGCCTTTTTCATGACAACAATTACAAAACGAGCAAGCTTTCCCACTGATTACCCTTTCTACTCCTCTTGATGCATTGCCGATCGCTCGGTTCGCATTGAGTCGCTATACGATTTTGGTGCACAAAAACAATTTGAAGTGCTACGGGTTCCTGAAGGTTGAGTGTGTGCCGTAGTTTTTGAAAGGCTCTGCGCTGAATGTGCTTGTTTAATGCATTTTAATAAATTTAGTGGGCTCTAAGCTGGTCGACAGAGCCAGCCGCACAGGTCAAACTAATGTCTTGAATTAAACGGGCTAATAAAACGAAACTTTGTAGCGCTTGAAAGACGCGCATAGATACGATGTCGGCAGAACTTGTTCTAGTTTTTTCAGGAAGATTCTAACTCGACCGTGCAGACAGCCTAGCCTAATACCAGTGGGCACATATATATCGCTCTCCGCTGTCTGCACGGGGCAGCGATTGTGGCTAAGGTCGAGCCAGTGGACAGGTCTGTGCATTTTTCGTTTCATCCATTCTTCAGCCGCAACAACAACAAATAGAAGGAGTAGGCCCTTCGCGAATTGTTTTCATGTATCGATAATTCGATATATTAAAATTGAAATTGTAAAGCTTACGTGTAACGGAGAAGCAATCATACATCGCCGCCATGCTAGTGACGCCCTTCTTGAAGCGACGTACCACCCGTCGTTGTCCTGGCAGCACCTCGCTCGCTAGGCGTTGCTAGGCCTAACCTTCTGCAAATCGAAGCCGCGGAGGACTGTACTTTGGAACTAGCCGTTGCTGTCAGAAGATGTCTACTCCTGTTAGCAGTACAATATAAGTAGAACAACCGCTCAGTAAAATTAAGGCAAAGTTTATTTCCACAACGTCTTCGGCACCAACACTCCCTTCTTGGCAACCTGTGTCCGAGCCCCAGACCCAAGCGCAGTCGAAGCAATCACCACCGCCTTGGCCATAAAAATGACTTACACCCACTCCAACAGTGCTCACACATTCACAGACTCTCAAGCTGCCTTTCGAGCGTATACAAGCGGCCGTGGCAATGGGACACACTCTACATCAAGACCACGTCACCACTTGGGAACCCGGCCACAAGGCCATTGATGGCAACGTCAACGCGGACACCTTAGCTTGAAAATACACTCACCGAAGCTAGGCCATCCCCTCCTTCCCTATACCCCTTATTCTCCCACTTCGCCCGGCTCGAAACCCAAATCCTTAACAGACGTCTTCACCTTCTCCCTCATCCCCTCTCTCCTATGAAGACTCCTGCCTCCTAAGGCGACTTCAAACAAGAACCTATCCCGACCTAAACCACTTACATCGCCTACACCCAACATTACGAATACAAATGTCCATGGTGCGGCGACACCCCAACATTAACACACGTGACATGTACATGTCCCCAAAAACCCCACCATCTAAAGCCGCGTAACGCGGCCCTGGAGCTGTGGGAAGTGAAGTCGACCGGGCAGCCCTCCTTCTCACCGCCAGAAGGTCGGCAGAAGCCTCCGGAGCCCTGGACTGACGGCCCGTCCACAGGCTCTGCAGCCACCATCCCCTTCAATGAACGTTTACTCACTCAATCTGCAGAGAAGCGAGCGATGCATATCTGAGCAACTCTGACCAAAGCCCCCATTGCACTTTCATAATATTTTTTGAAATAAAGAGATCTCTTACAAGTAATGAACGACTTGTAACACGCTACGCACAAGTCTGGGAATAACCTATAACTGTTGTTTTTAAATCAGACGGCCTCCCAGAAGCAGATCCAGGTGTAAAACATTGACGTTTTCGCCGTGGTGAGCTCTGCAGCGCACTTAGCAAAACCTATGATCAAGTGGAGAAGAACGCGAACGAGATTTACGTGCTTCTGCAGGCCGCACTGACCACGTCAAGTTCATTCTTGCCGGGTTCTTTTGTAGTCACGGAAAAAATCTCTGGTGGCTAATCTACCAGTGTTAGCCAGTGCATTGATACCATTCAAGAGAACTGTTTCTGTGTAGCCAATATTAAAACTCGTCGTCTTAAGGTTTTGCAAGAAATGATTGATCAAAATGAGTAGTGAATTTGGTACGAGTGAATTTATACAACAATTATTTCATTGTTATTTTTGCGCTGTCTATAGCTTAAGAACTGTTCACGTCCACGGCGTGCTCGCTCTAGCATTGCAGCTCTGGGCATGTATCGAATGCATAGAACACAGGTTCCTTGTATATGACATTGTAGAAAGACTTCGGGCAGCTTGAAAACTAAAAACAGATGGTTGGGGTCGCCACACAGGCGTCTGTCAGCGATAGAAGCATGAAATGTTTGTGCCTTTCCTTGGCTTTTATTGCGTCCTGCTTCTCCAGGAAAGAACAATTTGTTGAGCAAACAAACACCGCATCTAGGACGGGCCGAGAGCAACAAATGTGACACAGCACTCGGTCATCAGTCATGATGCTTTTAATCTAAGACGTTAAGCCCAGTCATCTGTTGTCTGTACTGATTCTGTGCTGTCTATTTATTTCCTAGATACAACAAAAAACAGCCAGTCGTCAGCCCGAGCTGTGCTTTCCACTATCTTCACTCTCGTCTTCTTCAGATTACTGGTTTTACTCGTTCCGATGACGTACCGACTAAAGTAGAACACAATTAAAAAAAAAAGCAGTTGACAACATAGTCTTCTTTTACGCATCTTCTGGTCGGTCTGGGCTCTAAACAATCGAGGGCGAAGTTTCAGATGGTGATATGGACGGCGCTTGGGCTATCCGAATTCCTTCTCGTCCTGCGTACACGTTTCTTCAAAATATTTTCTTCAATAATCATGTCTTGAAGTTGTCACAGAGTACTGAAGCTTTGGTAGATATATTTGACACTGCAGTCAGCAGGAAATAGCTTAATACACGGCAAAGGTCACAGAAACAGCAAGTTGGCCTATTGTGTCCATACTCTTTTGTCACGGTTCCTCGCGCCACCGAAAACCTTCGTAAAGGGAAGATATCTACAAAAAAAGACAGACTCCTAAGCAGAAATGACAGCTACAAATCAATGATGTCTAACAAAAGGGTTTATTTAGAGGACCTGGCGAAGGTGGTCGCTGAGCGCAGTTGTCCAAACGTTGTTGTTCTTGTTAGCCTTTGAAAAGATGGCACATACCCACACTGGCGGATCGGCCAAGAATCGAGAGGTAAAGGTTGCTATTCACCTCTATATACCACAGGCAAAAGATGATAATGATGATGATGATGATGATGATGATGATGATGATGATGATGATGAAAACGTTTATTTAAAGCCACAATGCCTTAGTTGAAGGGAAGGCTGATTGGGTCCCTAGTCCGGGACGCCGTTGGTAAAAGCTACTGCCCGTGCTCTGGCGACGAGGGCTCGTTGTTCCTCGAGGTCCGAGCTGGACAGGGCCGCTTCCCAGCCCTCCCGCGTTGGCTGATTTATGATGTCAATGCTGTCATTTTTCTGTCAAGCCCATACCATATGGTATAGGTTTGCCTTCTGGCCACAAAATTTGCACTGTGCCGAAAAGGACTAGGACTCAATGGCGTGAAGCGTGAAAGAACACGGGAGAGCAACACCGGGGGAGTCTACCACAAGCAGGGCAGGGAGCGAAAAAAGGTACGAGTTTGAATTGAAGACAGAGAAAGCAAAAAAAAAAGAAGAGATTAATTCGAAATATAATACAGAACAGAAAAGAAAATACTCTAAGCTTTAGCAAGGCAGTCGATGAGATTCAAGCAAGAAATTTTGTTTGAACAGCGTCACAAACAGACCTGTGGCTGAACTCAAGCGTGGGGGTGGCTCCGCTGAGTCTGCCTCGACCTCCTGGTCTTCGACTAGTCGCAGAGGTCTACCGCGGGTCATCTTCTTCATCACAGATGGAAGTCTAAGTGCTCATATCTTTTCTAGCGTCACGGTAAATACAAAATTAGGGAGAGACACTTATGACTGCTTACGTTTGAGAATACGAAAGCTACAAAGTGCTGAGCTACGCTGCGTTGCAAAATGTCGAAGTCATGCGTCATGACTATGACTACGACGCATGATTGTGCTAAATCTTTATACAACCCTATGCGCCCTACATTACGTTACTTGTAAAGGGTTGATTCATGCTACGTAGCAGAAGTATAGGGCGTCGGCATAATACGTTGTAGAATGATTATGGGTCATGACTGTAAGTACGAGTATTTAAGCTTACTTTGTAGAAACTTTTTGCACCTTACCTTAGTCACCTTTTAAGTGCTGAGTCATGCTACGTTGTACAATAATCAAGAGTGCTGACTAAGACTACGCCACATGCCTGGGCATACTTTGTGCAAACTCTGTACACTGTTATGACTCAGACCAGCCGACGACAACAAAGAAGAATGCCCTGCTGAGAAAGCGCCTGCGGTATTTTCTCCGCAAAAACAACAAAAACGACCAAACCGTCTCGCTCATACTCCCTTTACTCTCGTTGATGTTCTCTGGATCACTCGGCTGCACCGAAGTATTTTGAACATCCTTCATTCAGCCTCATGGAAGAGATGAGTGATGCCTTGCTTTTAACCACTTAAATTAAAAAGAGCTAGGAGAGTTGGAGGTTTATTCAGACGGAGTTCGAAACGACCTGTCCAAAACTGTCTACACATCACATTTCGTCACCACTGTATAACGCCATCTGTTACTTGATCAAATAGTGCCCTCTAACCGGGAGGGTTGGCATAGGCTCGTGAGGGAGCCTGACCATGACACGCAAGCCAAGCTTGCGGACTGGGATGGAAAGGTAGCCCTCCTTTAAGGAGCCATTAATCACACATCATTAATCTTTTACATCAATAAAGTTTCTGCAATTCAATCCAATCCAAAACAATAAAGAAACGACACCCTGTACCCATGTGCTCGAAGGCAGTGAATAGTTGCCCGTATCTCACTGTCCTCTCACGTTGGGGTGTTACATCTGCCTACGAAAAAGTTATGTAAGGCCTTGTTGACCGTCTAAAACCATTTTGCCAAAAGAAACGTTTAATGGCACAATCAGAAATATGCAGTGCGGAGTGTATGTGAACTTTAGGCAGAGGTTGAAACTGCACATGAACTGTATTGGGAACAAAATAAATGTCTGATGCTCTTGCCGAACACTGGTAAATCAAGGAACGTAACACTGATTGGAGATACTGATTTATTTTAAAAACACGAAACGATCTTCGAAGGCATCCCTAGAATCTTTGATCCCCCAAAGGACCAAGAGAACAATAGCCTTAACGTGTCCTTGCTGATGCGTATGCCCGCTTTCTGACGGAAGTTTTCGAGCATAAACAGACAGCCTTTCCCGTAAAGCACCCCATTGTGAACAAGGCTAGAGTACAGGAGATGAAAAAGTTTAACCTGTAGTCGGTGTGTCGCCTTCATTTTCACAGTGGGTACTGTCTGTCAGACAATGACAACTTATTTCTCCGAAGATAATGAAAGCCTCATAAAGAGCTCAACGACGAATGATCTGAAATTTTCCGCCACAAGATCCACACTAGGTGGTGAAGAGTTAGTGAAAAGAAACATTATTCAAACAAAGCACCAGTGGTTGACCAGAAAATTCGCTACGATATAGGTTTAGATATGTATTTTGGCGCGCATTTAACTGAATGAATCAGTCTCACACATCACTACACGTATGTTGCTGAAGGCATAGAGAACCATAGCACCGAAAGTTAGAAAATTCACAGGACAAAACATTTACATACGGCTGCAATACTTTCATATATTTTGTGTACGCTCATCAAGGGTATAAAAGCTGGGCGATGTACATGTGGCAACGATTAAAACATAATACCACCAAGAGTAATACCAGCTGCTATGCATTCCTCAATAGAAATGTTGCAGTGATCCTGGTGCAGATACCCGACCAGGAAAGTCATATGCAAGAAGCACAAATTTACACAACATCCCTTGAACATTCAAAAAGGGGACAGTGGGAGAAAGAAGCATTTCGTGCAGAATGGCACATACGAAGGCTTAAAAAACTAACACTGCATGCGGCACACCACCGAAGACGCCACCAGGATGCAGTTCCTCCTGCGACGCGGAACACATGGATGCAATATACACAGCCAACTACGGAGACTACGTGAGAGTCATGGTAAATTATAGGCACACAAACATGCCGGCATTAAATCGGCAGTCTACTATGTGCATCTTGTTTCTGAAAAAATTTATTATTGCCAAAAGTAAACCCCAAACTGCACACCTCTACGAAAAAGTACAGTCCGACATCCCCAAAGTAGTAGTTACACAAAATGACGTAGATTAGTTCTGGTAATTGCTTCCTACGGCCATTTGCCGTTCGCTAAAATCACCACTGGGCGCTCTGTGATCTACATTTAGTGTGGAGCGTCCAAAGCGCAAGTACGGAGAGGCACTTTTGGTTGCAGGCACTTGAACGCTGCGCGAAAGTCTTCCGAAATGGACGCAATATACTGCAACTCGTTGTCAAGAGCTGGCTTTTCTCGCTCGTTGCCAGGACAGTAGTGGTGGTAGACCAATAGGAGGTAAAACAGCTGGCACCGTGACGTCGCCCGCAGTGGAACTCCCTGGAAGCTGCGGAGCCAGTGGACATCCCTGGCGAGTTCCATCGCTGTTTCTACGCTGAGAAGAGGCAGCGAGAAGTGCTTCAGGCGGCGCGTCACGAAGACGCCAAGCCCTTTTTGGCACGACTTGTAGCCGTCCAACAGCTGGCGAGTTGCCGAACTCCAATTTCGTCCGGAATCGAAGATCTGTTTCCAGACGACGTCGGCGAGCTACACTCCTATCGTGGACAACACGACAAGACGCTCAGTGCCATTTCCTAAGTACAAGGCGCTGTTGGCGTCGATGGGTATGACCACGCTGTCGTTGAATGCGGCAATCTTGCTCATAACGACGGCTGCGGACATTCTGATGGTGACGCCAGGTGGTGGCTGATACGTCGAACCTGACCAACCGAACGCAAAAAGATTGAGGAGGTTTCGGACGTAGTCTCTGCCCAAGGGAGGCATCTGCTTGTTCAACGGGAATATGTCAGCGGGTAGCAAGATTCGAAGGCTTTTCAGGTAGCTTGACAACTGCGGCTGGTCCTCGGTCGGAAAGATGCTCCTAGCTCTGCTCCATACAGCTGTCACCGCCTCTGCGAAAATGTTGTGTAATGCAACGTCATGCTCCGGGCTTTTCGAGTTTTCTTCAATAGCGCTGCCAATTCCCATGAGTGAGTATTCGTTAAGTACTACGAAGCAGTAGGCGTAGTATTTGTTAGCGGATCTCCACAGGCTTCTCTTCAGTTGTTCGAGAAGAAAGTCTGAGACAGCCTTGAAGATAAGGAAGACAGTGGTATCTGGTTGCCGCGTGTCATTCAGGAGTACAGCGAAGGTCTTTGAAAGCAGCTGCACGTTCGGATGGCAAAGGTTTTCTGGCATTTTCCCATCGCTAACGTTGTGAACTATGCAACGCCAGTCATCAATGGTAAGAGACTTGTCGATCTGAGCTACAAGCGAGAAGTTAGAGACAATGTGGTTTGGATCGTACTGCACATATCTAGTTCCCTTTCGAGGTTGTCCATAGCCTCCAGGGTGACGCTGAGGTTCATTCGCTCGTTGATGGTCCTTAGGCAGTCCCAGCGCAGTTGTTCGTAACGTCCGGCAATCGCGTCTTCAATTAGTGGTCTCGTCTTCCGCATAATGATGGCGAAGAGCCCTGACTTGCGAAAACCCTCGATTCCGGCAACAAATACGCTGCGTGGCCAGCCTCCATGACCGTAGAGGGTCAGCAGCGGAACAGGCTGTATGTTGAACTTCACGGTCATGTGAAGAAGGCAGACCAGGTTCTCGTGTTTGGTTTTCAGTTCGGCAATTGTCGGGCGTAGGACGTCTAAGTATGCAGCAGCAGTTGGGCTGCCTCGGCTGTGCGCGTTCGCCGTGGCTACGAGACAGGACTGAAACAAGGTGTACACCGCATTTCCGATAATAGCGTTTGGCGCAGTGTAGAAATGTTTTAGAGAATAATAATTGAAGCCTTTGAAAGCCAAAGGTTCCGGGGTCTCCGCGTAATGGCCGCATACGTGGTGGTAGAGTGAGCGGCACGGGCTGATTGAAAGGTTGACGTGGTGGTAAAGCTCCTCGACCTCGCGCGCGCAGCATGGCTTCGCTGCGTCCACGACTGTGTGTTTCGGTTTCCACTGACGGCTATAAGCAGCCCAGAGAAAGAGTGCCAGGACTGCGACCAATACCGCTGCTACCAGCTGGATGGCAAGCGCTTGCGGTGAACCGAACACAGACTTGCCGTGAGCACGCGGGACAGTAGAACGAGTGGCCTGTGCTGATGGGCTTCCAGGTGCAGAAGGTGTCGTGGCGGGTGACAGTTGGGAAAGCTGTGGTGATAGGCTTCTAGCTGGAGAAGGCAGTGTCATGATGGATGGCAGTTGCGGCTGCTGCACCCCTGAGGACGTTGGTCTTCTTCTTCTGCTTCTGTCTAGTGCATCCGGGCCATCAGACGTGAAGATGACGTTGAAAGCGATGCTGTTTCAATAAACGTTGGTGGTATAGTATTGCAATACTAGCAGGGAGGGGACGAGTTTTCGAGGAGACGAAAAATACTCGGATATTTAGTGAAGGCCGGTGCTTTCTGAGGCGGCTTTGCCGTTTTTAAAACATTTCTTACAATTCGTCTGCACAAAGTCATGAGAAGAAGAAGAAAACTACTGGGTACCATTGTGCCCGCTATTCACCCTGGCCAATCCCTCACCGTTGGTACGTGTTATTAATCTGAGAACATCATCATCAACATCATTGTGCGCGCTCAGCGCGGAAATCGAAACGATAGATAACTTCTTGTTGTCCTGCCGCCGCTTCTCTTCTTTACTGCGGTGCCTGCCAAAAAACTCGTTACGACAGCTCGGTCTAAGTCTGTCTGCTGGGGTTCCTCTGTCTCTCGGTGCCTCCACCCGTGGACACAGAACCAGAATTGTGCGCTCATGACACGAGACGGCTGTCACCCGAAAATCTTTTTCAAGTCTATCTTCTCGCTACTCATGTTCAAAATTAATCTGTAACCAAAGCTTCGTAAACACGTTACGTTTAATCCCATTCTGATGTTCAGACACCAGACTCACACTGTTTTATTTAATAATGTAATTCATCAAGTCAAGTTTATTTTTCTCTTTCGTTTATTTTATTATTTTTAGCCTTTTGAGACCCTGTCAGTCGCCGCCTGTGCATTGGCCAATACCCCGCAGAGTGTACACGCCATTTTCTTTTTGATTACAACGATAACAAAACGAGCAAGCTTTCCCGCTGATGAGCCTTTCTACTCCTTTTGATTTTTAGCCGATCGCTTGGTTCGCATTGAGTCGCTATACGATTTTGGAACACAGAGAACAATTTCAAGAGCTTCGGGAGCCATAAGGTTGAGTGTGTACCGTAGTTCTTGAAAAGCTCTGCAGTGAATGTGCTTGCTTAATGCGCTTTAATAAAATTAGTGGGCTTTAAACTGGTCGACAGACCCAACCGCACAGGTCATAATGATGGCTTTAATAAAACGGGTAAATAAAACGAACCTTTCTGGCGCTTGAAAGACACGGACAGATGTGAAGTCGACAGCACTTGCTCTACAAGTTTTGTCACGAGATAATGATATGTGGAAAACGATGCTGTTTCTGATAATGATGGGGATAGAATGCTGTAATACTAGCACCCGGGGAGGAGTTCTCGAGCAGTGACAAATGTTCACTCATACATTGAACGCCGGACATTTACTCTGATGCGGCTTTGGGGTTTTAAAAAACTTTTCTCAGAATTGGTCGGCATGAAGTCTAAAAAAAGAAAAAAATAACAAAAACAACGACCAAGCCGTCTCGATCATACACCCTTTACTCTCGTTGATGTTTTGTCGATCATGCGATTGCGCCGAAGTATTTTGAACATCCTTCATTCAGCTTCACGGAAGTGATCAGTAGATGCCCTGCTTTTCTAACGAGGAGATCACTTAAATTAAAAAGAGCTAGGAGAGTAGGAAGTTTATTGAGACGGAGTTCGAAATGACCTTTCCAAAACTGTCTACACTTCACTTTTCGTCAACACCGTATGACGCCATCTGTCAGGCCCCACTTGATCTAACAGTGCCCTCTAGCCTGACAAGGACACGCTAGCCAAGCTTGCAAACTGGGATGAAAAGGTAGCCCTTCATTAGGGGGCCATTAATCCCACATCATTAATCTTCTAGATGAAAAAAGTTTCTCCAATCCAATCCAATCCAATCCAATCCAAAGCAATCAAGAAATGATACCCTGCAACCATGTGCCCGAAAGCAAGAATAGTTGGCCGTATCTTACTGTCCTACAACGTTGGGTTGTCACATGTACCTGCGAAAAAGTTATGCAAGGCCTCGTTTCCGTCTAAAATCAGTTTGCCAAAAGAAACGTTTGATGGCAAAGACTGCAATGTACAATGCGAACTGTATGTGAACTAAAGGCAGAGGTTGAAACTGCACCTTAACTATATTGAGAACAAAATTTTGTCTCATGCTCTCGCCGAACACTCGGAAATCAAGGAACGTAACACTGATTGAAGATACTGATTCATTTAAGAAAAGGAATTATCTTCGAATCCATCCCTGGAATCTCTGATCACTCAAAGAACCGAAAGCACACTTGCCTTGATCGACCAAGCTTCCTAACGTATGCTTTCCAACATAAGCCGGCAGCCTTTCGCGTAAAGCATCCAATTGCGAGCGAGCCTCGAGTACACGAGAAGAAAAATTTAACCTGTAGTCGGTGTGTCGCCTTCATTTTCACAGTCACCAGTGCCGGTCAGACAAAGACAAATTATTTCTCCGAAGATAATGAAGGCCTCATATAGGGCACGGACATGAATACCAGCTAGAGCTCAATGACGAATGATCTGACATTGTCCGCCACTAGATCCACACTCGGTTGTGAACAGTTATAAGAAACATTAAGCAAACAAAACATAAGTGGTTAACCAGATAGTTTGCTATAATTTCAATCTAGATATGTATTGTGATGCGTGTTTAAATGAATTAAAGAGTCTTACATATTACTACACGTATTTTGCTGAAGGCATGCATAAACATAGTACAGAACGTGTAGAAAAGTCAGACGAGAAAAACTTTTACATACGCCTCCAATACCTATGAATTTTGTGTACGCTCATCAAGGATATGAAAGCCGGGCGATGTACATGTGGCAACAGTAAAAAAAGACCACCCAGCGTAAAACCAGCTACTATACATTCCTCAATAAACATGCTGCAGGGATCCTGGTACAGATACCTGAGGAGGAAAGTCATATGGAAGCACTACAAATTTATACAGCATCCCTTGAACATTCAAAAAGGGGACTGTGGGCGAAAGAAGCATTTCGCGCAGAATAGAATGGCACATACCAAGGCTTAAACGTGTACTCCATGCAGCACAGCACCAAAGACGCCACCATGATGCAGTTCCTGCTGGGACGCGTAACGCATAGATGGAACATACACATCCAACTACGGAGACTACGTGAGAGTCATGGTAAATTATAGTCACACAAACATTCCAGCAATAAAACAGCAATCTACTACGCGCATCTTGTTTCTGAAAAAAAAAATATCGCAAGAACTAAACCCCAAACTGCACATCTCGAGGAAAAAGTAGGGTCCGACATCCTCAAAGTAGCAGATACAGAAAATGAAGTAGCTTAGTTCTGGTCATTGCTTTCTACAACCACTGCACGTTCGCTAAGATGACCACTGGGCGCCATATGATCTACGTTTAGCGTGGAGCGTTCAAGGAGCAAGTACGGAGAGGCACTTTTGGTTGCAGGCATTTGAACGCTGCGCGAAAGTCTTCCGAAATTGACGCAATATACTGCAACTCGTTGTCAAGAGCTGGCTTTTCTCGCTCGTTGCCAGGACAGTAGTGGTGGTAGACGAACAGGAGGTAAAACAGCTGGCACCGTGACGTCGCCCGCAGTGGAACTGCCTGGAAGCTGCGGAGCCAGTGGACATCCCTGGCGAGTTCCATCGCTGTTTCTACGCTCAGAAGAGGCAGCGAGAAGTGCTTCAGGCGGCGCGTCACGAGGACGCCAAGCCCTTTTTGGCACGACTTGTAGCCGTCCAACAGCTGGCGAGTTGTCGAACTCCAATTTCGTCCGGAATCGAAGATCTGTTTCCAGACGACGTCGGCGAGCTGCACTCCTATCGTGGACAAGACGACAAGACGCTCAGTGCCATTTCCTAAGTACAAGGCGCTGTAGGCGTCGATGGGTATGACCACGCTGTCGTTGAATGCGGCAATCTTGCTCATAACGACGGCTGCGGACATTCTGATGGTGACGCCAGGTGGTGGCTGATACGTCGAACCTGACCAACCGAACGCAAAAAGATTGAGGAGGTTTCGGACGTAGTCTCTGCCCAAGGGAGGCATCTGCTTGTTCAACGGGAATATGTCAGCGGGTAGCAAGATTCGAAGGCTTTTCAGGTAGCTTGACAACTGCGGCTGGTCCTCGGTCGGAAAGATGCTCCTAGCTCTGCTCCATACAGCTGTCACGACTTCTGCGAAAATGCTGTGTAATGCAACGTCATGCTCCGGGCTTTTCGAGTTTTCTTCAATCGCGCTGCCAATTCCCATGAGTGAGTATTCGTTAAGTACTACGAAGCAGTAAGCGAAGTATTTGTTAGCGGATCTCCACAAGCTTCTCTTCAGTTGTTCGAGAAGAAAGTCTGAGACAGCCTTGAAGACAAAGAAGACAATGGTATCTGGTTGCCGTGTGTCATTCAGGAGTACAGCGAAGGTCTTTGAAAGCAGCTGCACGTTCGGATGGCAAAGGTTTTCTGGAATTTTCCCATCGCTAACGTTGTGAACTATGCGACGCCAGTCATCAATGGTAAGAGACTTGTCGAGCTGAGCTACAAGCGAGAAATTAGAGACAATATGGTTTGGATCGTACTGCACATCTAGTTCCCTTTCGAGGTTGTCCATAGCCTCCAGGGTGACGCTGAGGTTCATTCGCTCGTTGATGGTCCTTAGGCAGTCCCAGCGCAGTTGTTCGTAACGTCCGGCAATCGCGTCTTCAATTAGTGGTCTCGTCTTCCGCATAATGATGGCGAAGAGCCCTGACTTGCGAAAGGCCTCAATTCCGGCAACAAATACGCTGCGTGGCCAGCCTCCACGACCGTAGAGAGTCAGCAGCGGAACAGGCTTTATGTTGAACTTTACGGTCATGCGAAGAAGGAAGACCAGGATCTCGTGTTTGGTTTTAAGTTCGGCAATTGTCGGGCGTAGGACGTCTAAGTATGCAGCAGCAGACGGGCTGCCTCGGCTGTGCGCGTTCGCCGTGGCGACGAGACAGGACTGGAACAAGGTGTACACCGCATGTCCGATAATAGCGTTTGGCGCAGTGTAGAAATGTTTTAGAGAATAATAATTGAAGCCCTTGAAAGCCAAAGGTTCCGGGGTCTCCGCGTAATGGCCGCATACGTGGTGGTAGAGTGAGCGGCACGGGCTGATTGAAAGGTTGACGTGGTGGTAAAGCTCGTCGACCTCACGCACGCAGCATGGCTTCACTGCATCTACGACGGTGTGTTTCGGTTTCCACTGACGGCCATAAGCAGCCCAGAGGAAGAGTGCCAGGACTGCGACCAGTACCGCTCCTACCAGCTGGATGGCAAGCGCTTGCGGTGAACCGAACACAGACTTGCCGTGAGCACGCGGGACAGTAGAACGAGTGGCCTGTGCTGATGGGCTTCCAGGTGGAGAAGGTGTCGTGGCCGGCGACAGTTCGGAAAGCTGTGGTGACAGGCTTCTAGCTGGAGAAGGCAGCGTCATGATGGACGGCAGTTGCGGTTGCTGCACCTCTGAGGGCGTTCGTCTTCTTCTTCTGCTTCTGTCTAGTGCATCCGGGCAATCAGACGTGGAGATGACGTTGAAAGCGATGCTGTTTCAGTAAGCGTTGGTGGTATAGTATTGCAGTACTAGCAGGGTGGGGTCGAGTTTTCGAGGAGACGACAAATACTCAGATATTTAATGAAGGCCGGTGTTTTCTGAGGCGGCTTTGCCGTTTTTGAAACATTTCTAAGAATTTCTCCACACAAAGTCATGAGAAGAAGAAGAAAACTACTGGGTACCATTGTGCCCGCTATTCACCCTGGCCAATGCCTCACCGTTGTTACGTGTTGTTAATCTGAGGACATCATCATAAACATCATTGTGCGCGCTCAGCGCTGAACTCGAAACGATAGATAACTTCTTGTTTTCCTGCCGCCGCTTCTCCTCTTTACTGTGGTGCCTGCCAAAAAACTCGTTACGACAGCTCGGTCTAAGTCTGTCTGCCGGGGTTGCTCCTCTTGGTGCCTCCACCCTTGGACACAGAACCAGATATGTGCGCTCATGACACGAGACGGCTGTCATCCGAAAATCTTTTTCAAGTCTATCTTCTCGCTACTCATATTCAAAATTAATCTGTAACCAAAGCTTCGTAAACGCGTTACGTTTAGTCCCATTCTCATGTTCAGCCACCAGTCTCACTGTTTGGTTTGATAATGTAAGTCATCATGTCAAGTTTAATTTTCTCTATCGTTTATTTTATTATTTTCAGCCTTTTGAGGCCCTGTCAGTCGCCTTGGCCAATACCCCGCAGAGGACACACGCCATTGCCTTTGTCATGACAACGATTACAAAACGAGCAAGCTTTTCCGCTGGTTACCCTTTCTACTCCTCTTGATGTATTGCCGATCGCTCGGTTCGCATTGAGTCGCTATACGATTTTGGAGCACAAAAACAATTTGAAGTGCTACGTGTTCCTGAAGGTTGACTGTGTGCCGTAGTTTTTGAAAGGCTCTGCACTGAATGTGCTTGTTTAATGCATTTTAATAAATTTAGTGGGCTCTAAGCTGGTCGACAGAGCCAGTCGCACAGGTCGAACTAATGTCTTGAATAAAACGGGCTAATAAAACGAAACTTTGTAGCTCTTGAAAGACGCGCATAGATACGAAGTCGGCAGAACTTGTTCTAAAGTTTTTTCACGAAGATTCTAACTCGCCCGTACAGCCAGCCTAGCCTAATACCGTTGGACACATATATATCGCTCTCTGCTGTCTGCACGTGGCAGATATTGTGGCTAAGGTCGAGCCAGTGGCCAAGCTTGAGCATTTTTCGTTTCATCCATTCTTCAGCCGCAAGAACAACAAATAGAAGGGGTAGGCTCTTCGCGAATTGTTTTCATGTACCGAGAACTCGATACATTAAAAATTGACATTGATAAGCTTACGTGTAGCGGAGAAGCAATGATACATCACCGCCATGCTAGTGACGCCCATCTTGAAGTGACGTACCACCCGCCGTTGTCCTGGCAGCACCTCGCTCGCTAGGAGTTGCTAGGCCTAACCTTTTTCAAATTGAAGCCGCGGAGGACTGTACTTTGGAACTAGCCGTTGCTATCAGAAGATTTTTACTCCTGTTAGGAGTAAATTATAGGTAAACAACCGCTCACTAAAATTAAAGCACAGTTTATTTCCGCAACGTCTTCGGCACAAACACTCGCTTCCTGGCAACCTCTACCCGAGCCCCAGGCCCAACCACAGCAGAATCGATCGCCATCGCCCTGGCCATAAAAATGAATGACACCCACTGCAACAGTGCTCACACATTCACACACTCTCAAGCCGCCTGTTGAGCGTGTACAAGCTGCCGTGTCAATGGGACGCGCTCTACATCAAGACCACGTCATCACTTGGGACTCCGGCTAGGAGGGCACTGATGGCAACGTCAGCGCGGACACCTTAGCTAGACAGAGATAGAGCGAAAACTTTATTTCAACAGGAATTCGGGGCACGCCCCAGGGTCCCCGCACGACCCCACCGCACTCAAGTGTTTATGTTCCTGAGGTCCATAACACTGGCAGCACGGCCGGTGGCGATGGTCTGCACGGCCGGGTCCTACGACGCAGCAGGGTCTCCCAGTCCTCCCAGGTCTTGAGGTTCTCTAGGTCCCGCAGGGGAGGGTCGGCCGGGCAGAGGGAAAGGATGTGGAGGGAAGAAGCGAAGGGTTCTGGGCCTAGGGCACATGCGGGAGTGGGAAAGGATGGATGATAGTGGGCTAGGTTAAGGGGTGAAGGGAGAATGTGTGTCTGTAGTCTGCGCCAGAGTGTTGCGTGTTTGTTATCTAGGGAGGGGTGGGGCGGGGGGTAGAGCTGGCGTGAGGCTCTGTATGCCTCGGTCAGCTCACTTCTTCCGGGTCACACCAAGGCAGTCTTAGCTTTGGATCTCTCCAAAGCTTTTGATCGCATTGAACATCAGGCGATCATGACTGCTCTATCCCCCTTGAATGTGGGTGTGCGCACGTATGCCTACATTCAAGCATTCCTCACTGACCGCGCAGCTGAGATACACTTCGGCCCTTTGTCTTCCCCCTCCTACACTCTTCAGAGTATCGGCACCCCTCAAGGGTCCGTCCTTTCCCCCTTTCTCTTTAACATTACCCTCATCCCCCTCGCCCGAAAATTGGCCACTATTCCCCACCTGAAGCACACTCTTTATGCCGACGATATCACCCTGTGGACCACTCACGGCAGTGACGGAGACATAGAGAACACCTTACAGGAAGCAGCCACCCTCACCCAAAATTACGCACGGACCATCGGACTGTCTTGCTCTCCAGAGAAGTCCGAACTGCTCCTCATCCGGCCTAAGAACCACCGCTGCCCCCGCTCCCCCATTGCCATTGAACTGAATGGTGACCCGGTACCTGAGGTTGGAACCCTCCGTGTATTGGGCCTGCACATCCAGAACGATGGCGAAAACACCACCACCCTCAAGAAACTCAAGCAGGTTGTAGGCGCGATATCGCACCTCATCCGCAGGGTTTCTGGACGTCATAGAGGCATGAAGGAGCGCGACCTATGTCGCCTCATTCATGCCTTTGTCCTCAGCCGTGTGCTGTACACTACCCCATACTTACACCTATCCAAACATGACATAAACGCTTTGGATGCTTTAATTCGCAAGGCATTCAAGGTAGCACTTCACCTTCCCCTCAACACACCCACAGACAGATTACTACGCCTGGGCCTCCACAATACGATCGGGGAACTGGTGGAGGCCCACCGACAGGCCCAATACATCAGGCTCACACAAACCTCCACAGGTCGGTATATCCTGGACACCCTCGGAATCAAAATACCGGCCAACGACCTAACCCTTTTCGCCATCCCACGATCCCTTCACCGAGAGCTCCTCATCAGGCCGCTCCCGAGGAATATGCACCCGTCCCACAATGAGCAGCGCCGCAGATCCCGTGCGAAGGCACTCCATCGAGCGTACGGCCCCCAGCTGGACGCCGTGTGGGTGGACGCTGCCTGCACGGGTGATGAAGCGACAGCAGCTGTGGTGGACTCCTCTTTATCCACCCTCCTCACAATACCTCTCCCTCCAGACACGTCCCCAGAGGCTGCAGAGGAAGCCGCCATTGCCCTTGCTATAACCCGCACGGAAGCCCGGTACATTTTAAGCGATTCTAAAACTGCGATTCTAAATTTTGCTCGAGGCCGAGTTCATGTCCCTGCTTTTGGCATACTGGACTCGCCCGATGCACCCCCGCCCCGCCAAGTGGAGCTGATATGGGTGCCTCCGTACTCCGGGAATCCCGGAAACGAGGCCGCCAACCTTTTAGCCCGAGGTTCCTTAAACCGGGCTCAGGTGGCCTCGGATCGGGGATTCACGAAGGATCGCATGCACTCATTCAGTGAGCTGACCCAGGCATACAGAGCCTCTCGCCAGCTCTACCCCCCGCCCCACCCCTCCCTAGATAACAGACACGCAACACTTTGGCGCAGATTACAAACACATACTCTCCCCTCGCCCCTTACCCTAACCCACTATCATCCCTCCTTCCCCACTCCTGCTTGCGCCCTATGCCCAGAACCCTTCGCTTCTTCCCTCCACATCCTTTCCCTCTGCCCGGCGGACCCTCCCCCGCGGGACCTAGAGAACCTCAAGACCTGGGAGGACTGGGAGACCCTGCTGCGCTCGGAGGACCCGGCCGTGCAGACCATCGCCACCGGTCGTGCGGGGGGGGCGTGCCCCGAATTCCTCTGTAAATAAAGTTTTCTCTCTCTCTCTCACTGAATGTGTGCATGCGCTCCTTCGTGAATCCCAAATCCGAGGCCACTTGCGCCCGGTTTAAAGAACCTCGGGCTAAAAGGTTGGCAGACTCGTTTCCGGGATTCCCGGAGTGCGCAGGCACCCATATCAGCTCCACATGGCGGGGCGGGGGTGCATCGGGCGAGTCCAGTATGTCAAAAGCAGGGACATGAACTCGGCCTCGAGCAAAATTTAAAATCGCAGTTTTAGAGTCACTTAAAATACACCGGGCTTCCGTGCGAGTGATAGCAAGTGCAATGGCGGCTTCCTCTGGAGCCTCTGGGGACGTGTCTGGAGGGAGAAGTAGTGTGAGGTGGGTGGATAAAGAGGAGTCCACCACAGCTGCTATCGCATCATCACCCGTGCAGGCAGCGTCCACCCATACGGCGTCCGGCTCGTGGCCGTACGCTCGATGGAGTGCCTTCGCACGGGCTCTGCGGCGCTGCTCATGGTGGGACGGGTGCATATTCCTCGGGAGCGGCCTAATGAGAAGCTCTCGGTGAAGGGGTCGTGGGATGGCGAGGATGGTTAGGTCGTTGGCCGGTATTCTGATGCCGAGGGAGCCTAGGATATACCGACCTGTGCAAGTTTGGGTGAGCCTGATGTATTGGACCTGTCGGTGGGCGTCCACCAGTTCCCCGATCGTGTTGTGGAGGCCCAGGCCTAGTAATTTTTCTGTGGGTGTGTTTAGGGGAAGATGAAGTGCTACTTTGAATGCCTTGCGAATCAAAGCATCCAAAGTGTTTATGTCATGTTTGGATAGTTGTAAGTATGGGGTAGTGTACAGCCCACGGCTGAGGACAAAGGCATGAATGAGGCGACATAGGTCGCGCTCCTTCATGCCTCTATGACGTCCCGAAACCCTGCGGATGAGGTGCGATATCGCGCCTACAACCTGCTTGAGGTTCTGCAGGGTAGTGGTGTTTTTGCTCGATGATACACTCACGGAGCTAGGCCATCCCCTCCTTCCCTATACCCCCTACTCTCCCACTTCGCCACCCGGCTCGAAACCCAAAGCATTTACAGACCTCATCAGCTTCTCCCTCATCCCTCCCTCTCCTCTGAAGTCTCCTGCCTGCTACGGCGTCTTCAAAGAAACACCTATCCCGACCTAAACAACTTACATCTCCTACACCCAACACGTTACGAAGACAAATGTCCATGGCGCGGCGACAAGGTAACCCTAACTGATATCTATTTATTTATTTATTTAGAACATACTGCAGGCCTACAGTAGGAACAAGCCGGAGGGGCGAATACATAATATATGCAAAAAAGAACAGGTTTAGCAAAATTGAACAATGTTAAATACAAGTTGTAACACAAAATACAGCAATAAATACAAGGCTCAGATGCAAAATACAAGAAGTAAACATAGAAATAAATGGCTCTCAAATTAAATGCTGTGAATAAAACATTGAGTCAAAAGAATCAGCTCTGGTTAAGAGATCTGGCGGACACCTGTTCCACTCCTCAATCACATGGACATATCCCCTAAAACCCCGCCGCGTAATGCTGCCCTGGAGCTGTGGGAAGTGAAGTCGGCCGGGCAGCCCTCCTTCTCACCGCCAGAAGGTCGGCAGAAGCCTCCGGAGCCCTGGACTGACGGCCCGTCCACAGGCTCTGCAGCCACCATCCCCTTCAATGAACGTTTACTCACTCAATCTGCAGAGAAGCGAGCGATGCATATCTGAGCAACTCTGACCAAAGCCCCCATTGCACTTTCATAACATTTTTTGAAATAAAGAGATTTCTTACAAGTAATGAACGACTTGTAACACGTTACGCACAAGTCTGGGAATAACCTATAACTGTTGTTTTTAAATCAGACGGCCTCCCAGAAGCAGATCCAGGTGTAAAAAATTGACTGACGTTTTCGCCGTGGTGGGCTCTGCAGCGCACTTAGCAAAGCCTATGATCAAGTGGAGAAGAACGCGAACGAGATTTACGTGCTTCTGCAGGCCGCACTGACCACGTCAAGTTCATTCTTGCCGGGTTCTTTTGTAGTCACGGAAAAAATCTCTGGTGGCTAATCTACCAGTGTTAGCCAGTGCATTGATACCATTCAAGAGAACTGTTTCTGTGTAGCCAATATTAAAACTCGTCGTCTTAAGGTTTTGCAACAAATGGTTGATCAAAATGAGTAGTGAATTTGGTACGAGTGAATTTATACAACAATTATTTCATTGTTATTTTTGCGCTGTCTATAGCTTAAGAACTGTTCACGTCCACGGCGTGCTCGCTCTAGCATTGCAGCTCTGGGCATGTATCGAATGCATAGAACACAGGTTCCTTGTATATGACATTGTAGAAAGACTTCGGGCAGCTTGAAAACTAAAAACAGATGGTTGGGGTCGCCACACAGGCGTCTGTCAGCGATAGAAACATGAAATGTTTGTGCCTTCCCTTGGCTTTCATTGGTTCCTGCTTATCCAGAAACGAACAATTTGTTGAGCAAACAAACACCGCATCTAGGACGGGCCGAGCGCAACAAATGCGACAAACACAGCACTCGGTCATCAGTCATGATGCTTTTAATCTACGACGTTAGGCCCAGTCATCTGTTGTCTGTACTGTTTCTGTGCTGTCTATTTATTCCCTAGATACAGTAAAAAGAGCCAGTCATCAGCCCGAGCTGTTCTTTCCACTTTCTTCACTCTCGTCTCCTTCACATTACTGGTTTTACCCGTTCCGATGACGTATAGTAGAACACAATTTAAAAAAAAAAAGCAGTTGGCAAAATAGTCTCTTGTTTTACGCATCTTCTGGTCGGTCTGGGCTCTAAACCGTCGACGGCGAAGTTTTAGATTGTGATATGGTCGGCGCTTGGGCTGTCACAATTCCTTCTCGTCCTGCGTACACGTTTCTTCAAAATATTTTCTTCAATAATCATGTCTTGAAGTTGTCACAGTGTACTAAAGCGTAGGCAGCTATATGCGATATTGCAGTCTGCAGGAAATAGCTTAATAAACATGGTAAAGGTCACAGAAACAGCAAGTTGGCCTATTGTGTCCATGCTCTTTTGTCCCCCCGAAAACCTTCGTAAAGGGAAGATATCCACAAAAAAAAAGACAGACCTCTAAGCAGAAATGACAGCTACAAATCATTGATGTGTAACAAGAGTGATTATTTAGAGGGCCTGGCGAAGGTGGTCACTGAGCGCAGTCGTCCAAACGTTGTTTCTGTTGTTGTTAGCCTTTGAAAAAATGGCACATACCCACACTGGCGGATCGGCCAAGAATCGGGAGGCGAAGGTCGCTATTCACCTCTATATACTAAAGGCGAAAGATGATGATGATGATGATGAAAACGTTTATTTAAAGCCACAATGCCTTAGTTGAAGGGAAGGCTGATCGGGTCCCTAGTCCGGGACGCCGTTGGTGAAAGCCGCTGCCCGTGCTCTGACGACGAGGGCTCGTTGTTCCTCGAGGTCCGAGCTGGACAGGGCCGCCTCCCAGCCCTCCCGCGTTGGCTGATTTATGATATCAATGCTGTCATTTTGCTGACAAGCCCATACCATACGGTATAAGTTTGCCTCCTGGCCACAAAATTTGCACTGTGCCGAAAAGGACTCGGGCTCAATGGCGTGAAGCGTGAAAGCACACGGGAGAGCAACACCGTGGGAGTCTACCACAAGCAAGGCAGAGAGGAAAAAAGGTATGTTTGAATTGAAGACAGAGAAAGAGAAAAAAATGAAGAGATTAATTCGAAATATAATACAGAACAGAAAAGAAAATACTGTAAGCTTTAGCAAGGCAGTCGATGAGATTCCAGCAAGAAATTTTGTTTCAACAGCGTCACAACCAGACCTGTGGCTGAACTCAAGCGTGGGGGTGGCTCCGCTGAGTCTGCCTCGACCTCCTGGTCTTCGACTAGTCGCAGAGGTCTACCGCGGGTCATCTTCTTCATCACAGATGGAAGTCTAAGTGCTCCTATCTTTTCTAGCGTCACGGTAAAAACAAAATTAGGGAGAGACACTTAGGACTGCTTACTTTTGAGAATGCGAAAGTTACAAAGTGCTGAGCCATGCTACGTTGCAAAATGACTAAGTCGTGAGTCATGACTATGACTACAACGCATCACTGTGCTTAATCTTTGTACAATCCTATGTACCCGTTACTTGTAAAGTGATGATTCATGCTACGTAGCAGAAATAAAGGGCGTAGTCATAATACGTTGTATAATGATTATGGGTCATGACTGTAAGTACGAGTTACTAAGCTTACTTTGTAGAAACTTTTTGCACCTTACCTTATTTAACTGTAAAGTGCTGAGTCATGCTACGTTGTAGAATGATCAAGAGTCATGACTAAGACTAGGCCGCATGCCTGGGCATACTTTGTGCAAACTCTGAACACTGTTATGACTCAGCTTGCGACCCACCGTTTGACCAGCCGACGACCCCAAAGAAGGATGCCGTGCTGAGAAAGCGCCTGCGGGGTTTTCTCCGCAAAAACAACAACAACGACCAAGCCGTCTCGCTCATACTCCCTTTACTCTCGTTGATGTTCTGTGGATCATTGGGCTGCACCTAAGTAAAGTATTTTGAACAATTCAGCCTCACGGAAGAGATCAGTAATGCCTTGCTTTTCTAACTAGAAGACCAGTTAAATTAAAAAGGGCTAGGAGAGTTGGAGGCTGGCTCAGACGGAGCTCGAAAGGACCTTTCCAAAACTGTCTACACTTCACCTTTCGTCGATACTGTATAACGCCATCTGTTACTTGATCTAATAGTGCCCTCTAACCGGGAGGCCTGGCATAGGCTTCTGAGGGAGCCTGACAAGGACACCCAAGCCAATCTTGCGGACTGGGATGGAAAGATAGCCCTCCTTTAGGGAGCCATTAATCCCACATCATTAATCTTTTAGATCAATAAAGTTTCTGCAATTCCATCCAATCCAAAACAATGAAGAAACAACACCCTGCACCCATGTGCTCGAAAGCATGAATGGTTGGCCCGTATCTTACTGTCCTCTAACTTTGGGGTTTTACATGTGCCTGCGAAAAAGTTATGCAAGACCTCGTTACCATCTAAAACTATTTTGCCAAAAGAAACGTTTAATGGCACAATCAGAAATATGCAGTGCGGAGTGTATGTGACTTTAGGCAGAGGTTGAAACGACACCTTAACTGTATTCAAAACAAAAGTTTTGTCTGATGCTCTCGCCGAACACTGGGAAATCAAGGAACGTGACACTGATTGGAGATACTGATTTATTTTAAAAACAGGAAAGTATCTTCGAAGCCATCCCTGGAATCTCTGACCCCTCAAAGAACCGAGAGCACACTTGCCTTGGTCGACGTGCTCTTGCTAACGCGTATACCCGCTTGCTAAAGCATGTTTTCGAGCATAAGCCGGCAGCCTCAGTTCGCGTAAATGATCCCATTGCGAACGAGTCTCGAGTACACGAGATGAAAAAATTTAACCTGTAGTCGGTGAGTCGCCTTCATTTTCACAGTCGCCAGTGCCTGTCAGACAAAGAGAACTTATTTCTCCGAAGAAATGAAGGTCACATATAAAGCACACACATGAATACCAGCTAGAGGTCAATGACGAATATGACCTGAAATTGTCCGCCACTAGATCCACACTAGGTGGTGAAGTTAGTCAAAAGAAACATTAAGCAAACAAAGCACAAGTGGTTGACCAGAAAGTTCGCTATAATTTTGATTTTGATATTTATTGTGGCGCGCATTTAACTAAATGAATGAGTCTTACACATTGCCACACGTATGCTGAAGGCATAGAGAACCATAGCACAGAACGTGTAGAAAAGTCAGAGGAGAAAAACTTTACCTTACGGTTGCAATACTTTCATAAATTTTATGTACGCTCATCAAGGGTATAAAAGCTGGGCGATGTACATGTGGCAACGATAAAAAAAAGACCACCCAGCGTAGTACCAGCTAGTATGCATTCCTCAATAAACATGCTGCAGTGATCCTGGTACAGATACCTGACGAGGAAAGTCATATGGAAGCACTACAAATTTATACAGCATCCCTTGAACATTCAAAAAGGGGACTGTGGGCGAAAGAAGCATTTCGTGCAGAATGGCACTTTACGAAGGCTTAAAAAACGAGCACCACATGCGGCACAGCACCGAAGACGCCACCATGAACAGTTCGTGATACGACGCGGAACGCAGAGATAGAAGATACACAGCCCACTACAGAGGCTACGTGAGAGTCATGGTAAATTATAGGCACAAAAACATGCCAGCAATAAAACAATAGTCTACTACGCGCATCTTGTTTCTGAAAAAAATTATTGCAAAAACTGAACCCCAAACTGCACATCTCGACGAAAAACTAGAGTCCGACATCCTCAAAGTAGCAGTTAATGAAAATGAAGTAGCTTAGTTCTGGTCATTGCTTTCTACGGCCACTGCACGTTCGCTAAGATGACCACTGGGCGCCATATGATCTACGTTTAGTGTGGAGCGTTCAAGGAGCACGTACGGAGAGGCACTTTTGGTTGCAGACACTTGAACGCTGCGCGAAAGTCTTCCGAAATTGACGAAATATACTGCAACTCGTTGTCAAGAGCTGGCTTTTCTCGATCATTGCCAGGACAGTAGTGATGGTAGACGAATAGGAGGTAGAACAGCTGGCACCGTGACGTCGCCCGCAGTGGAACTGCCTGGAAGCTGCGGAGCCAGTGTACATCCCTGGCGAGTTCCATCGCTGTTTCTACGCTGAGCAGAGGCAGCGAGAAGTGCTTTGAACGGCGCGTCACGAGGACGCCAAGACCTTTTTGGCACGACTTGTAGCCGTCCAACAGCTGGCGAGTTCCCGTACTCCACTTTCGTTCGGAATCGAAGATCTGTTTCCAGACGACGTCGGCGAGCTGCACTGCTATCGTGGACAAGACGACAAGACGCTCAGTGCCATTTCCTAAGTACAAGGCGCTGTAGGCGTCGATGGGTATGACCACACTGTCGTTGAATGCGGCAATCTTGCTCATAACAACGGCTCCGGACATTCTGATGGTGACGCCAGGTGGTGGCTGATACGTCGAACCTGACCAACCGAACGCGAAAAGATTGAGGAGGTTTCGGACGTAGTCTCTGCCCAAGGGAGGCATCTGCTTGTTCAACGGGAATATGTCAGCGGGTAGCAAGATTCGAAGGCTTTTCAGGTATCTTGACAACTGCGGCTGGTCCTCGGTCGGAAAGATGCTCCTAGCTCTGCTCCATACAGCTGTCACGACCTCTGCGAAAATGCTGTGTAATGCAACGTCATGCTCCGGGCTTTTCGAGTTTTCTTCAATAGCGCTGCCGATTCCCATGAGTGAGTATTCGTTAAGTACAACGAAGCAGTAAGAGAAGTACTTGTTAGTGGATCTCCACAAGCTTCTTTTCAGTTGTTCGAGAAGAAAGTCTGAGACAGCCTTGAAGACAAAGAAGACAATGGTATCTGGTTGCCGTGTGTCATTCAGGAGTACAGCGAAGGTCTTTGAAAGCAGCTGCACGTTCGGATGGCAAAGGTTTTCTGGAATTTTCCCATCGCTAACGTTGTGAACTACGCGGCGCCAGTCATCGATGGTAAGAGACTTGTCGAGCTGAGCTACAAGCGAGAAGTTAGACACAATATGCTTTGGATCGTACTCCACATCTAGTTCCCTTTCGAGGTTGTTCATAGCCTCCAGGGTGACGCTGAGGTTCATTCGCTCGTTGATGGTCCTTAGGCAGTCCCGGCGCAGTCGTTCATAACGTCCGGCAATCACGTCTTCTATGAGTGGTCTTGTCTTCCGCATAATGATGGCGAAGAGCCCCGACTTGCGAAAATCCTCAATTCCGGCAATAAATATGCTGCGTGGCCAGCCTCCACGACCGTAGAGAGTCAGCAGCGGAGCAGGCTGTATGTTGAACTTTACGGTCATGCGAAGAAGGAAGACCAGGATCTCGTGTTTGGTTTTCAGTTCGGCAATTGTCGGGCGTAGGACGTCTAAGTATGCAGCAGCAGTCGGGCTGCCTCGGCTGTGCGCGTTTGCCGTGGCGACGAGACAGGACTGGAATAAGGTGTACACCGCATGTCCGATAATGTTGTTCGGCGCAGTGTAGAAATCTTTTAGAGAATAGTAATTGAAGTCCTTGAAAGCCAAAGGTTCCGGCCTCTCCGCGTAATGGTCGCATACGTGGTGGTAGAGTGAGCGGCACGGGCTGATTGAAAGGTTGACGTGGTGGTAAAGCTCGTCGACCTCACGCACGCAGCATGGCTTCGCTGCGTCTACGACGGTGTGTTTCGGTTTCCACTGACGGCTGTAAGCAGCCCAGAGAAAGAGTGCCAGGACTGTGACCAGTACCGCTGCTACCAGCTGGATGGCAAGCGCTTGCGGGGAACCGAACACAGACTTGCCGTGAGCACGCGGGACAGTAGTAGGAGTGGGCTGTGCTGATGGGCTTCCAGGTGCAGAAGGTGTCGTGGCCGGCGACAGTTGGGAAAGCTGTGGTGATAGGCTTCTAGCTGGAGAAGGCAGCGTCATGATGGACGGCAGTTGCGGCTGCTGTTGTTGTTGTTGTTGTCCTCTAGAAAATGGCGCATACCCACTGCGGGGGATTGGCCAAGACACAGGCGGCAACTGATAGGTGTACAAAATGTTAAACAAGAAAATAATTGTGGGGAAAAATAAAATAATCATGATAATAATAGCAATTAGGAAATAAAGGAAAGGATCTCAAATGTGTAAATGAAATAGGTTAAACAAATGCTGTGAGATCGGTGACTGAAATAGAGAACGGGGCTAATATTCCACGTTTCAGAAAGCTTTCATTCCAGAGAAATATTGGTCATGAGAAAGACCAGAGCTTAAGACGGCAGCCGTTTAGTGTCTGTAAGGAAGTTTTGCATGGCGGAGAGCACATTCCAGTTGCTGTGCCCAAGGGAGGAAGCCCCAAGAGACAGAGCAACCCCAGCTGACAGACTTAGACCAAGCTGTCGTAACGGAAGCTCCAGCAGGCGGCTCCGTAAAGAGGAGAAACGGCGGCAGGTCAACAAGAAATGATCTATCGTTTCGGGTTCTCCGCAGAACGGGCACAATGGGGAGACCGCCAGACCAGATCTATAAAGGTAGAAGTTTAAAAGAGGCACGCGACAACGTAGACGAGTGAAGGAAACCTCAAGCTTGCGTGATCGCCATCCTTTACTGCACCACGGGTAAAGGAGATGCCGGAATTCGGGAGAGGAGGTCAGAGCTGATGCTGCGAATTCTTTCAGGAGCAGATACCTGCGAAACCTGGCCGCGGTAATATATGCGCTCGGTGGAAGCACAGAAACGACTGGGCCTTGAAGAGACGCCTTCGCCAGGGTATCAGCAACCTCATTCAAATGGATTCCTCTGTGCCCAGGCACCCAGACCAACCGTAATGAACACACGTGGGGTGGAACCAAGCATTTGAATAACCGAAGTGCCTGAGATGTTGTAGGCGCGGTGAGAGAGGAACACAACGATAATGAATCTGTCATAATTATCACAGAAGACAAGGAGCTGTTTAATTTGCGCAACGCTAAGACTACTGCTAGAAATTCGGCCAAATAAATAGGTGTGTAATCGGGAAGGCGGAGTGAGAATGACCAGTCAAGGGAGATGGAGAAAATGCCAACTCCGGCCTTTTCTTCACACTGTGAGGCGTCTGTCGCTATGAGCACATGAGATTTAAAGCACAGCAGGTAATCCTGCAATAAACCGCTGAGCAAATGAAAAGGCATTAACTTTGCATGTTTTGGAAAGATGTCATCGAAGAAAATCTGAATAGATGAGTTGGCGCATACCGGACGGATGTCCGAAATGCGGACGTTTAAGGGGTCCAGGAGGGATTGCACCAAACATATCTGAGGGGTACGGAAACGAGACCAGGTTTCGTTGAAAAATAGCCTAGGCTGACGAAGGAAGATCAAATTGGAGGCATGGAGCGAAGAATCGCACATTCTTACGAACGTTTTCACCGTTAAGAGCCTAAATCTAGAAGTCAAAGATGGAGTACGCGCTTCCAGGTACAAAACGGAATTCGCCACAAATTTTGGAAGGCCCAAACAAAGGCGCAACGCCTCCCGCTCCAAGAGAATCAAGGGGCGAAGTTTATACGCTGGTGCACCAGAGAATAAAACACAGCCGAACTCTAAGACAGGACGGACGTACATTCTATAAATCATAAGAAGTGAGTGCCTTCTCATGCCAGAACGAACACTGCTCAGCCTGCGCAGCATACCGACTGCCCGGACTCCTTTCACAGTGATCTGCTCGATATGGGCCGCCCAGGAAAGAGAAGGATCATAAATTACTCCAAGGTATTTGACACTTTGCACTTGAGGAATTACATGGTTCCGGTAAACAATAGAGATATTAACTGGACGAGAGAGCGGAAAAACCAATAAAGCACATTTATTGACATTAAGGGACAGATTAATGTCTCCTAACCATTGGTCTAGGACATTGAGGTAGGACTGTAAGCACTGGTACAAAGAGGAAATGTCGTTCTCTGAAGCAAAAAAGGCGATGTCATCAGCATACACATAGGTGGCCACCTGAGGACTGCAGGGAATACTGCTGAGTAAGATGTTAAAAAGTACAGGGGAGAGGACCGCCCCTTGGGGCACTCCTCTCGATTGTCGAAATTTGCTTGATGAAACACCGTTCTGAAAGCAGTAAAATTCCCTGTCAGCAAGGATTTCAGCAACCCAAGCCACAAAGTATCTCGGAAGTCCTACTGCCTGCAGTCTTTGCAAGAGCGTCCTGTGCTCAACGCTGTCATAGGCTTTAGATACATCTAAAGTAACAAGCGCTGCGTATTGATTTCGGCGCCGAGCTAACTGTATGCGGCTCTCCAGATCGGTATGGGCACACCATATAGAGCATCCTGGTCTGAAACCAATCTGGCAAGGGTTCAACAACCCAGCCTCTGAAATAACAGACATTATTCTACCATGCAACACCCTCTCAATTAGCTTAACGAGATTCGAAGTTAAAGAAATTGGCCTTATATTGTCTAACACATAACCATCTCCCTGCTTTTTAAGCAACGGGATAATCTTTGCTAAACGCCACTCATTTGGAATCCATGGCCCCTTAAGAGAGTAATTGATAAGCGCCAGTAAGTCGGTGGGAGATTCCTCGTACAATATTTTAATCATAGAAGAAGTCACACCATCAGGGCCAGGGGCCGCGGGTGGAAGGCGGGATACAGTGTTCGAGAGCTCAGTGAGGGTGACCTCCTCGAAATCGTCCAAAGTGGCAAGAAATCTCTGAGGAGAAGGAAGAAGAGCCGTAAACCGGCGCTCAAGACCTCTGCCTATCTCTTCCAGGGACTGTGCAAGTTCAGCCGGTGACTGAACTAGGGAGACAGCGTTCATGGTGGACGAGATTAGTTTCCTGGATTTTAGGTAATTGAATAGAGCACGCCTATTACCAGATTTTGAAAGGAATTCGTAGCGTTCAGTATCGTGCAACTCCTTTGCACGAGATACGGTGCGCTTAAACGTAGCTGCAACGAACTTATAATCGATCCAGTTTTTGGGACACTGATTATGGAGAAGTTTCTTCCAAGCAGCCTTTCGGCGCCTATAATCGCGAGCGCACTCTGCGTTCCACCAAAGGCACGGCGATGTTCCCTTATGTGCCTGAACCAAGAACTCCGATTTTTTACGAGCTCCATCCAAAATTGAACAAATGCGGATAGCATTATCTCCACTGTTGGAATGAGATAATTCCTGAAGGTCTGCTTTGAGGGCATTTTTAAAACTGTCGTAATTTATGAATGTGCGCCGTGTGCTGTTAGGAGAGGTCAACTGGCACATAACTTGGAAGCTGATCGGAAGGTGATCACTATTGGAGGCACAGTCAACTGGCGCCCAAGAGGACACAGTTATTCCGGGGGAAGAAAATGACAAGTCTAACGCTGAGCGAGCCTGACCACGGACAAATGTGGGGAGACCCGAATTTAAACATATTAGGTTATTCACACAAGCCCAGTCCCATAAGAGCGTACCGCAGCGATCTGTACGAAACCCCCACGAAACATGATGCGAGTTGAAGTCTCCAACAATTAAAACCTGTTTCCTGCAACTAGACAAAAACGAGTCAAGAGGCCGAACGTCATGCACACCTGTTGGAAAATATACATTAGCCAGAGTGAGTGGCTGATATCCAGGAATATTGAGATCAAGAGCCTGAATTTCGCACTGCCTGTCCATATATTGAAATGACACAGTTGCCCTGTGGCAAAATTTTGTGGATACGAACAATAGCAACCCACCACCTCTTGAGGGCCGGTCAAGCCTGAAAGAACGATAATTTTGTAAATTGTAACTAGAATCTTTTGAGAGCCACGTTTCCTGAAGAGCAATTAAATCTGGACTTAATTTACTGATTAAACAAGCTAAATCTGTTGAAGCAGAAAGAATAGACCGGCAGTTCCACTGCAACACCTTCAACGACCCTATGTCGCCGAAAGGGCCGCAGCGGAGACCGCCTGATCCAAAATGCTGCCTTTGGGTGTAGATCTAGGGTGATTCTTTTTATTCTTCGACTGAGAGCAAGACGGACTAGCACCACCTATCGGAGACGCACTGCGCTTTTGAGCACGCATCTCAGTCTCCATATCAACGCACTCTTCAGATGAGAGTTCTGTCTCACTGTGATGTGAATAACTGGTTGTAGGGATAGACGAAGGCTGTGATTGAGTCTGACTCAGTGGATTGGTAGTCACGGGCACAGAAGGTTGGGGAGGTGCAACCAATGGAGAAGTGATTGAGCCACAAAGGGGGGCAATAGAAGCTTGCAATAAAGTGGACATTTGGGATGCCATGACCTGCGAAATGCACGCGGACAGATTTTCAACTATGCGATCCATGGCATTTGCCATTGCTTTCTCCACCGCCGCCGCAATCGCTTGCGACAAGGAGGAATCCACAACGGTTGCATGCCGCGCTGCCACACTTGCATAGCCAGATGTCCTATCTTTGATGACTGCAACTGCCTCACGTCTTGAGCACCTGCGCTTGTCAATCAACTCTAATACTTGCACTTCCTCAGCCCGCGCTGGGCATTCGGAATGGCTTGCTGAGTGTCCTCCGCCACACAAACAGCATTTCTCTTGTTGAGCAGAACACCCAGCGGGGTCGTGGCTCTCTCCGCACCCACAGCAGCGAAAACTCGATTTACAGGCCTTGGCGCTATGGCCAAACCTCCAGCAATTACGGCACTGAAGGGGCCGAGATGAAAATTGATCCACACGGAAAATCAAAGGCCACACCTTAACTTCAGATGGACAGGACAGCCCCGCAAATGTAGCAATAACAGTCTCCGTCGGTACCTTTGTTCCATCCACCACACGACTGCATCGGTGAATGGCGATCACACCAGCCGAAGTGAGCTGTTCTAATGTCTCGGACGCACTTAGACGTGGGTCTACGCCACGGACTAGCCCTTTCGAACACGCCAGATGAGGAGGTATGAACGCGCTCACCGGGTGATTGGCAAACGACGAACACTTCAGCAGGTCGGCTACGCATGCCTGGTCTGGCGATCTGCATACGATCCCTCCACGGCCGAACTGCCGGACGTCTGTAATCTTCATGTAATGGGGGGTGGTAGATTTAAGCGCAGCCTGAACAGCCTCGGGGTTATTCAGCTTGATGGAGCCGTCATCCGCGGGGACGAGAGCAACCGGTATGCTGCTAACTCCGCCACGGAGGAAACAATCAAGAGGCAGCTCATCTGGGGCGAGACATGCTGCACCTCTGAGGACGTTGGTCTTCTTCTTCTGCTTCTGTCTAGTGCATCCGTGCCATCAGACGTGGGCATGACGTTGAAAGCGATGCTGTTTCAGATATATCGCGTGTTGCGGAAATATACGCGCCCCGTAAAATGATTCTTTCAGCTAAACGGGCGCATTGTTCGAGCTCAAATTTCGCACAGAAATGGAATTTGGTCGGCAGAATTGTTTAATACCACGTTTGCTTGGGGTACTTACCTGATTCGAACAGAATAAGTCGGATATTCACATCGTCTGCGGCGACGACGAAGGAAATTATGCCGCTCTGTCAGCGATCGCACTGGTGGCGCCATCTCGTTTGTTCGCCGCGAAGTTTAAGCAAATGTGGGGGATGTTTGCGGGAAGTTTGAAGGCTCTCTTTCAAATGTTCTTTAATTGGTCACAAAAAACGCAGTTTGGCAAAAACTGCGCGAAATTCGCAACGTTTCGAATGCCTTTAGCAATAAATCTTTTCGAGCTTCGAGTGTCGTCTGCTTTCGTCTGTTCGCTACCGGTGCGATTTGATGCCGTACACTGCCACAGAATAAACGCTATGAGCGCTTTGACACCCTCCTGAAAGCATTTTTGCATTATGCTATCTGTGTAGATACCATTTGGTTCTCCTTTATTTGCAGAGGATCGGGTAAGGAGTAGCGGCGGTGCGTTAGCTCCCACCAGGCAGGATTTTGGTTGCCCTGATAAGGGCCGTTTCGCGACTTGTTCTTGAGATCCTGTGCAGCTCAGACGTCAAAGTGGCCGCCGTTGGCTTGGATGCACCACTCCAGGCGCTCTTCATAGTTTCTGAACACGTTTGCCCGCATTTCATCAGTGATCTGGTCAAACGCGTCCTCAATGCGGGCCTTGAGCGCAGCGATGCTCGTCAGTGTGCCGGCGCTGTATACAAGCGGTTTTATGAAGCCCCAAACAAAAAAATCGCACGGGGTGAGATCAGGTGACCTCGGAGGCCAGGGCATGTTTTCGGACCCGCGGTCCATCCACTTGCGCGTGAAATTTTCATCCAAAAAACGCCGAACCTTTGAGGCGTAGTGCGCTGGGGCACCGTCGTGCTGGAAAATGCACACCTCTTGCTGCATGTGTCTTTCGTTCAGTTCAGGCAGAACATCGTTCTGCAGCAGCGACAGGTAAGAGTCGGCAGTGACAGTATCACTGAAAAAAAATGGTCCTACGACCCCTTCTCTACAAATCCCGCACCAAACTGCCACACCTGGAGAGTGAACAGGACGTGTTGTTGAAAACCTGGGGTTTTCCCGGGACCACTGGCGCGTATTTTGCCTGTTCACTGCGCCGTCAAGATGGAAAATAGATTCATCAGTGAACAGTATGAACTGCAGATGTCCAGGGTCTGCAGCAATTCTTCTCTGTTCTGCGCGACAGAACTCCAATCGTTGCGCCAGGTCTTGGGCGGTAAGCTCTTGGAGCACGCGAACTTTGAAAGGATGCAGCCCTTTCTTCCTAAGGTGTCGGCTCACTGTTGACGTTGTGGTGCCGAATAGCAAACCTGCGCGTCGGCAGGAAAGCCGTGGGTTTGAGTCGAAAGCGCCCTCAATTGCATCAGCAATAAAACTCCTGGAGCTTCCAACATCGCATCTTTTCGTTCTTCCGACAGTTCCAGTTGACAGAAACTTGTCGACCCACCTTTTCAGAGATTCTCGATGCGGCGGTCGACCTTGGAACTCCGCACGAAACTTATTGCGCACGAAGCGCATGGAATTGGATGCGCACATCCATGACACGGCCATGGCCTTCTCTTCGTCAGTGTACGGTCTCATTTGTCGGTAGTAAGCTTCCGTACTTTACGAAAGAAGGCAAGACTGAAAGCACAGACTCAGAAGCTGCAGTCGGTAGCGAACAGACGAAAGCAGACGACACTCGAAGCTCGAAAAGATTTATTGCTAAAGGCATTCGAAACGTTGCGAATTTCGCGCGGTTTTTGCCAAACTGCGTTTTTTGTGACCAATTAAAAAACATTTGAAAGAGAGCCTTCAAACTTCCCGCAAACATCCCCCACATTTGCTTAAACTTCGCGGCGAACAAACGAGATGGCGCCACCAGTGCGATCGCTGACAGAGCGGCATAATTTCCTTCGTCGTCGCCGCAGACGATGTGAATATCCGACTTATTCTGTTCGAATCAGGTAAGTACCCCAAGCAAACGTGGTATTAAACAATTCTGCCGACCAAATGCCATTTCTGTGCGAAATTTGAGCTCGAACAATGCGCCCGTTTAGCTGAAAGAATCATTTTACGGGGCGCGTATATTTCCGCAACAGTCGGTAGTTTACAGTGCTAGCAGGGTGGGGACGAGTTTTCGTGAAGACGACAATTATTCAGATATTTAGTGAAGGCCGGTATTTTCTGGTGCAGAAATCGTCTGCACAAAGTCATGAGAAGAAGAAGAAAACTACTGGGTACATCAGCTATGCACCCTGGCCAATCCCCCGCCGTGGGTATGTGCCATTAAGCCTGAGGACATCGTCATCACTGTGCCCGCTATGCACCCTGGCCAATCCCCCGCCTTTGGTACGTTTCATTAATCTGAGGACATCATCATCAATATCACTGTGCGCGCTCTGCGCTAAACCCGAAACGATTGATCACTTCTTGTTGACCTGCCACCACTTCTCCTCTTTACGGAGGCGCCTTCCAGGAAACCCGTTGCGACAGCTCGGTCTAAGTCTGTCTGCTGGGGTTGCTCTGTCTCTTGGTGCCTCCACTCTTGTACACAACAACAGGAATGTGCGCTCATTGTTTTCATCTATCGATAGTATGATACATTAAAAAATGAAATTGTTAAGCTTACCTGTAACTGAGAAGCAGTGATACATCGCCGCCATGCTAGTGACGCCCTTCTTGAAGTGAAGTACCAACCGCAGTTGTCCTGGCAGCACTTCGCTCGCTAGGCGTTGCTAGGCCCAACCTTCTTCAAATCGAAGCCGCAGCGGACTGTATTTTGGAACTAGCTATTGCTATCAGTAGATGTCTGCTCCTGTTAGCAGTAATATATGTATAGAGCAACCGCTCACTAAAATTAAGGTACAGTTGATTTCCGCAACGTCTTCGGCACCAACACTCCCTTCCTGGCAACCTCTGTACGAGCCCCAGACTACAGTGCTCTAGAATATTGGGAGCACTGTACCCAGACCTACCCGCAGCTGAAGCGATCGCCATCGCACTGGCCATAAAAATGAGTGACACACACTCCAACAGCGGTCGCACATTTACAGACTCTCAAGTCAAAAAACAACACCAACTCCAGCCTTTTTACCTACTCTCTTCAAATTGTGGGACAGAACATAGACATAGGGTATAACTGCCAGATTTCCTTGTTTGGAATTAGGGACAGTGTTGCCCCCCTTCAGCTTTTTCAAAATCCCTTCTGCTACTGACGTCAGAATACGAAGGGGGTATTTTGTATCGTTAGTCTATCAACCTGATTGGAGAAACAATAATCTATCTTGTGTGGACAGGATTTTTTCATGGCATTTTGAAAGCTGAAGGCGGGCAATACTGTCCCTAATTCTAAACAAGGAAATCCGGCATTTATACCCTATATCCATGTTGTGTCCCGCAATTTGAAGAGAATAGGTAAAAAGGCTGGAGCTGATGTTGTTTTTTCGGCGCCTATGAGACTGAGTGGCTTGTGTGCTAGGGTAAATGCCCCGGATAAAAGATCGGAATCTGGTCATGAATGCAAGAAAAACCTCAAGATGAAGTATATCAAGGGAGAAAACCAGCCAAAAAAAAGACGGAAACACAAGAAGAGAACGACACAGGACAACGGCTGGACAACAGGACACCAGCCGTTGTCCTGTGTCGTTCTCTTCTTGTGTTTCCGTCTTTTTTTGGCTGGTTTTCTCCCTTTTCTCCCTTGACATGCCTTACCAACAGGCCCACCATTCTGCCCTGCTCAAGATGAAGTATGTGCCATGCCAAGATAACGTTGTGTATTCAGTCCCGTGTATGTGTGGTGATTCATACATCGGCCAAACGGCTCGTTGTCTAAATGGAAGACTTAGGGAGCATGGAAACAACATTAGAACGCGGCCCGCCACATAGGTATTCACTGTCGTGAGTGTTCATGTTTTCCTGTGTTCAAAAACAGCCAAGTAGTTACCAAACACAAGGATAAACTTACAGGAGAGATTATCGAGGCATCTGAAATCATGAAGCTGGGTGCGAATTGTATCAGCACTCCTTCCGTAGCCATTTCGTGGAAAGAGCACAACTATCTGATATCATATGATCGATGTACACGCGATACAGCTTTATGCGCATAGTGACTAGGTTTGAAAGTTTCCGCTCCTCTCTGTTTCTTTTGTTTTTTTTTTTCTCTAAGGTGCTAAAATATAGATATGCTGATAGCACCCCGAATAAACATTTGTTGTCAGTTCAGAGCTGTGTTCAACATTTTCTTCCTTTGGCCTTGTGCCGTTGCGCTGCTTCACTAGATATGTCAGACCAACTCGCCTACCAGTTCATGTTGTCGATATTGTAGCCTACAGAAAATAGCTTAAAGGGAGACTGAATCACTTTTTCTGAAAATCGGGCTGGCAGCGGCGTGCTATAGTTTTTCATGCTGTATACTGAAATATCGCATCCAAATACGGCAAAAACAAGCGCGAATTGCCTTTTTTAGCCGAAATATGCGGCCTGTGCCGCGGGGCACGCCGCGCGGCGCGCCGCCGCCCGTCATTGGTCAAGAGAGATCGTGACGTCACTTTGAGGACTGGAGAAGCTGCCGACGCGGATCCGGCGCTGCGTTGAGTGCAGATCGAAGCTTTCCGTGTCGTTGTAAAAGCGAATACGGCGACTGTTTTTTTTTTACTGACCACCGAAGAAAAGGATACTACAGTTTGCTCATTCCACGTATCGCCTGAAACCAAAAAAGACACAAGCAAAAAATTCTATGCCTAGCACAAGCATACGCCAGCGTCAAAGACGCGATGCAGACCATGCGTAAAAGGTACCAGCACAACCTCGGCTCGTATTCTCGGAAAGGAAGGGGTGTGAACAATACTCAAGTCAATTACCACCACCGGACGCCTCCTGGCTCGCCCGGAAGAGCGTCATCCTAAAGAAAAGGCCCAAAGCACTGTGTACAAGAAATCCTATTCTCAGTACCCGGCGTTGCAGGTTGGGGCAAGAAAGAATTTTAAGCAAACGATGAAGGAGCACAAAGTTGGTGTCAAAATTAGCGACGCAATCATGGTGCGCTAGAAACCAAGCCAAATACGCGCACAAGGCTGCTGCTTCACTCCTGGCGCGTTCAGCAGATGCCAGAAAATATTAATCGCTGCCTCGGAAACGTTCGCCCTTCCTAGATTTGCAGTTTAGGTTCAGTGAAGTAGTTGCCAACTATATGTGTGTTTAAAAGCCAAGCTAGCTCCAACTCGCCCGCTGCCACAACTTGATGAAGAAACCGAGTAAGGCTGCGGTGTTTTTTTGCAAAAACTCGGTTGGCATTCATTTCTCTCATAAATTTGCATCCCAAATCAACGTCGAACGCTTTCATTTTAATTGCTTAGCTAGGAATAAACGAGATGCCCCATATGAAGAGCTTCGATGCTTGCTTGCTTTGCTTTATTGTGCTTTGCTCTGCTTGCTTGCTTGCTTGGACACGTCGAACCGAGTATAAAATCACTAACCGAGCCTTGCTGAGCACGTCTCAGGTGGTCTGGCCGCACCTAAGCTCAGGAGAGCGACACATGCTTAAGCCTCTATAAGGTTTCTTCAGGGGATAAGTGAGCATGTTTCTATTTTTAAAAGAGGCGCTTCTTCGGAATGGTGACACGCCTCTCATGCGCGAGGAAATCGATGGAACTGTGTCATGGTTCAGCCGCGCCTTTTCGGCAGAAATCTCCAGAGATCACACTAGGACAAGCTCTGCCTGTAGCCGCTCTTACGAAAGTGTTTCGAGCAGAGTAAGCTTGCTTTAGTCGGCATAAATTCTTCGTCACAGCAGCGAGCGGTTGCGCTGCGAGCTTGTGATCGTGCGGAAAACAGTGGAAGACGACGCAGTCGCGGCCGTAGTTGTTCGTGGACACGAACGTAGAGTAGTACCTGTTGAATCTGATTCTCAAGGTCGGCTGACACGCTTTGTACGTCACAACGCACGCAGTACGAGGAACAACGCATGCAGCACGAGAAACAACGCACGCTGAAAGCGCGCTCGGGTGCGCCGAAGCATCCCCGGCTCCTCAACATGACGTCATGCTGGCCGACATGGACGAGGTTTCCCTCTCCGCTGTTCCTCTCTCCTGCGCTCCCGCGGGGCGCGGGAAATTTAAACATCGCGTTTTTAACTGGTGATTGCGCCACTGTTTTAGCCAAAATCGAAAAAATAATTTCACAGACGTGATCAGCAATGACAGTACTTCAAAACCCTAGAAGGTTAGCTGATTCGAAAACCGCCTCAGTATCCCTTTAACACACGGTAAAGGTCACAGAAACAGCAGCAAGTTGCCCTATTGTGTCCATGCTCTTTTGTCACTGTTCTTCGCGCCCCCGAAAACCGTCGTGAAGGGAAGATATTTGTAAAAAAGGCTGACCTCTCAGCTCAGTGCTGAGCCATGCTACGTTGCAAAATGACTAAGTCGTGAGTCATGACTATGACTACGACGCATGACTGTGCTTAATCTTTGTACAACCCTATGCACCCTACATTACGTTACTTGTAAAGTGTTGATTCATACTACACAGCAGAAGTAATGGGCGGGGTCATAATACGTTGCACAATGATTATGGGTCATGACTTTAAGTACGAGTCATTAAGCATACTTTGTAGAAACTTTATGCACCTTACCTTAGTTACCAGTAAAGTGCTGAGTCTTGCTACGTTGTAGAATGAATGAGAGTCATGACTAAGAATACGCCGCATGCCTGGGCATACTTTATGCAAACTCTGTACACTGTTATGACTCAGCTTGCGATCCACCGTTTGACCAGCCGACGACCCCAAATAACGATACCGCGTTCAGAAAGCGCCTGCGGGATTTTCTCGCCCTTCGTGAGGTGGAGATGACCTACCTGGAGAAGGACACCAGGGCACAGCGACCGACGATGGACGGAACGAAGGGCGTCCTTTCTGGGGAATAAAGGGATGGAGCCATCTAGTAACTACCCGTTTCCGTAATGAGCCGGTCCCACCGTAGAGAGATGTACCAATGCTGTTCCACGGCAGTCTCTAGACCAGGCAGATATGGAAATCGCGGCCGCAGAAGAGCTCTGAATCATCAGGACCAATTACGAAAAACTCCGAGGGAGGATGTCGAGCCTCGACCTCAGTAACAACGAAGTCATTTTTCGCGTGGTCTGAGGTGATATTGCTTTTTTACGATATAACCTTTCTTCTCATTTTCTTTGTAGGTTCTGGGCGGTTTACTTTACCGGGTTTCGTTTTTTTTTTTTTTGCACTACACCTGCCTCTTAATTTTTAGCATCAGCCAACATCTTGCGCATGGCTGCCGACCCTCGCTTTGCCGGTCCACTGCCCACAGATCCACAAGTCCTGTCTATACTCAATCCGTGCGCACGTCCTTCCTTAGGGTTGTGGAAATTCGCCTTTATCAAGGGCCGAATGTGTGATCTTTGAGATCTCGGAATGCCGGGGCAATCCTAACAACTTAATAACATGCGGCTCAATCGAACCGCAGTTTCCGACTTCCTTTCAGGAAATTAAGACAAGGTTGTCTCAGGAAGACAACTATGTTTTTTAACTGCTCACTGCTCAGGGCCTGAACACACCGACTGAGCACTCGGCGCGAAGCCGAGGCAAAGAGTCTCCTTCTTTTTTCACTGAATGATTCGTCGTTTTCATCAGCAGTCGATTTGTGGGTTGTCGGAAGAAAATAGGGTCTCTGAAGGCCAACAATGTTTCCGTTTGTGTCCCCTACGCTGCAGTAATGCGGAGAGATGATTCTTTGCAGAAATACTGGTTAGATATGTTGATTTCTGCTCTAAGACTGGTGTTCAGTGTGTTGGTGTCATCTGTGTCGCTTACAAACAAACTAGACATTAGACGTTGAGGATAAAGGCCATTTCTTTATCACAGTAGTGGGGCCTCAGGAAAATCCATGGTCCTGGATCTCCATAAGAGCACCCAAAAGCAAAAGCAGTGTCAGTGCTTACTATATACTGTCGCTATGCACGTAGCAGAGTCCACCAGTCGCCAATTCCGCGTCTTCGGCTTTTTCTTTTGTGTGCAGCAGCTTCCGGTGGCACCGTGTTTCTCAATGGCGTGGCATACATATACATATACATACATACAAGTTTTATTCTCCACAAAGAAGTGGAAGGAGGCGGAGGGAAAAGCCGTACATTTGCGGCTTGAAAAATCCTCCGCCCCCTTACAGTGTATACAGCAGCAGAGTGGGGCAATAAACAGTCGAACAATAAACAGTCAAACAATAAACAGTCAAACAATAAACAGTCGAACATAAGGATAGATCTGTGCGTTCATTCACACAAAAAAAGAAAAAGGCTTGAAAGTGCGCCTCGCAAAACAATATAGATTCCGTCACAGTCGCTACGTGTGTTAGCCAGCGAATTCGAAAGGAGCTTTTCCTTTGACGCCAAGCTCGGTTACTTGGTACAGCAGCCCGTCGTCTGGCCCCGAAGCGTCGGGAAGGAAGCTGGCGGAAGTGACGTACAGCGTGTCGTAGTTCTTGCCTCCGAAGCAGCAGGACGTAGTACATTTAGCCGGGAAGTTGATCTTGGTCAGAATTTTAGCTGCAGTGGGATAGGGGGAGAGAAAAGCAGGAAAAGAAAACAGTGGAATTATGTTTCATTCAAGCAACTGTACAGGACTTGAAACATCCCCGTAATGATAATTTTGGATATTCCCTCATGATCGCCACAACTAGGCACCGTAGGATTGTTTTCGATTGATTTTTTTCTCTGATCCGCATTGATGATTTAAAGCGCGTCGACCGCTTCCTAAGGCTGCGTTTAATCCACTGCCTAAGCAAACTAATGGTGAGATCGTGCAGCACCAGCTCATTTTCCGCTTTGAAAATAGCCCCACTGAGTTCGAGCATGAGATTTTCCCCGTGTTTTAAATTCTATGCTGCTACTTCTTGCGTAGCAAGTACTTTTGCATTTCCACTTGCACAAAGCTCAATGCAATCGCACAAGGTGTGGCCTGCCTAACATCTCGGCAATATCTGAGCCAGGGCGCGAGCGGGGAGAGTAGGGTTGCATATTATTTCAATTGGGCACAGACGCCAAGGTTTTAGGTCTTGTTCTTATTGTTAAACTATGCGCAGATCCTTACAAACAGCAAGTTGGGAGAATGCATACCTGAGTTGGCTTTAAATTTTTTATTACAAAGTTATTTTTTATTCGCAGAGTTTCGGTTTCAATGTTTGTGAGCATTAATGTGAAAGGTAGATCACGACGCGAGTCACATCCGGTCTGGGAACAGTGACGCTTTTGCTGTTCCACACCGTCTTCAAAGAGGAAAGGAAGTTGGGCTTACCACCCTTGGTGTCATTGTGCTACTGCCAAAATGCTTTCACGAAAACAGGCATTAAATCAACACCTGACTGTTTGAGCAAGCAGAGAAATTGTTTAAAAATAAATTCATTTTTGCAGTTTAAACTACTCTGAGCGATCTTAAACCCGTTGCAGAAATGCTGTCTGTAGCGTCCATCGTGGTGCCGATTATAATCACGCTGTCCGGACAGAATGCTGCTTCCCCATTAGTACGCACTGTATTATGTCCGTAAAATACTTCCGTAGATTCCTTCGGCGGCTTACTTCCTTACTTTGTTTATTTCAACTGCACACCTTACTTCCAGTGTTGACTTGCCACCATTCCTAAACTATGCACCAGTTTCTGAGCGTCAACGTGCAAGTAACAGCCCCTTCTCTCTCGTCATTTGCTACTCTGCCGGACTCCACGCGTAGAGTTTGTCGTGGCGAAACGCTTCTGGTACTCCATTCAGTGACATGTCGTCATGCAGTTCTCTTCTTTCTCCTTCTTTTTTTCTATTGTGCATATTGTATGGCGGCTACCAGTTTGGGTGGCCTGTTAACCTTTAGCGGCGCTAACGAAACCAGCCGATCGTAGCCCTGTTTCCTGTTTGAGTATTAGCACCTAAAATGGCTCTCAAGGGGCCATAACAGAAGTTGGCAGATTACAGAAATGCGTTGAAAGTAGTTCGCGGTAGTTCAAGTGAACTTCAAGGCTTCTTGCTGTTCACGTAGCGGCTGTATTTACCTCAGGCGATTTCTCCTGCGAAGTAACAGTCTGGCAGACTCATAAACTGTGCTATAAATGTACCTTAGGAAACTGTAAGGCAGGCTCTTGAAACCAGCAAAACATTTGCTAATAACTGGTGTGTGGGTCCTTACCTGTTTCGGGGTCGATCTGCACCACCGAGCCGGTTGAGAAGCAGGTGAGCCATATCTTGTCGTTGACATCAATGGTCATGCCGTCGGGAATGCCAAGTTGCTGATATCCGGGAGTGACACTGAAGTCTGCCAGAACACGCTGGTTGCCTGCAGGTTGCATCAAGGCTCATAAACGACACCTACTTGCGAAAGATATGGACAGCCGAAGAAAACGCGAATGTTTATGCCGCGCACAAACACCACTCGTCCACACAATATTTCGGCAGGATTCAGATGTGGTAAGGTGCTAAATGTTGACCACAGCTGTCCAAGATACAAACGACAGCCTAGCAGGAACAAGTAGCCTTGGTGAAACGTTCCATATCGTAATTTCGTAATCCTGTATGTATTCCGTGCGGCTGACACCATGTAGCTGCTACGAAACTGTTTGAAGCTTATGTGGACTGTTGTCCCAGATAAGAACCGCGCCTTGTCTCCAAAGTTCTGCGTCAGCTTTAAAGTGAGCTACGTCGGGACTTGCAGACATGCGACTCCCGCCATAGTTCCCAACAACTGCCGAGCACTTGTGTTGCTGTCACCAACACCGCGTTGCTCAGTTTTTTTTTTCGTATGAAAGTCAACTCAGTAAAATGAAATCTATGCCCGTTTGCTCTTAAGTTGTCCTTGGCGTTGTGACCACCACCGTCTCCACATTATGTCATAGACATTGTAAGGAAGCGCCATGTGGAAATAATTTAGAAAGGATATGTAAACCACACAGAAATCATGGGCAAAGAATACGGATATCAATGAATGTTCGTTACCGCATGGACTCCTTATTCCCGCAGTTCTATACGGGTTGTTGAAGAGGAACGTTGGAGTCGGGAATAGTTTCATATTATAGATCTACATGGGTTATTCGAGAATGTTATTCCCGAGAATGCGACTGAACTGTGCAGAGACACTACCACTCATGACCGTTAAGCACTGTCAGAAACAAAAGACTCCATGGGGCATGAGGGCTACCGAAGTTGGTAGCTTCGGTTTTAGCCGTTGGGTCGAGAACGCGCTTGTAGCTAAAGTCATATTTGCGTCCTATAAACTGCGATCACCAAAGGAGGTGAGTATTGAAGACATGACAACTGTGCACCGAGATCGCTTTGTGTGCGTCGTAGAGATAGGGCCCAAAGTAACGCACAAAAGCCATTTAAAGCATGGAGTTGTGTATTCGGCAGTTACTCCGCACGTGTGGACTAAACACTTAGAAGTCGCGTATAAGAAAAACCTATCTATGAACTTTACACTAGCACAGCTTGGGTGCAAGAATGGTGCAAAAAGCGGCGACGGTCACTAAGACGGGATTATTGAACCAGCTTTCTTCCGCAATAAACTTATTGAACAATACACACATCTGAAGGAGAGTGAAATTTCTTTTACACTGTGCACAGTTAAAATCTTTAGTTTGGTTTATTGGTTTACTGGGGTTTAACGTCCCGAAGCAACTCAGGCTATGAGGGACGCTGTAGTGAAGGGCTCCGGAAATTTCGACCACCTGGGGTTCTTTAGCGTGCACTGACATCGCACAGTGCACGGGCCTCTAGGATTTCGCCTCCATCGAAATTCGGCCGCGGCGGCCGGGATCGAACCCGCGTCTTTCGGGCCAGTAGCCGAGCGCCGTAACCACTGAGCCACCGCGGCGGGAGTTAAAATCTTTAATCTGCTCCCTAAAACAAGCGTTTTGCGCAAAAATACAAAAATCTCACTAACCAATTTGATACAAGGAGAACAATGTGTGAACAACATCCGCACCTAAGTAGGGGTCCAATGCATTTGCTATCCATTTTCTCTAAAGAACTCATGAAAGATACCCGTAAAGCTTTAAGAATTACAAAAAAATAGCTTACTAGCCGATTTTCAATACGCGTTGGAGAAATCTATACGCCAGCACATTAACTGCAGTCTAAGAAGAGTTTATATGGCGATTAAACTCTGTCGGAGGATTATGTAGCTATCGCCCGAAAAACTCACTTATCTCCCCTGAGGCAAGGTCGAAGTCGAAGGCGTACGTCTTTCCGGGCACAGAGTCGTTGTAGAACATGGTCCGGTTGTTCGCTGTCCACGTGATGCCGTTGGACAGGGAGACCTTGTCGAGCTTGTGTTTCAGCAGTCCCTTGGAGAAGGACCACAGGTTATTCTTTCCTTGTGTCATTCCCTCGATGTCGACTTTAAGTGGCATCGTACCTGGAACACAGAGTGTTCGAAACGGCCCGTTAAGCGAGATTCATTTCGCAGCGAAAGAACGCTGGGGCTTGACGGCTGTGGCAGTGAGTACAGTCTAGGCTTTGTCGCTATCAAAAAAACGTTTGCTAAACCGTGTCGAAAAAATGTATGAAGAATGTAATGCCCCTTGCAGCCTTTGCTGTGCTTTGTGTTCGCAAGATGTTTCTGTTTATTAATGAATACTGCTTGCACAGAATCGGCCTCAAGTGCAAATCTGTAATGGAGGAGTATGCAGACCGGCAACGTAGCGAGGTGAGTCAATCACATTGATGAAATGCGTTGATGAAATTTCTTCTTTCATCAATGGCTGTCACGGTCCAGGAGGCAGAACCGACTACATACTTTCCGCATATAGATACATGTCATTGTATACATACGAACGGTGTCAGTGGACAGAATGCCACTCGAGGCTTCAACAGACGGGGATAAATTTCTCGGTAGTTTTTGGAGCACGTGATAGCTGCTCTGCAGCAACTGACTCGACCGGAAATTTTGTGCTAGCTCCTTTCAGTGTTAGATATTTTTATTTATTTGTGACATACTGCAGGCCGTGAGGCCAAAGCAGGAGTGGGTACAGAAACAGATCACAAATTGAGCAATAATACCAAAGTGCAAACAGAACACGAACAGCGCGAAATGACATGGAAGCGGAAAAAACTAAGAAAATAAGCTAAAAAACAAGCTAACAATGGTCATTTACCAGGTCAAGAGACCGTACACACAAAGCTGGTAATATAACAGAAAGGAGAGCTGGTTGGTGACTAGTATTAGAATGCATCTAGGGACCACGCAAAAAGACAAGGGACGAGAAAGAGACCAAGAAGACACAGCGCGGAACAGCAATGTCTCGCGATAACACCTGGAAGATCAACGTACACTAATCAACTGGGCCCGCATCGCGGCAGCAGCCGCAGGGACCCTGGACTAGTGTCTCTGCCCACCGAGCTCGCCAGGGCCTCTGTTCAGCAATAAAAATTTCTCATTCATTCATTCATTCATTCATTCATTCATTCATTCATTCATTCATTCATTCATTCATTCATTCATTCATTCATTCATTCATTCATTCATTTATTCATAAATAAATCATTCATTCATTAATCATTCATTCGTTGATTCATTTTTCATTCATTCATTCATTAATAAATCATTCATTCGTTCATTCATTTTTCATTCATCAATCATTCATTCATTTCTTTTAGTAAACGATCCTGTGTATCGGATCAGGTGGTTGAGAAAGATTTGATCCCCTACGATCGGCGCGGATATTTGTGCCATGGCTTCCACGCTATAAGCGTGGCAAGGAACGGCACGCCCACCACTCCCTTCTCTACGATTTAACTGCACAGGAACTCACCGGCCCAGAGGCGTCCAGCGGCGTCGCACTTGCCGTCGTTGATGCGTGTGGCCACCGGGGAGTCCTTGTCCAGCATCTCGGTCAGCAGCGTCTTCTCCTTGGTGTCCATGTCCAGACGGTAGACGCCGTTGCCCATGCAGACCATCAGCTTGCGGTTGTCTTCGGTGTACGGAATCAGGTTGCCGATCTCCTCCTCTGCGAATTGAAATGTTTAAGCACTGCCGGGTACAGTACCACGTTGATGTAGAGGCTAAAAAGCCAACGCTCCTCCGCCTTCTTGAGGCCTTTAAAGGGGGGTGGGTATCGGCCGTGAGCGGTTTGATACAGGAGGGAGATCTCCCGAAAAGTAATAGCCGGATTAAAATTAGTAGCCGGATCAGGCAGCGAGAGAAGCGATGCCCGGTGGTTAAGAGCACGGGCGGTAGCGTCCGCTACCTTATTTCCCTCTATCCCCGCATTTGCTGGGTCCCAGATGATGGTGCGCCGGGTTGGGAAACCCCGGTACTCACGCTATGTAAAATTTGGAAGGCACGATCTGGAATTTGTCCCTGTTCAAAATTGCGGCAAGCTCCGCTTGAGTCGGTGATAATGACTCGGGACGCTGGATCCGCGGCGGCAAGTGCGATAGCAACTTCCTCCGCGAATGCAATGTTGGGGGTACGGGAGGTGAGGAGGATCGCCCTGATAGGTCTGTCACTAAACAAAGCCTCGATTTCAACGTGTCTCGGGATCCAAGCTAGTTTAGTCGCACATCAAGCTAGAGTGATGCCCTAATTTCGCGTACTTACGCACATTTGAAACAGTAAGGCTAAAAAAGGTGCAGTTTCCACTGCTTTGTTTTGTTCCCCAGTTACCAGTAGAGTATTCTGCATCGCTGCGTTATGACAGCAATACTCGTTCAGAGTTCTTCAATCCAATGGGTTGCAAAACACAGAATGGAAATCCAGGGCATGGCCTGCGGTCACCAACTAACCGAAGATTTAGGAACTGGTGGCCTTTGTGCTTTTTTTTTCCACATTATAACCATGCATTGGACAGTCTGGAGCATATACCCTAAACGCTGCAAGCAGCGTGCCAGTAAGCTAGCTTGGTGGTGGTAGTGGTTTATTAAAAAAAAAGAATAAACGAGAAAGGAAAAAAGAAAAAAATGTCAATGAAAAGAGTGTTGCCGGCCGCGGCAATAGCTATCTAATATCTTAAGCACCAGAGCTGCAGCCGGCGGATATGAAAGGGAAAGGGAGAGGATAGTGAGGAGAAGTATAGAGGGGAGCGATAGCAATAAAGGACAGGGGAGAGCTTTTTACACTATTTACAAAATACGAAAGCAACCAAGTTCGCGCCGCTCGCGCGCAAAATGTGCAAGCTTTGTCCGAAAATAAGCGCGCGAGCGGCCACTGTGCACAATCACTTACAAAAAATGAAATAAAAACCTTATGTACAGAGCCGCGCGCACGTATCCTGCCTCGGATTAATCGCGCGCGCGGCACACTGCACTAGCGGCCGGGGTGGGGCGCAAGGCCGCGGTAAGCTAGCCTCCCGGGATTGAATTTCGACACATGGGTAAATTGATAAATTGGTAAATTGGTTTTTGAGGAAAGGAAATGGCGCAGTATCTGTCTCACATATCTCGGCGGACACCTGAACCGCGCCGTGAGGGAAGGGAGGAAGGTGGGAGTGAAAGAAGAAAGAGAGAAAGAGGTGCCGTAGTGGAGGGCTCCGGAATAATTTCGACCACCTGGGGATCTTTAACGTGCACTGACATCGCACAGCACACGGGCGCCTCTTGGGTCCCACGAGAAGCTTCTCCAGGGATTTTCCATCAAAGAGCCCTGTATCCGCTCTCAGTTTGTGCATGTAAAAAAAGATGATGCCTCACCAAGGCGGATGACCTCGGTCTCGGTCCTGGTGTGCGGGTCGTAGCGCACCACCTCGTGCGCGTGGGCATCGTCGAACAGAAGCGTTCCGCTCCTCTCGTCCCAGTGGGGTCCCTCGCCCAGGATGCTCCGCCGCTTGCTGGCCACTTCCACTTTCATCGTTCAGAAGGCGTCCACGTACGTGTGGGTAACGAGGCGTACACCGGTGTGATGTGAACCAGCAGGTCGAGCAAATCTGGACGTAGTGGAAGGGGAGGGTCTCTGTAGCTCCACCAAGAGACGTCACCTTCGGGACAAGATACTCTTATAAGCGCCCATGCAGGTGTCCCTCGGAGATAGCTCTTGAGGGCCGCGCAAAACAAAAATAACGCTTGCAGTCTCCATCGATAAAGCGTGCAGGCGCTCGTTTAGAAATGATCGCACTGCGCCAGGTTAACAAATGCGTTGAGAATATCAGCGGAGCCTGTGAATTCTTGGCCGCGCAATAAGCTTCCGCACTGCAATGAACGGTACCTGTTCGCTGACAGTGGTATCGGTCCAGTTACAGCTGGGAATATGGCGAGAATGGAGGGCGCAGAACCATGTGCACTGCTTGTGAAAGGCGCTGTTAATTTTTAAAAGAGCCCCAGCACTTTTTTCTGCCAGAGCCCCGCCTGTTTCAAGAAGCGGATGACGACCAAAAAAAGTCCGAGGCGCCATTTTTGCTCCGCAAGAAGTGACACAAACAATGGCTCTTTATCGAGTCCAAGATATCACCTATATTTCCCCATCTCCCAAACTCTCTTGTATCGCGTAACCTCGAAGGCTGCAATCGTGAGAGCCCTCCTTCACCTGTCCGCATAGATCGAACTCCCTTTGGGTAGCTCATGGACGCGGAAAATTTCTGTAGTGACATACCGCGTCGCCATGTGGGACTGCATTAACCCTATAAGGCATGGATGAAAAAAAAAGATTATAACTTCTCGCTCTCCTCTAGGGAACAGTAACGGCACAAGATGATAGCACCCTACGCGACAGTGGCCATATATATCTCCACCTGATCATATTTCTCTGTATTGGTACTTCATCGGGAGCGCCAACTTCACAGACACGTATTCTGAACCATATACAGGGTGTTTCACCTAAGACTTTCTGCAATTTTTAAAAATAAGGTATTTGAATTAGATGCGCGCTTTTTCTGGCATAACATTGTCATTGTTGTAGTGCATCATGATGCAGCTAAGACGTGCTAACTAGCAGGCTTGTTAACCAATATTTAATAGTTAACTTTTAAACTATTACCGTTGGGCTCCTTAATTATTGACAGGCATGCAGCCCACCGTAAGTAATGTCCATATCCGTTTTTAGAATTTCGAGAACGCGATTATCCTCGGCGCTGTGGCCCAACAAATTTCGCCTACATCGCGCCAAAATACATGCGGTTTGAGAAGCTTGCAGGCAAAGCAACCTCTCCAGTGAACCTAACTCGTCGAAATAGCCAAAATTTGTTTGGCCACAGCGCCGAGGATAATCGCGTTCTCGAAATTCTAAAAACGGATATGGACATCACTTACGGTGGGCTACATGCCTCTCAATAATTAAGGAGCCCAACGGTAATAGTTTAAAAGTTAACTATTAAATATTGGTTAACAAGCCTGCTAGTTAGCACGTCTTATCTGCATTATGATGCACTATACCACTGACAATGCTATGCCAGAAAAAGCGCGCATCTAATTCAAATAGCTTATTTTTAAAAATTGCAGAAAGTCTTAGGTGAAACACCCTGTATAGTTGAAGGCACATCCGCATAAAGAGGCGCTCCTCTTTAGTCCTGGTGGCAGTTTGGGGGCAAAGGCATAACTGGATCGGGAGTAGTAAAGGTATGTTAAGGGTATGCTTAAGTGTATGTTATGCGTCGACCAAGTTTTTCTCTTTTTTTTTTGCTGGGTCTTAAATGCCGACTTTCAACGACTTGATTTGCCCCAGGTAACCTCTTAGCGGTGTAATTTCAAGTATTGTAAAAAAGCGGCCTCATCACGCAGGTTTCCAAATGGCATAGCATTGCGCAGCGGGGCCTGCTGCATTCCGCAAAATTTCGCTTTTAAGTGCCGCGCATTACGACTTGACAAGAATGAGCTGTTTGTTATCTGAGATCCACGCGTTAAATCCGGCTCCTTGCAAGAAGCTGGACCCGCCGCGGTGGCTCACTGGTTAAAGCTCTCGCCTACTGGGCCCGAGTTTCCAGGTTCGAACCCGGCCGCGGCAGCCGCGTTTCAACGGAGTCCGTGTACTGTGCGATGTCAGTGCACGTTCAAGATCCCCAGATGGTCGAAATTATTCCGGAGACCTCCACTTTTTGCGTTCATAAGCAACTTCTCGTTGAAAAAATTCGTTTGTCCAGAATTTCGGGGCATGATGAAGAGCGAACGCAGCCGAAAAACGCGTGAGCAGTGATCCTTTCTTTTATTTCGAAGTCCGCTGACAACTATGCCGCAGCAACTCTTATGCAGTGCGGTCCAACGTGATTGCAGTCATTCACTTGCATGCAACTGGCGCAATTGTACTTGCGCACATGTTAAGTTTAGTTTGGTTTTCTGGGGTTTAACGTCCCAAAGCGACTCAGGCAATGAGGGACGCCGTAGTGAAGAGCTCCGGAAATTTCGGCCGCCTGGGGTTCTTTAACGTGCCCTGACATCGCACAGTACACGGGTCTCTAGAATTTTGCCTCCATGTATATTCTGCCGCCGCGCTGGGGATAGAACCCATGTCTTTCGGGTCAGCAGCCGAGTGCCATAACCACTGAGCCACCGCGGCGGCCCTGCTAGATTTGGAAAAGGCACTATTCATAAATAACACAGTACCGCAAGCATTAATAAAACATGTTTTATCTGCATTTGTACGGTGTTGTCTGTATGATTTTTATTGCATGCATACCCTTCCATTTCCATTAAAATACATGTGTTTTATTCCAAATCGGGTTCACATTTTGTTTTCGTAAGTGCATTTCCATTCAATTCATCAGAATTTCAAAATTGCACCGGAAGGCCATTTCACAGGCGGAAGATTTTTTTCTGTGTGTCTTTCGGCAATGTCCCAAATGTGCTCCCAAGTTTGTTCTTCCTACCACGAAAACAACGGCGGCTTTAATTAACAGACACCTTCAATTAACTTTTCATGCAGAGTGATCATATCCGGTAATTTCCGTACAAAGATTAAATTTTCTAGAAATTTCTCTACAGAAAGTGCTTAACGTTAAAATTATTTAAAAGCCGCGAACTCATCAAGAGAAAGCAAGAGTTGTGCAAGAGTTAGGCGCCTGCAAATAACAAAAAATCACACACAAGTTGCAGTTTATGGCCATACATGTGCGACGCCCCATGAGCAAATTCGCAAGCAGTCGCCTTTAGAAAGGGGCTTTAAAAAAATGTAACTAAAGCTCTGCTCTTAGGGGTAAACACACCTGTATGATAGTCACTGCACTTGGGATGCACTCAAGGGTGCTACCTATGGGGTAATTGCAGTTGAAAACCAGTTGATTGCAGCTAAATATGCCTCCATAATAAAGCTACCCCGTTCGCCTTCGGAGCTCCATTTAAAGATAGATTTGACCCACTCTGGAGCAAAAAAAAAAACACTCTACCACTTGCCCAGTATAGGACACCGTTCTTGTTTCGAGAAGTTCCTCAATTTGGCACCTCACTTCCAGTGAAAAAGCCATGCTTGTCAGCTGAGCCGTTAGCAGAGGTGCAGAGCATCGAAATCGACCAGTCGGTGTAGCACACTTCTCTGAAGTACAATCTTTGCCAAAAGTAACCAGGCTGCACGGTTTGATTCTCAGTCGTATATTAGAGCTACTATTCCAGCCCTCAAGCTTTGAATCTCTGTATGGTAAGCAGAACCCCTGTCCTGACCTTCAAAGAACTTTTTGATACTTAGGAAACCGTGAGGGCTCTACTATACAAATGAGAAGCAAACCAGGCAGCCTGGTTACTTTTGGCAAAGACTCTACATACATCAGAGAAGAGCGACAGGCTCTACTCTGACCGAGGTGCTGACTCCGTTTGCCGATGAGAACGAAGAATTTTCTTCCCATTACAAAATGAACCGTGACCAATACCCCGCCGTGGGTATGTGCTATTAAGCCTGAGGATATCGTCACTATCAACAACAACTTCAGAAAGGCTTACGGCGTCCCTCTGTAGCTGCAAGAATTTGTTTACTACCATCGTCGTCATCACCAGCCTAGTTAAATCCACTGTCAGTTCAAGTACTCTCCCGATGACTTGCCATTACTCCTGTATTTCACCAGCCGTGGACCATGGCATCCTAGAAATTTTTTAAATTGTGCCCCTTCATATCTACTTTCATCTGTCCTCATTTACGTTTCCCGTATACTGGCACTCCCTCAGACTTAGATAGACCCCAGCTGTCATCTGAGTGCTTTACCTGTCCTCCGCATGTTCATTTCTTCCCTTTCACCAAAACAATATTCTCACCTTGCTCCATGTGTACGTTAAACGTTGATATATATAACTTTTTCCTGGCAAGGACTAGATACAGGACTGAGCGTCGTGACTAAAAATGAAAATAAAAACAAATAGTGGCACACTTAAGCTTCGCCTTGGGGGTATGACACGATAGCAAATGCGTTGATGCCAGTATGCATGTGGAATTGGTCATTCTCTACTTAACATTCATGTATCTATGGGAGTCCTCATACCAATACTGGTGCAGCGGTGTAGTGGTTAAGCGATGCGCCACTCGATGGCAGGTGCTACCACCGGTGAGACTTGTGCGATCCAGGACGCTCTTCCCAGCAACATACTGCCACCTGCCATGGTGCGCAGTTTTACTCACAGTCCTGTGGGCAGGTTGTGATGACGCCACAAAGTCATATGACCTAGCTGGCCCGCCTGCCTCATAGGTTGTTCCTCTGGGGATTTTTTCGTGGATTTTTCACTCACGGTCAACGACACCGACGACGTCGACGCTGGATCTTCTGCGGCACGAGCTCCTTTACGTATCGCGTTCAAAAAAACACACCGCTCGCTTCAAGAGAGATTGTGAAGCTATCGCAGAACTCTAGAGGGCCTCGCAAGCAAAACGCCGCACTTTCATGATAACGTGGAAGAAGCTAGCCGTTTCGCCACGCGTTCGCTCCTCCGCAGCCTTCCACCAATGCGTTGGGCATTCGGTCACTCGTGATGGTGCAGCTGTCTACGACATACAGAACTAATGCGTCAATCGGTACGGGCTGCTTTTGGCATCAGGCAGACAGGCAAATTTATTAATGAGTATAAACGTTACTTTGCCAGTTACTCAACGCATCGAGTCTGCGAGTATAAATCTCCCGTGTGAAGCCTTCCTGAGCAACAGCAAGATAACTTCGCAATATCGCTTAGTCATGTAAAATGGTACTCTTTCGAAGTTTCTCACAAACAGCATACCTGAAAATTCTGCACGATGATTAATGCAGTACCTGGCGACCTGGTTGGTTTGGTTGATTTATTGGGGTTTCGCGTCCCAAAGCGACTCAGGCTATGAGGGACGCCGTAGTGAAGGGCCCCGGAAATTTCGACCGCCATGGGGTTCTTTACCGGGCACTGACGTCGCACAGTACACGGGCCTCAAGAATTTCGCCTTCATCGAAATTCAGCCGCCGCAGCCGGGATCGAACCCGCGTCCTGGCGACCTGGGAAAGACGTTTAGCTGCCTTCTACCATGTGACGATTGCCATTACCGGAGTTCTGAGGACACGACTGCGCAAGCGCGACTTTTGCCAGAGGCGACCACTGTACCGGAACGCACTTTTTACCTTGATACCGTAATGGCAAATGGTAAATTGGTAAATTGGTTTTTGAGGAACGGAAATGGCGCAGTATCTGTCTCACATATCTCGGCGGACACCTGAACCGCGCCGTAAGGGAAGGGAGGAAGGTGGGAGTGAAAGAAGAAAGAGAGAAAGAGGTGCTGTAGTGGAGGTCTCCGGAATAATTTCGACCACCTGGGGATCTTTAACGTGCACTGACATCGCACAGCACACGGGCGCCTCTTGCGTTTCGCCTCCATCGAAACGCGGCCGCCGCTGCTTATGCCGTTATTCGAGTGGAGATTTGCATTTGCTGGCCGCTGAGTCCGTTCACTGGCAAACGAATCCTCATGTTTCCGATGAGCTGCGACCTATTCTCGGTTCGGTTCGAGGGTACTACATATCCGTCTAATGTCTTACATGTAGCTTGAAAATGATACTGACGCCGAACGTAGCACGCCGGCTTGTCAGCGAATGACCCAACGATTTGCACTTCAGCAAAGATTCAGAGATCGACATCGTCAAGCGACGTACAACTTGGACAGTGTCTTATCTAGACATTGCACGCATGTGTTTAATTATAGCAATGCGCATTCATTTTAAAAACTGAATGTGTTCCGACAGTCGGCGTTGGACGTCCTTCTACGGCCAAATGCCTTTCTAAGTTAACGAGCGGAGGTTACACAAGGCCAAGAAGGAAGTTTTGCGAGAGGTATGTAAAATGCATTACAACTGACACCAGAGGAAAAATATTTTTGTGCTTTCTGTAAATTAACGTCTGCGCGATGCACCGGAAACTAACGAATACTCTTTTATCGCCTTCAAAGATGCAGTTTTATTCAAGTCCTCCAACAAATGGACACTGGAAATGGACTTCGTTTTCAATTCCCACAGCGTGTGATACCTTATATGGCCACTCAACATGACCACGAACCCTCCTACGACATGATTTTTCTATTCGTACTGCACAGCCTGCGAAAAACGCGCATGTTGGACAAAAGTGTTGAGCCTGTCGTTTCTTCCAGAACCCATTTTGGCCAGACGATGCTCCACCTGAACGACACCTACGATGACAACGACTTTCCAGTCTCCGTTCTTGAAGTGTTGTCTTTCTTTACCATCCTTTCAGATATTTTAGCTGTGTTTAGTTCTCTTTTCATTTGCTGCAGCATGTCCACTTGGTGTCGTCTTTGTAATTAGTATCTGTGTATAGCTCATTTCTGTACATAAACGCGTTAATAAATACCATATTGGAAAAAATGGCCGTTTTAGTCGAGGAATAGCCTTCGTCTCCCGCTCAAAAGTCTGCTGTTAAGTTCCCGCTTTTCCGTGCTTTTATTTTTTTATACAGCGTCTTCTTTTTTGTGTTTCTTCCTGCGCTTCTATTCGTTTCACGGCGGTAAAAAACTACCATCCTATCTCTTCTTTCTCTTCGCTCCGTGTAGTTAGGGTTAGGTCAGTCTTATATCGTCAACGCGGCGCCGGCGTAATCGCTGCCGTCCAAGGGACACTCGCGCACGTATTGTCGCTATAGGACTCCCCGTACTGCGGTACCGGATTAGAGCATGCTAAAAGTTCCAGTCGAGGTCCCGGTACTCCGTTAACGATAACACATTACACGGTATGCCAATAGTGTCTATTGTGAGTCACAATGTCAGCGCCGCCGTTCAAAGGCGGTGCACTCGTTGTTCGATTGAGTGCCCCAATTTGTATCACAAGAACCGCATAGGCCCCTGTAGGACAAGTGTAAAAGTCTTAAATGTTTACTCGAATCAATACTTCGATGCCTGTCAGCAGGGTTGGAGGGTCTTTGTCAAGAAAAGCGGAAATGCTGTTTAACTCATAGAGTTTCTCAGAGAAATCATTACCTGTAAATAAAAGTGGCGCTGCGAACTTTCACCTATTATGGAGAGACACAAGAATGACGGGAAAATGAGATTGCATATTTGGCTTGGCTATTTCGGGGCATAAAATGTGGATTCAGCTGGGCATAAAACGTGCGCTGTGATTATACCACTGTTTTGTCTCAAAAAACTCCCTGGAACAAAATAGGTTTATCCCTCCTTAGCACACTCATAGGACACCCGGAGCCCGTTTTTGTACGTTTGAGCAACCTCCTTGTCACGTGATTTCCAGCCACGAAAATAAAAAAAATTCATAAACTCTTTCGTCGCGCCATTTCCTTCGCTGGGCATATAGGCTTCCCGCTCAAAAGATAACACAACCTTGGACAAGTCGCACCATTGCGTTCAGCGTCTTTCCCGCTACTTATCGCTATTTTTATCTCTGGCGTCACTTGAGCTCCGGGTCACGGATCAGCCGGAAGAGATTGCAAGTTCAGTCGGTTTTCTCGACTCTGCGAGCAATAATAACAATGATGGATCGTCTTGACCTTGTGCATTATATACGCCGGGCGTCGCCGGCCCATATATGCACTACGGCTTGCGGGAAAAAAATTGGAAGTGGCTTAGCTCTGCTATGCCAGGATATACGTAGCGTGAGGTATTGGTATATCTTGGTTAACTGTTCTTATCAGCTTGGTTCCCCCCTCCCCTGTTAAACCTTGAAAATCCGGTACGTGTAACTATGACTAAATTAAAGACGAGACAGTGTGCAGTATCGATTGTCATTGGCAGTGAAATTGGCAGGTTGGTATCATTTTTCCTAAGCTCAACGGCTAACTGCCACGCGACAACCTCGGGGTTCCATGAATTGAGTTTTTCAAATATCCTGCGCCGCTCAGCAGCAGCTCGACGCTCTTTTTTCCGTCATGGAACACGGCGCAGTAGCTGTGCATCCCTCCGCGTTTATTGGAAGACATCATTGGTAAACTTTATCCCAAAGGCGGGGAAACCGGTAAACACAGACAACCTCCGGCCCATCTCCCTCACTTCATGCGTAGGAAAACTGATGGAAACGATGGTCCGTGACCGCCTCTCAGAATATCTCGAGAGCAAGAACTCGTTTGCCGACACCATGTTCGGTTTCCGACCCAGTAAGTCCGCACAAGACATCCTTTTACAGCTTCATCACGAGGTTCTCGAACCCATAGAACACCCACACAACGACAAAATAGTCCTAGCACTCGATCTCAAGGGTGCGTTTGACAATGTTAAACACGGCGTCATACTAAAACACCTTAGCGAGATTAACTGTGGTCCTCGTACATTCAATTACATCAAAGATTTCTTAACAGACCGCTTGGCCTATATACGTATACAAGAGACCGAGTACGGCCCGTTTGAGATGGGAACGCGGGGCACACCACAAGGCGCTGTGTTGTCCCCGCTTCTCTTTAACATTGCTATGATGTATCTCCCGGCACAGCTGGCGGCTGTCGGCGGTGTTCAGCATGCGCTGTACGCCGATGACATCACCATCTGGGCCACTACGGGAAATATAGGAGAGACGGAGGAATGCCTGCAAGCAGCGGCGAGCATAGTTGACCACTATGCCACGTACTGCGGCCTCCAGTGCTCCCCGTCCAAGTCTGAATTTGTGCATATTCGATCTTCTCCGAAATGCAAAATCTCCGTTCAGCTTTCTCTCGCAAGCGGCCCCATCGGTGAAGCGAAGGAGCTACGCATACTCGGTCTCTTCATTAATCAACATCGTAAGGCAGACACAACTCTTGCCAAACTCCGCAAAGTCGGCGACCAGGTGGGCCGAATGGTTCGCCGCGTTTCCAACAAGCGAGGAGGGTTGCGAAGTAAGGATGCGATGCGGCTCGCGCATGCCTTCGTAACAAGTCGAGTACTGTACTCGACTCCTTACCTCCGCTTACGGAAATATGACGAAGATCACTTGGAGATTGTACTCCGCAAAATTTTCAAGAGAGCCCTCGACCTCCCGATATCCACTTCCAACGCGCGACTTCTCGCGTTGGGGGTGGTGAACACCTATCGAGAGCTCCGCGAGGCGCATCTCGTTAACCAATACACGCGTCTCGCCCAGACCGTGTCCGGTCGCCGCCTCTTGGACCGGTTACATATCAGACATGATCACCATACCATGGAACGGGTTCGAGTGCCAGAACTGTGGAGAAGCGCCCTCTACGTTCGACCCCTTCCGACTAAGATGAACAAGGAGGACCATAATGGCCGGCGCCAGGCGCGGGCGAATATCCTGCACCGCCACTATGGCTCAAAGAAACACGTCTTCTACATCGATATTGCAGGCCCCTACCGCTCCAGGGGGGAATGGTACACGGCTGCAGTCATACACGAGGGAAAACAGGTGGACGGCCTCTCGCTCAGAGCGCCCAACTCAACGCATGCGGAGGAGGTGGCGATCGCCCTCGCAGCCTCCCATCCCGACTCTAAATTCATCCTCACAGACTCTCGAGGAGCCTGTCGTAACTTTGAGTTCGGTTGGATCACTCCACTCGCTCACCAAATTTTGCACCGCAGTACTCGCGACGGCGATCCAACTCATCGCTCAATCATATGGGTCCCCGGCCACCAAGGCATGCCAGGTAACGAAGCCGCCCATGAGGCAGCCCGCGCACTCACTCACCGGGCACCAGGCGTCCCTTGGAAGGAGCTTAACCCAGATCACAGCCCTCTCCTTTCTTTTAAAGAAATTACTGAGCACTATCGTGCCGAACACCGGCGATACCCAGTTCCTATGAAAGGACTGGGTAAAGCTGGCGAACGAATTCTCCTCAGGCTCTTTACAAACACCCTTCTGTGCCCGGCGGTTCTCAAGCACTTTAATCCTTCTTTTGACGGCCGCTGCTCATTCTGTGGGGAGGTGGCCGACACCTTCCACATGGTTTGGGCATGCAGAAAAAATCCTTCTCTCCCCCCAATCACCCCTTCCCCTACCCGAGAGGACTGGGAGGCGGCCCTACTCAGCTGCCAGGAACTATCGGCCCAGCAGGCCCTGGTTCGGCGGACTTGTGTAGCGGTCTCGACCAACGGGATCCCGGAATGAGGGACTCCGACTAGTATTGTAAGGGGTGAGACCCACTAGGGGCCTCTCCCCGAGCACCTCTCTGTACATTACCAAATAAATGCTTTTCTCCTCCTCCTCCTCCGCGTTTATGCACGCGGCGCAATCTCCTCACACATGCGCAGTAGCCCGCTGCGGCGAGGTGTCCACATTTCGGTGGACGCCTGAAGCACAGGGAAGGCGCATAACTGCCCTCTTGGAACAGTGGACACCTCAACCATGTGGCGGTAGTGACAGGTGTGCGCTGCTTGCGTTGGCATTGACAACGTTGCGCCAGAAACGCGGCGCTGATAGGCCGTGGGCTTTCGTTGTGTTCATTGGCGTTGGCGTTGACAACGTTTTACACTTCGGTCATTTTAAGGAAAGGAAGCGCGCATAATGTCTCCCTGGGTCAGTGGGCGTCGAGCGCACGCGGCGAGGCACGCCAGCTGTCCGTAGTGACGTCACTAGCTCCTCGCGCACGCGCAGTATGGTCGAGCAAGAGAGCAACTCTGGCCAATGTTGCTCACGCTACAAAACTTGCCATGAAATGGAGAGCAGGGTTTAACGTGGAACAATGACAACAACAAAAAGCGACGATGGCAATTAAAAAGAAACAAGAACTTGTAGAACAAAGAGTTCTCGACAATGCGCACTTTTCGGTATACGGTGATTAACGGAACAGCAAATAATCCTGACAGAGACTTATTTGGTGCAGTCGACATCGAGGTTCCCCTCCATGAACTAAGAATGTTCTGAAGTTCACTTAACTAACAAACATCTGGGATGGTTGGCCATATGCTGTCAATCGTTATTTAAAAATTATCGTAACGGCTCTTCCAAGTTTCGTCTGAGGGGAACCAGACATAGCGACCCACCCGTACAACAACAGCGTTCACATTAAATCCCATGTGAGCCATGCTCACTTGAGCCATGCCCACGTGAGCCACGTGATTGCGCAAGTTACGTTCTCGACAAAGCCCAACTTAAAAAATTGGCGGGGGCTTAGCTTTGGCTAAGCCTCGTAGGTTGCGAAAGCAAAAGCGCAGCGCCTCCAACTGAAGGAACGCAGTGCGCCGCGTATACAGGTCGACGACTCAAAGTGTCTTCGGTAATTTTATGAGCAGCATATTGCAATCACTCAGTTCAGCCCTTGGGCGCGGCCGGGAAGCCACCAAACCACGTGACGTCACGACAGCCGGAGGAAAAGCTGGGCCCCAACTCGCGCGGTCGCGCGCGGCCGCAGCCACCACCTGACTCCAACTAAAACAAAAAAAGAAAAAAGAATCAAAAGAAAAAAATAACAAATAAAAAAAACAAAGGAAAAGACTGAGCATGGTGGCGGTTGCCACCGCCCCGTTTCAAAAGGGGCGCTCCTATCCATCCATCCATCTATCCATACGTCACGGAGGAAAAGCTGCTGAGAAAATCGAGTGCCGCCAAGCAATACCTCGCGAAGAAAGACCGCGCAATATGCAACGCATTCTTGGCTTAACCAAGCTAAGCCTGGGCATCTTTTTTATATTTTGTTTTTGATGTTGTTGCGACTGAGAGAAAGAAAACATAATCTACAGCTGGTATGACGTCACAGCGGCAGTAGCGCCACAGGTGCGCAGCGCGGCAAACACACACCTATAGTGTACTAGATTAGGTGTAGTGGGCCGAGGGAAGGCCCTGGTAGGCTGCGCGCGTGAAGCTCAAATCCCAGAAATCTCAAGCGGCCGCGAGGTGGCGCAGCTGCGCCTTTCACCTGGGGATTCCGGCGCGGCGCAGCGGCTGCTTGCCGGCTTGCCTGTCTCGACGTGCTTCTTGTGTGTTGACGCTTCGCTGTGCTCCGATGTTCGTGGTGTACTGTGTTTTTTCTTCACGATGAAGCCTCGACGCAGGAACTACTGCTTCGCGCCTGGTTGCAGGACGGGGTATAGTGGCGCTAAAAACTCGCCAAAACTTTCTTTGTTTGGAGTCCCCGATGACGAATGCAAGCGCCGGATTTGGGAGCGCAACCTTCATCGCGCTGACAAGGCTTTAGAAGTGACTGACGCTCTTTGTGAGTTGCACTTCGAGGATAAGTACATTTTGAGAGACTATGTGCATGTAATTGATGGAAAAGAGGTGCGCCTTCCGCGTGGAAAGCCATCGCTTTCACCGGACGCCGTGCCCACTATACTGCCGAACCTTCCGAAGTATCTTTCGAAGAAGCCCACTCGAGATCGACGTAAGTAGGCATTTAGCAGTTTTTTCTGCATATTTGAAAGCATAGTTTGATGATTTACATTTCTGCTGTTTGCTTTTGCAGAAGGATTGAGAAGCTGATTAATCTCATGACATCCCGGTATGCAGCTCAGGCATTGAGGCCAAATTCTGCGGATGCAGCCGCCCTTATGGACTTCCTGGATTATTTAAAGAGATGGGAAGCATGTAAGGGTGGTTTTGTTAGTGAATCGACATCAACGGGACTCAGAGTCACTATCATGAGTACACTTTCGCTGCTGCAGTACCTGACTCAGACTATTGGGTTCAAATACATGATGACGTCACGGCTTAGCACTGACCCTCTTGAAAACCTCTTTGGCATTGTTCGTCAGTCAAGTGGCTGCAATGCCCACCCCTCACCAGAGCAGTTCTTGATTACAGTTAATTGCCTTTCCTTTTATAACCTAGCCAGAAGCGTTGATGGCGCTAATGCTGAGCCTGACATTGTTAGTGCACTGATTAGTGTTGATGACCGGGAATGCTCACAGCCTGGGCCAAAAAGGATTGATGAGATGCTTGCTCAAGGCAAACTCGAGGAAGCAGAAATTTCTTTAAAAACAATCCCTCGCAGCAGTGCTCAACACTTCTCACTTGTGATTGAGAGAAGCGATGCACGCCTTATATACTACACTGCTGGATATGTAGCACGAAAATGCGTGCTCAGCCTCAACTGTGCGTCGTGTAAGAAGATACTACTAGTTGAGCCAGCAGCAGCAGCTTCTGACCGCCTCCCTTCTAGCTTTACTGAGCAATGTGACTGGGGTGGACTGTTGTACCCATCAAAAGTGCTGTACAACTTCATGCTTGCACTCGAAAATATATTCACTAAATGTTTTAGTGTAACAGAGCTGCATGCCAACAGCATCTGTGATGTTGCGTCACAAGTAAAAGCGAACTTTTTGAGCTCTAACAGTGTTGGTTGCGATCAGCACAGGGAACAAGTGAGTGTAAAAATTGTTTCATTTTACATACTCACGCGCTTGCACTTCCTTATTAAGGGCCTGAATAGCTCAAATGCCACAAAACGGCAGCGAGCTAAACATCTTAAGCTCAGCAGGAGCACGTGAACTGCGGTTTCTCAGTACTTTTTCCTTCAGTGCTGTATATTTTTGAATAAAATAAATGCTGTTCTGTGTGTGGTAAAAGGTTCCTTGTTTTTATCGCAGTCTCCGCATAGCCCTACTTGTAAGCAGTATATGTAGTGTTGCATGCTTTCTTTCTTTTAAGCGTCCATAGAATTAGCGTTGAATCGACTTCATAAAATACATTCGATGCGCGCGCCAGAACGCCGCTTGAGTGGGAGCATGCGGGAGTGCGGACGATGACCCAGGTGAAAGGTACTGCAGCGCCACCTAGGCGTGTCTGGGATTATAGCTTCACAGCGTCTCCAGTCCTCGCCCCACTACACCTAATCTAGTACACTATACACACACCCTAACTGCAGCCGGGCTCTCTGAAGGAGCAATTCGGTCGCCCATAATGTACAGCTGGTATGACGTCACAGCGGCAGTAGCGCCACAGGTGCGCTGCGCGGAGTAACTGCAGCCGGGCTATCTGAAGGAGCGAGTTGGTCGCCCATATTCACTCCGCTAAAGGTCAAACGCAACTGCGGCCGGGTCACGCGAAGGCTTGAAAGTGGGAGTAGTATTGCTTTCGCAATAAAACATTCTCATTAGATAGCAAATGAACACTGAAGTTTGCAGTCCCGGCACATTACACCACATACGACCCCCCTCTACACCGGGGAAAGTCCCACACACAACCTGAGTGCAGTAATTTATTTTGACGGCTCAATTCAACTCATCTCGAGAAGCGCTGCTTGATTATGCGAAGTTTATTGCCCCGGCTATAGCTTAGCATGGAGTGAAATCCGACGCAACGTGAGAAAGAACGCGGCCGACTCAAAGTACTAAAATATTTCACCTGACCATTTGTATTCCCCCAATATCCAGTCACTCGTGAATAAGCCCCCCCCCCCCCCCCCCCCCCCCATGTTTTGACAAGCACAAACGAGAACCTTTGACTCACCGCTCATTCATCCCTCAGACTAAATGCTTTCCCGCCCCGCCGCGGTGGCTCAGTGGTTAAGGCGCTCGGCTGCTGGCCCGAAAGACACGGGTTCGTTCCCGGCCGCGGCGGCTGAATTTCGATGGAGGCGAAGTTCTAGAGGCCCGTGTACTGTGCGGTGTCAGTGCACGTTAAAGAACCCCAGGTGGTCGAAATTTCCGGAGCCCTCCACTACGGCGTCCCTCATAGCCTGAGTCGCTTCGGGACGTTAAACCCCAATAAACCTATATGTTTTCCCGCAGAGCCAAACGACGAAACGTAAGTTTGGCAACCCCACATATTTTATAGAAATGCATCGAAGTTAATGGCCCGAAGTAAGCAAAAGGAAAAGTGACGCTGCCTTCGGAGCTAAGCGACCGAGTCTGTAGACTAACATAAAAGCACTTGGGCGGATCCAAAGGAAAGCTGTGCGATTCATGTTTTCGCAATACAATCGAACTGCTTCCGTCTCTGCATTAATGCAGTCGAATTCAATGCCAACCATTCAGTCCCGGTGCAAGTTTATTCAGTTGAATTCTTATTCTTGTTATTTAACCACAAACTTGGAATAAATTCTCCACCGTATCTTAATCTACCGGAGACCAGACAAACCCGATACTCCCACCCCCTTTCTCTGACCCCGTACTTTGCAAAGACTAACTTATTTCAGCACTCTTTCTTTCCGCAAACCATCAGTGACTGGAACAGCTTACCAGCTTCGTGTGTACGGTCTCTTGACCTGATAAGCGACCATTGTAAGCTTGTTTTTTTATCTTCTTTTGTTAATTTTTTTATTGCCTTTCCATGTCATTTCCCGCTGCTCGTGTTCTGTTTGCACTTTGCTATTATTGCTCAATTTGTGATCTGTTTCTGTATCCACGCCTGCTTGGGCCTCACGGCCTGCAGTATGTATAAATAAATAATAAAACCAACAAATTTTATTGAAGCATGAAATAAACAAGCAAAAATAGAAGAAACGAAGACTGAAAACAACCACATAAACATTGAACTTATAGGCATCTCATGGGGACGAGTATTAAATAAGGTTTCATTCTTTTTCTTCATCAGCCTCGATCGATAGCCAGTTGAAGGCTATAGGCGACTCTACCAGGAAACATCACCCTCTGTATATACTTCCAGGCGAAAACTAACGGGCGCACGCGGGAAGAATGGAGACGCAGTTAAGCCGCGCGTGGCACACAAAGCCTTCGTCTCGCGCAATTGGCTGCCATGTGCCGTTGGTCTTGGGTGGAGATTATGCACCACGGGCCATTACACCCGACCATTATTCATCCTTATCTGCAGTCATTTCGTCTGTCTGGCCACCCCTCTCAGGACAGTGTTGTATACAGCCGTCAGCAGTCTTGTCTATAGAGCGCTCAGGCGATGCGAGCGAGCATCTAAAGCAGGCGCAGGGTTTCTCACAAAGAGCTTTTGCTCGACCGAAGCCGCATAGAAGCCGCATAACCGCGCACACAACACAGCTGATACTCTGTAACTTCCCCTGAACAGTTCCGCAATACTGCCCCTCCAGTGGTAGAGATGTCAATATTGATGACATTATAAAATCCCAGAAAAATAATTTAAAAAAACATTTTTGGTTGCTTTTTTTAGACGGAACCTCGAAAAAAGAAACGAGAAGGCATAGTGTCAATAAGTATATACATTGCGTAGCTCATGCATGAAGTAGGGAGTGATAGCATTACGAAAGTTAACTCAGCAGCAGGCGTGTCAGGCCTCAAGGAGAACACATAAAACAGCACTATAACTGCAACGTCCTTGTCGTCGTCGACCGCACCGCGACAGTACAACAGTCCTCAAACCAATCCTTATACCTCGAACCGCGATATTTCTTAATTGCAATTTTATGAATTAAGTGTAAAACTGTAATTAGTATTGTTACGGCAACCAAGCAAAACAATTTTTTCGCACTCGCTAATTTACACACACACGACCGTTCCCGGATCCTCATAGCTGCGCATTGCTTTCTCCAACACGGTTTTCTGGTAAACATTCGACTGAAATAAGGAACTTCATGCAGCAAACATCCTGCGCGGGAATACCTAGTGCATAGCCTTAGTACTAAATACATGCTTGGAATTCTTTCTGTCCGTTGACCTATTCTTTCTAATGTCTGGAATCCCCTTCCACCCGGGTTCAAAAGATTGTCTTGGGCCCCTCTGGAAAAAAAAAAAAGAAATCTGGCTATGTGCCTGATACGAAGGAAGCCAGCAGTTTCCGAAACCAAGGGGTCTCGCTTGCGCTGCTTAGGTATGAGTCACAGATTTTTCTGCAACACCTGCAAACCTTTTCTGACTAAATATTAACACGAAAGCCATTAATGGCTCATACTGTCGCCCGTTAACAAAGCGTGTTACGCGTGTTTAATTTGGGAGTTAAAAATGACAGAAGAAAACCAATGGTTTCCTCTGATAGAGGAGGAAAATATTAACCTAGAAGCCAGGTTTGATGACTGCAGATTAATTAGTTAATTAATTAAAAGCAAAAATGTCAAAATTACGTCGAAATAGCACGGACGTTGATATAGCCACGGGAACGGTGTGACGTCACATCCACCGGATGTCGTCACGGCACAGTGTCCTCGGCTTTCGCCTCTCAACACTTTAGTTGCCAAAGTGTCCTCGCAATGGTAAAGTTAGCATTATACATTTTCTTCTCACCAAGTCATATTGGGTAGCTAGTACTCTGTTTATTTTTTGTTGTATATTTTGTTTACTTTGGCTGTTTTGGTTGTATTGGATTTTCGGCGTCTTCAGCCCTGTACCTTGAAAAGATATACACTACCACTGAGCGGTAATTTTCCGCGACATTAGGCAAGTTTTTACGAAATAAAAGAAAAGGCTGAAGATTAATAACAGTTGCACTTGCACTTGCAACAGGCGGGGCGTGGGATTTTCTTCCAACGCCAGCCGGCAACCTCTCCCCGGCCGTACTCGTGACCGGTGGTCATAACAACGTCGCCAAAAACAAGTCTAACTCGTCCGTCCCAGGGCTAATATTAGCTCCTCATTGCACAGGCGAGCGAAGCTCAACAACTAATTTGCGTGCGCCTTTTTTTCTCGTTTACACAGCAGCGTCCAAGGAAGTGTCTGTATTAAATCTTTTTATTGCGAAAGCAATACTACTTGCACTTTCAAGGGTGACCACCATCGTGCCGCGACGGTGACCACCATTCACCTTCATTTGACCTTGATTGCATTAGTTGGATTAGATTGGATTAGATTGGATTACATTAGATTGGATTGGACTGGACTGGACTGGATTGGATTAGATTAGATTACATTAGATTAGAGTAGATTACATTGGACTGGATTCGATTGCATTGGATTGGGTTTGATTGGATAGGAGTGGATTGGATTGCATTGGATTGGAGTGGATTGGATGGGAATGCAATGGAATGGATTGGATTGTATAACCGATGCATCACGACAAGTCTAACCACAAGCACCACCACCAGCTCCCTACCAGCTGTACCATGGCATAGGTACGGATATTGCTTTCGCAATTACCGGGCTTAACCAAGCTAAGCCACAGCGAATTTTTTTATCTACAGGTTCTCTAAAGCGCTCAAGAAGCAATACTCTTTTCTTATGCACTATCACAGACGTGTCTGTGTGACACGTCTGTGACTTCTTTTACGTTTGGCACGCATTTCGCCCGGCAAAAAGAATTTCAAAATGGCGCCACGCACAAAAAAAAACAGCTGCCGACGTGCCACCGTTCATGAACGACCTTTTCTGGAACGCTTTGAATATCATGTCGATGGGCACATCCAAATGATTTCTGCACGAAAATAAGCGATGAGTGACTTTCGAATGTCATAGAATGCATAAGACTTCATGATGCTGGGCGCGTTAAAGACGACATACTCTAGCAAAAAAAAAAAAAAAAGAAGTCCATAAATGGCGCACCTGGAGGCGCGCAAACACCAAGAATCCGGGGCACGAGTAATAGTACCTGATAGCCTAGAAACTAATGCCTCATAAGTTTTTGTAGGTACTTTAGAGCGCAGCTTTAAAGGTGCAGTGAAGAGGAATCTGAACTCGTCTTTTTGCCGCGGGAACTCGATCTACACGTTCCGAGAATTCTTAGAAACTTCGACTTATTGCCCTGTGTGGCCGATCTCCCTAATTACATCGAATTAACGTCCGGCTCCCGTCTATTTTTTTTTTTTTTTTGAATTCTCCCCGTACGGTCGGCGGAGTCGACCAACGCGTGGAGTGCCTTTCAGCCAGCTCCGTGGAGGCTTGCCGCTCTGCCATCGGCGGAGTAATACGGAGTACTATGCGAAAACAAATACTCCGCGCTTATTTTTATTTCTGCGGGCTTATTTTGCGGCTATGGTATCTGCGAATGAAACTATTCGCGGAAACCTAAAAAACAAAATAAAGCGAAAGCAAAGCCTCCACGGAGCTGGCTGAAAGGCACTCCGCGCGTTGGTCGACTCCGCCCACCGTACGAGGGAGAATTAAAAAAAAAGGCGGGAGCCGGACGTTAATCCGGTTTAATCAGGGAAATCGGCCACACAGAGCAATAAGTTGCAGTTTCTAAGAATGCTCAGAACGTGCAGATTGGGTTCCCGCGGCAAAAAGACGAGTTCAGATTCCTCTTCAGTGCACCTTTAAGCGCCCGTTCCTGGGCCGAGCATCGGCACCTCTATACCTATTGATAGCGAAAAGAGGACGAGGAGGAAAGGAAAAGAGGATGAGAGGACGGCGGAAGCCTGAGGAGGAAAGCGACGAGAGAGGACACAGCAGATGTGTGAGTGAGAAAGCAGAGGAGGAGAGTAGGGTGGGAGCAGGCGAGAGCGCAAGGAGGAGTGGGGAAGAGAAGGGCACAGCGAGCGTAGTGGAGTCTGTCATTCTCCATCTGCGAAAATTGCGGCTGTTGTGGTGATGATGATGATGAATTTTTATGGCTCAAGGACATCTGTGGCCAAAGGGCGCCATGACACAAGGTGTTTTCTTCTAAACAAGCTGTGGTCAAAGACCCATTTACCCAGCATTTCACCCTCAATAAGCCGAGCACCAGGACCGGGGAAGCTTGTACCCATTGTATCACTGATGGGTAGCCGGCTCTACAGGGGATCGAACCCCGGACCTCCCGCACGTGAGGCGGACGCTCAAACCACTAGGCCAACGCTGCGGTCTGGGCCGAGCTGAGGCGTTGCGCCGAAGCAAAGGACAAAAGCTGCCACTGTTCAGCACTGTGTGTTGCGTTCGATGACCTGCAGTTAAAATGCCTCAACAGCTGCGCGCTAATTTCTATTGCCGACTATCGTAACTCGCCGGCCGTCAGCCCCATTAATAAGCCCCAACAGTGCATTTCGTTCTTTTTTCATTTTTGTTCGGTTTTAGAGGGGTGGGAGGATGCTCGGTCAGCAACGGTTAACAAAGGAGCCCAGAAATTTTGCTCATATCGAACAATATCGAACTTTTATTTTTCACGACCCGATTTGGGGCTTAAAGAGTGAATGCGAAAATTTCATACAAATCGGAGTACCTATAATTGCCAATGAAAACATTCTACGGTCATCATCATCATCATCAGCCCGACTACGCCCACTGCAGGGCAAAGGCCTCTCCCATGTCTCTCCAATTAACCCTGCCCTTCGTCAGTTGCGCCACCGCATTCCCGCAAACTTCTTAATCTCATCCGTCCACCTAACTTTCTGCCGCCCCCTGCTACGCCCCCTGCTTGCTTTCCACTGCTCCGGAGTGCCTTCTCTTGTAATGCACTCCGTTACCCTTAGGGACCAGCGGTTATCTTGTCTTCGCATTACATGCCCTGTCCAAATTCACGTCTTCCTCCTGATTTCGACTAGGAAGTCATTAACCCGCGTTTGTTGTCTCACCCACTCGGCCCGCTCCCGGTCTCTTAACGTTACACCTATCATTTTTCTTTCCATAGCTCGCTGCGTTGTCCTTAACTTAAGCTGAACCCTCTTTGTTAGCCTCCATGTTTCTGCCCCGTAGGTGAGTACCGGTAAGATACAACTGTTGTATACTTTTCTCTTGGGGGATATTGGTAAACTGCCATTCATGATCTGAGAGAACCTGCCATATGCGCTCCACCCCATTCTTATTCTTCTAGTTATTTCCCTCTCATGATCTGGATCAGCGGCCACTACCTGTCCTAAGTAGACATATTTTCTTACTACTTCCAACACATCGCAACCAATTGCAAACTGCTGTTCTCTTGCTAGACTGTTGAACATTACTTTGGTTTTCTGCGTGTTAATTTTTAGACTCACCGTTCTGCTCTGCCTGTCTGATCATGCATTGCAGTTCATGTCCTGAGTGACTTAGCAATGCAATGTCATTAGTGAATCGTAGATTAATTAGGATTACGGCAACAATCCGTTAAAACGAGGAAAAGGTTGCTAGAGCTGTCTCCCCGCACACGACATCGCAAAGGTTTATTGCACCAAGAATCGCGGACAGGTACAGACCGAATTAACCGGGACGAAGTGCAATCACGCCTCTACAAGAGAAAATTTCAGTTTTTCTTACGGTTTATGAGGGTTAAGCTAAAAGATTTTGTGCATAGGTGCAAACGCACGAGCGTGTCCAACGCGCATGCGCATCATGCTACAATTTCAAATTTTCCACACCCAGCTTCTCCGAAAGTAAGAACTGTAGCAAGAAATATAGCCAGCATTGAAGCGCCGTCTACTGGCACTTATTTTGGCTTCCGTTTCTGCGGAAGCCAGAAAGTAAGGCACCATCTAATCAAAATAATTTAACCCCAGGATTTCTCATGGATGAATTTGTTTTACATTGCCCCTTTGGCACCGTTTAAGCGACTTGAACAATGTTAATTTTTACCATGAACTCTGATTCAATAAATTTGTTTACATGCCACAATAACGTCCCGAGTGAAATGGCAGTAATAAAACTTTAAAATACCGCTCATTTCCAATCATCAATTATTCCTGCTTAATTAGTATATCCAGCCCCCATGAAAAGCGTTTCATGCAATGCGCAGCACTGATGGCTGTGTCTTTGAAAGCACATAAAAAATTTCCTACAATAGCTCACAGTGTCCGGAAATCCTAACATCGAAACACCAGGATTTGTCAGATACGAGTACTCGAGTACTCAGCGGATCTCTTATTTCGTTTTTCGAAAATGAACATAGCGCTCGAAACACAGAAAGAAAAAGTATTACAAATGACAGACTTTGTCTGCGTGATTATGTCGAAAGACGTGCTGCAAAGTTTCCTGTTTCGAGGTATACAGGCACATACAGGGTGTTTCACCTAAGACTTTCTGCAATTTTTAACAATAAGCTATTTGAATTAGATGCGCGCTTTTTCTGGCATAGCATTGTCAGTGGTGTAGTACATCATAATGCAGCTAAGACGTGCTAACTAGCAGGCTTGTTAACCAATATTTAATAGTTAACTTTTAAACTATTAGCGTTGGGCTCCTTAATTATTGAGAGGCATGTAGCCCATCGTAAGTAATGTCCATATCCGTTTTTATAATTTCGAGAACGCGATTATCCTCGGCGCTGTGGCCCAACAAATTTTGGCTATTTCGACGAGTTAGGTTCACTGGAGAGGTTGCTTTGCCTGCAAGCTTCTCAAACCGCATGTATTTTGGCGCGATGTAGGCGAAATTTGTTGGGCCACAGCGCCGAGAATAATCGCGTTCTCGGAATTCTAAAAACGGATATGGACATTACTTACGGTGGGCTGCATGCCTCTCAATAATTAAGGAGCCCAACGGTAATAGTTTAAATCTTAACTATTAAATATTGGTTAACAAGCCTGCTAGTTGGCACGTCTTAGCTGAATTATGGTGTACTACACCACTGACAATGCTATGCCAGAAAAAGCGCGCATCTAATTCAAATAGCTTATTTTTAAAAATTGCAGAAAGTCTTAGGTGAAACACCCTGTATATAGGTATATAGGTACAAAATACTTGTTTCGGCTAAACCGCTAGCTTATTCGCGTTGGAATTCGACGCACAGATGGCATACGACAGTCTCGCTTTTTTTCGATACCAAGTTTGGATGATGTATTCTCCTGATTCGATCACAATTAATTATAAATCCGCATCGTTTGCAGCATTGCCGACCGCCATAGCAAGCAGCTTTCGCGTAGGGTGCGTTTCGCATAGTCAGTATTATTTCTTGACTCCGCTATAGCGAAATGAAAAAAAAAACATCCCGCTTTGTATATGAAGAGTGCTAAATTCGTCTGAAATGAAGAAATTTCTGGTACCTTCAGCGCACTTCCCCGCCCCCTTACAGAAAAGGTGCATATTTGCTATGTACCCCCTCCCCCCTCGGAAAAAAAAAATGCTGCGTAAAAATAATAATAAATAAATGCTGCGTACTTGCAATGTACACATTTGTATACGCAACTCCTGAAAAGTTTAAAATATATCAGCGAACAAGATGGCGATCAAACCCAGCAACCAAGTGTGATCGAAAAACACTCACCTTCCCCTTTGAGCCGACGAGCGCGGAGAAGCCGCCTTCGGGTTATGTACAACGCGGAATTCTGCTGCGCGAGTGCTGTGCAGACGACGCTGACCGCGGTCACGTGACCACTTAACCCAGCGCGAGGAGCCGGTTTCGCCATCGCCGCTTCTGTCTGTGCGCGCGCGAGCGTGGCCCCGCCAAGAGTGATTACAGCTCCCTCTTTTATTTCTCCTTTAATTCTCTTTTTCCTGTATTCTAAACAGTTGGCGGTGACGGAAGACGCTATGCATGAGCGCCAAGGTCAATCGCGCGCACAAGGTCACGAAACTGTCGTTCGGGATTCGGTCGCATCCCGAGCCACACTGCGGATATTCTACGAGTGTTATCGCCGCCAGTGTCACAAAATTTACTGCTTTGCATCTATTTATACAGTGCCGAGTAAGTTTTGAGCAGTTCATTTGGTCTCCCATAGATGGCGCTGTATTTTGAATACTCGAAGCACGGGAAGCTAAGAGTAAAATACTATATGGAGAACGCCTGAGGAAATTGGACGATAGCAGGTGGGCAGCTAAGGTATTTAAATACTTATACGGAAAGAGCGTTGTCTCACAGTGGCGAAAAAGAACTAGAAAACTAACCAGTAAGTATGCCGATCATGAGGACGGAGAAAGAAAGAGCATTAAACGGCAGGTTAAAACCGTGAAAGTTGAAAATTGGATTAATTCAACGGAAAATAAGCATAGTGTAGAACTCTGTCGATACTGGAAAAGGCGGATCACGAAAAAATTCTTCTATGATAACTCTAGAGGCAGTGCCCTACTCTTTGAGTCTAGGTCAAGGGTGTCTTAGAACGCGCAGCTACAAAAAAAAAATTCAACGAAATGATGACACATGTGCAGTGTGTTGTAGATCTGTGGAGACAATTGAACACCTCATACTCAAATGTCATGGTATCCATCCGGAAGTAGACGCAGGCACAGACGCTCTTCCTGAGGCCCTAGGGTTTAGGGATAACAATGGTCATGTAAATAAATCTGCCGTGGAAGTTAGCAAAAAGCGATTGGAGGATTGGTGGCTGAAAAGCAGATATGTGGCACAAGGTTAGAATTGTAGGAAACCGTAGGTAAAGATGATGGCGATTCTTAATGAGAATTGCCAACAAAGTAAACAAAAATAATAAAGAAAGAAAAGCTGAGCATGGTGGCAATTGCCACCACCGCGTTTCAAAGGGGGCGCTCCTATCCATCCATCCATCCATCATTGCACGCAGAAAACACCATTACTTTAAGGACAAAAGGCCATGAGTAGCTTCACAACAGCAATACTGAGAGGACTGTGATGCGTGTCGGCGTATTTTTGCGCATTATGAGAACCACACTGAAAGCTCTTGCCGCTGTGTGCTTAGAGCGCGGCGACTCTATCTCCATGCAGAGACGCGTCAAGCGTGTCTACCCAAGATATCTCCCTAAAGTGGCACCGCTCCTGCCCTTTTGAAATGGTCGAGTGAATCTTATCTCTCTTTCTTCAAACAAAGCGAAGGGAGCTAGTTTCCGCGGTTAGGAGCTCGCATTCGCAAATAGCAAAGAGCTTGCTGTTTTTTCACATTTTCAAATGTATTCCCACCCCTTATGTAACACCCCCTGAAAAGGGGGCCTTTAAGGAATAAAACTGAACTGAACTGAACTTCCGATGCAGGATACAGGGAAGGACCGTTATGACAGCGCTTGGTGAGAACCATGCGCCAAAGACATCGCGCCCCCGCACGCTTACACCGAACCGTGCCTAATTATTGCGACAATGACGGCGTAAGCCGGGAGTCTTGCGTTGGATTGTTTGGGCTCACTCTTGTGTACGCCGTCGGATAAAACGCGGAAAAAGTCCTATCGGAAACGGCCGGCAGCGGTAATGGGCTTTCCTGTAATCAGCAGCAGGCAGCTACCGCTAAGCCTCGCCTTCGCAGGGTATAACAGAAGCTGTAATTTAGCTCACTTCTCTTTCATCTAGACTATCAGCAACTCGGTAATGCGGAATGTGGAGCCAAAGAATGCGACGGCCAAGAAAGATGATTTCGCAGCGGCCAATGATTTCGTACCAAAGCAATCCAAGCCAAGAGAAAAGACGTAGAGAAAGAAGAGATTAAAGAAGGAAGAAGCCAAGGTAAGATCGAAAACAATGAGAAGGCAAAGAAAAGAAGAAGGGGAGGAGCAGGTAGAAGGGAGAGAAGAAAAGTGAAAAAAAAAAACGGATGGATGTCACGGCTCTGGTCAAATATTTTAATTAAGCCTTAGCCTAGTACTTTAAAAACACAGCGCAACGGACGAAGGAGAAGCGAATATAAGGGGAAAAGTTCGATCAACTGCATAATTTACTGCAATGACACAAGTATATACACCCTAAGCACGCATACACCTATATGGGTGCAAAAAGGGAGCAAGTTCTCCTCCAGCGGGTGTGAGCTAGAGGACAAATTTACACCCTTTTTACACCACTCTGTTTAGAGTGTACAGAACATCCCAGCACCCGAGTCTTTTCCCTAGTTTAATCTCGCTCGGGCTAGACTACGCGTTCAAGCTGTCTGGAGAGCCGCCGCCAACCCCCTTAAATAGGAAACCGAGTCACGAGGCACAGACCGGTGTAGTTATACGCAAAGCGCGAGACACCCGCCCTCCGCCAGGGCATCACCCGTCGCTACTTGGACAGCTTAACTTAAGGATGATTCCGAGCACACCTGCCTCTCGCCGCCTTCGCACTTCTTCCAACGGCATGAACACAGTGTTAGGAGGCAGTAATTCGTTCGGTAAGTTTGAAAACATAAAAATAAGGGAAAAAATAAGACTACAAGCTGGCGATTGCTACCGGAAGGGGCACAACGACTCCCTCTTCCAAAAGGGAGAGCGAAAAGAAAGGACGTGGAAAGGGTGGAAGAGGGAGAATAAGACGCCATGCGACGTCACTCGGAAACACGAGAAGCATAAGGAAACGTTGGGAAATGTTTGGAACTAAGACCGATAGCGAAAGACTATCTGCACTGCAGCGAAGTGCGATTAGAACAATATATAAAGAAGATGTACACCCTGTAACCTTAATTAGAACACAAAATATCCGACCTTTTCGCGAAATCTACACACAGAAATTATCTGCGTACATATTCTCTGAAGTATCAAGCAATTACAGTAGTTTTGTTAGTCACTATCTAAATAGCGATCCTGGTCACAATTTGCGTAGGAATTTAATCGTCATAGAAAAACAAAGGACAAATTATGCTGAACAGACAATTCATCATCAAATTATGAAACTATGCAATAATTATCCAGCAATTCTCGATACAGCAAAGTCATGTAGAAGTCTAAGAACTTTCAAACGCAGAATACACCTTCTGTTCACTCCAAATAGCAGGCGAACACGTTTGAATAATGATTTCTAATTGCAAAGTTATTGTGTTCCAGTTTCTATATTTGTGTACAAAGTGTTAACTGTAACATGTGTTTCTTTCTTTTTCAACTTGCTTCATGTGCATTTTTGTACGGTGATGATTGTTATATCCATGTGTATGTGTACTGTCTACATGTATTCTGTATCCGCTGCTGTTGCGCCCAGTGGGGCCAGGGCCTCGTCAGGAGACTAATTACCTCCTTTTGTCCTGTCCCACGGGCAGTACTATGTATTGCCCATCCAATAAATAAATAAATAAAATAACAAAAGTAAACTTCCAAGGCGTAAAAAAAAGTTACGCAAAGAACAGACACTGATCACAAGTCAACCCATGCGATACGTTATGTAAAGCTCAAAAACCAACTATAAAATGAGGAATAAGGCATGCACGGAGCACACGAATCAAGGCGCACAGAACAAAGCAACAGATGTCCAATGGTTAAGAAAGATCCATACAACGCAGAAGGTGCAGAAAGTACAGAAATAATTGCACGGAATCAATGCGCATCTTGCTGTATTCATCACAGAGACCTTGCTATACTAGCTGCCGTTACTGGTTGCAGTTAACGTGCAATCCCTTGTCGGAAGAGCAAGCCTCAGCCACCCTTATAAAACACATCAAACAAGTTTGAGCCGCATATAGAAACCAAAAATTTATCTGTCTATACCGACTTGCGATTTTGGTTTATTGTTTTGAAGCATTATCCTAAGCGCACCGTATCCTAAGAGAGGACGAGTTATATTATTTATAAGTACGGCAAGTAATACACCAGAAGAAATATTACGAAAACAATAACAGTGAAAATTCTGAATATTTTTGAGGCGCAGAAAGCACCGAACAAAGAAAATAATAACAAACTATGGAAAGTAAGCAATGACATATCATGTACCTGCCATCCTAAATAAATCTGCCGCCGCCCTGCAAACCAATCTGCCCGTCAGTGGGCGCTCTGCTGCTGACCCGAAAGACGCGGGTTCGATACCGGTCACGGCGGTTGCATTTCGATGGAGGCGAAATTCTAGAGATCCACTTGAGATAGAGAGACTTTAATGAATAAAGGAGAGTTCTGTCTGGTTATGAGCTTAGCATGCTACTACAAAAAGAGCCCTAGGTGGTCTCACTAAAGCATCCCTCATAGACAGGAATCGCTTTAGGACGTTAAACTACCATAAACCTAAATAAATTTGAAGGAGAACTAAATTTTGAATGCACATCAAATATATTCAAACGCCATGTTAGGGAGGTATTGTAAAACTGGATTAAAGTACAGTTATGTTTGTGTTTGAAATTTTCCGGCTCTCTTTCACTCAAAAAAAAAAATCATTTCTAACACAGAAAATGAACTCTTCTCATTTTTCGCCTCTATTACTGTGCTCATAGGTGTTTTTTTGATCAGTGCAAAGTATCTTTTCTTGTTGTGTGTGCTGTGGTGCAATTTTATCTTGTGATATGAACATGTATTTACTTTAGGATAGCGTCATGCAATGCCTGATTTGCAGGTGCATGTGTCATAGTCCGGGCAAGTTCATATACAACGGGGACGGTGTCAAATGTCGCGTATTGGTACCATGTACGATTCCACGAAGCAAAAAAAGTTTCATTTTTATACATGTTATCTTATATATTTTTGTAACAGTACTGCTGCGTAGGGTCAGGGCCTCGTCAGGTGTCATTAGCCTTTAGCTTCTGTCCATGCGTCGGGCTCTGTATATTTTCTGCTGCTAAAACTAAATAAATAAATAAATTACTGCAGCAGTGCGATGCGATAGGTAAGTGGAAAAAACATGTGCGACTTCGACCTGCTTGTAAGGTCGTACCTTTTTTAATGGTTAACGCTGATGAAAGATCTCAAGTTTAGTGCACAGGAAGGGTCTTAAGCAACCATAGATATATTCCAAAATAGCAGCGGCCCATTGCACCGCACGTGACATAGAGAGGTCGTGGGTTTGGCTCCCACCAACGCAAGGTTGCCTTTTCTTACACTCTCTCAAATTCCTATCGAAAATAATTACCGAATGAGTCCACCTTTGTGATGAACACCACGCGCAAAAAAAAAATATTTCTTCACTTTTTTCGTTTCGAAGAAAGTTGGCTGCTTTCGTATGTATCTAACGAGACCAACATTTTTACAATTCTTGTCTCCTCACTTTGTGAGGATGATATAAATAGTACAAATGCAATGAAAGTACACTCCATTTGATTTCTTCAGTACTCGGGTCTTGACACTGAAGGGAAAAAAATTCCAGACCATACTTCACATAAATCCTAACAATATTCACTTGACTTCAGTTTGGAAGAACGCTTAGTGCTTTTTTTTTAATACTGATCCATTTTAGCTAGGGCAACCTAAGGATAAGGATGGTAATTGAGATCCTCTGATTAATATTTTATTTTCCGTGGAATATTTATATGTGATGGGTAAATGTGTCGACACAAACAATGGACTTTAGTTTTGTAAGAAGCACTGTAGTTTACTTGGTAAAAATTTGTATCACAAGAAGTGGAAAATATCGGCTTTGCGATTTCCCCAAATCGCAAGTTTGTATCCCTGCAGAGCGAAAAATATCGGTTTCTGGAACAATAACCTTTTAAAATAATTTTATTCAAACTTTTCTGTTGGATACTTAGCAAAAGCTTGTTTGGCTTTTGGAATTTTGCCGGAAAAACATTGCTAACATTCTTCAAAAATTAAAGTGTTCCCATAAGACCACTTTTCAGAACGATAATAAGAAAAGAAGAAGGAAAAATCTTGAGGCTGAAATTTAAGTATCTATAGATCCTTCCTACTGCCGTCGGGAAAATTTGTATCTCTAAAGGGTTGTTTTTTTTCCTGTTGTGAGTTCAAATTCCATGGAATTCCAAGATTTAAAAAAATGGCCGACTTTGATTACAGTTTAATAAAAATTATCGATTTTCCTTATAGTTTACTTGAAAGGCCTTTATATTTGTTATTTTTATTACCATTATTATTAGTAGTAGTAGTAGTAGAAGACCTTTATTCGGCCAAAATTTACAGGCCGAGCATGTCGACCGCCTGGGCGACCAGAAGTCGCTATTCTTCGTCCCCTTCAGCGCCAAGCCAGTCGAGCCAGGTGGTGATGGATAAAGAAGGTGGGGGGTAGGAACCCGACTGCTGAGCAGCCGGGCAATAGAAGAGGCAATGGGCCAGGTCCGCATAGATACAGGGACAATTTGGACAGGAAGGGTCCGATCGATAGCGATAGAGAAAGAGGCGGGACGGGGTGATGACTGCATTCATATGAATGTGCCGAAGAAGGCGAGCCTCCGGCACCGTGAGTGATGGATGAGGGGGGAGGGTAAAGGCGTTTCTCGATGCGGAGCTCGAGGTAGACCTCTTTTGTGGTGCGGCGAAGGGTGAGTCTCCCACCGTCCTCCGAGGGCTTGGGCCTGGGGATCAACGGTGCCCGGAAAAGTGTGTCGCGGGTGAGCTGATGGGCCAGCTAGCTCATTGCCATCAATCCCTGAATGCCCAGGGACCCAGCGGAGGAAAACGATGGAAGGTTGCAATGCGGAGATCGCTCGTTCGACCTCCTGTTGGAGAGAAGGGTTTAGGGTGCGTTTCTGTATGCGGTGTATAGAGGCTTGTGAGTCTGAATAGAATGTGTACTCTTGAAGAGAGGGAAGGAGGGCAACTGACTGGAGGGCTTACGCAATGGTGAGGACCTCGAGGGACAATGCATCCGGAGGACGTAGAAACGGCCCGCTGGTGTGGGTTTCAGGAGCGGGGAGGTGCCCTGTATTCCTGTGTCAGTCTTTCTTGTGTACATCTTATTGCAGCGCTATTACCATTTCTATCTCAAATAATGCACCATCTAGCCCAAACTGACGTTCTTCTAAACCATCTGTCGCTGACTCTACGTTGAGAATATTGTTTATGCGTTTTAGGACGGCGAGTTTAGACACCGCGTTCAGGTCACCCTATGACAGAGAAGTCAGGGGATCCTATTTAACTCATAAATTTAAAGCTGTCTCCTCTGCCATATACGAGAGCGTCAGAAAACTCACCTGTTCATTTGGAGTTCTAATGGCGGCGAGGTTCGAAATATGACTGGGGACGTGGCTGTTATCTTTTGTCAAATCGCATTTGCGACAAATACGATGTCTATTTCCTAAGTTCGACCAGGACGTCTCCAGCTTCGTACGTTTGCTTCGGTGTTTTTCCCTTTGTTTTCATTAATTTTCCTTGCAATCTTTGCTTATTTGCTCCTGCTGTATGTCATTCACACCCACATACATTTTATTAATGATTGTATATGTTTGTACCGCTTACGGGGTTTAATGTCCCAAAGAGACTCAGGCTATGAGGGACGCCGTACTCGAGGGCTTCGACCTCATGAAGTTCTTTAACGTGCACTGACATCGCATAGTACACGGGCCTCTAGCATTTCGCTTCCACCGAAATGCGACCGCTGCAGCCAGGATCGAACCCGCGTCTTTCGGGTCAGCAGCCGAGCACTATACAACACCTGAGACACCGCGGCGGCTGATTACAGATGTACAATCATTGTGCATTCCACCTCGTAACACTGTGTAAGTTAGCGCTTCGCGCGTGTCCTTGTCTTTAATATTTTACATGCCCTGTATTGGACATTTTTGAGAACGTGTCATTGTACTGTTGACACAGATATTTGTTTAAATTTTGTTCTTGGATTTTTTTTGCCGGTCACTAGACCTGACACCGATATTGTCACGTTGTAGTGACGGCAGTCCAGCGGTCAGGATGACACCAACCAGTCTTGGAAACGAAGCTCTTTATTTGGGCTGACTTGCGCCCACAAAAGAACTGAATCACTCGGCGGCGGCGTAAGCAACAAACGTGCTCGTCGGTCGTCGAACTACGAATGTCCGCTGCTCGCGGCATCGCTCAATTTAAAGCCGGCAAGGAAACTTCCAGATAACAGGTCAAGATCATCTACGGTAATCTGGAAAAACCTAGATGCAGCCTTTCATGGCTGCGAACAATCGAGATTAGTCTGGTCGCTTCTCGCGCCACGAACAAAAGTGATAACGACCCTTTCCTGCTGCCTTGAGCGTGAACGAACACACACTGCAATTATACGTGGCAATATTATTAGCATGTAAATACTACACTGTGTGTAACATCGCTTTTTTCCGGAGAGCGGAAAGAGCACTAAATCGTTCCATCGCCAGTCTTGGCATTTTCCCTCTACGTACGTTTGCAACCGAGCCTAAGGCAGCTTTAGGAGACGAATATGTAAGGCTAGACGGGCCTAGGTACGGACGTTGGGCAAAATCGACACCCTCTGTTCCATTTATTCCTCGTCCTTCTCTTCCAGTAGCGACTTACCACACGAGGATCATCAAAATTCGGGGGCACTTTGACTGTCTAAAGTGCGCAGAGGCGAAAGCGTTTTCCGCACCACTTTGCCTATGTGACACTGGTGACATCACCACTGGATGACGTCACTCATAATTGATGACGAAGTAATGCCAAGGTACTAATTAATGACTAACTACTGATTAATAACTCAGCACTAATTGACTGCTAATTAATGGCGCTTAAGCTTCGCCTTTAGGAGTGGAACGCGACAGGGTGTTGTAGCGCTGCCAGGCAGTCCACGGAACGCCACCACCCGTTTGGCGCGATGCCTTGCCCTTTGAACGCAACGCTTTTTGAGGAAAGGAAATGGCGCTGTAATTCTCAGTCATCTCGGTGGACACCTCAACCGCACCGTATAGGAAGGGAGGAAGTGGGAGTGAAAGAAGACATTTGGTTGGTAAACATTTATTAAAACAGTCAAGGGGCCGAAGGCCCAGATCTAGGGGTCGGCCAAGACTCCTTGGAATCTGGCAGCCTCTAGAGCGAGACCGATGAGCGTTCGTTGGTCGTCTAGGGTAGAGCTGCGTAGACGAGCCTCCCAGGTATGTTGTGTGGGTGTTGGCATGTGTTGTCGTGGACAAGTCCAGACCATATGAAGGAGGTCTGCTGGGATATTGCAGTGTTTACACATCGGCATACACCGTTCAGGAAATATATTATGGAATCTTTTGGGTTTGGGGAAAGTGTCCGTCTGGAGTTGGCGCCATGTGACGGCCTCTGTCTTTGTAAGTTCTTGGTGCGGACCTGGAAAGAGTTGGCGAGAAAGACGATAGTGCTGGAGAAGATCGCGTGAAGTGATTATGGTGTCCTTCCTGACCAAGGCGGGCATGTAGGGGGCGGGGTGCTAAGCTGCTCGGAAAGTGAGCCCTCGAGCTAGCTCATGTGCTCCCTCATTACCCTTCAGACCCATGTGGGCTGGAGCCCATATCAGTAGGGTCAGGTGTTTAGGAGGATTTGATACGAGTACGCGAAACGCTTCGACTGAAATACGGCCATGAGTAAAACTAAGAATGGCGCGCTGTGAGTCACTTATGACTACTCTATCTTTAGAAGTGGACAGCGCGAGAGCAATAGCTACTTCCTCCGCTGTAGTGATATGTGAAGTGCGTACGGAGCAGGAGGCATGGAGAGTCATGTTCTCATCTGTGGCAACCGCTGTTGCAGCAGTCCGAGTAGGATGGTCTGCCGCGTCTGTGTAAAGCACGTCAAGTCGGCCAGCATATCGCTGCTGGAGTGACGCGGCCCGAGCTTCTCTGCGATCTTGATGATGAGTTGGATGCATGTTGCGGGGGAGATGGAGAGTCTTGATGTTGGCCCTGATGGCAGGTGGGAGATTGACCACCGAAGATGGCAGACGGAAGGGAGCGATGCGAAGTCGTTCGAGGATAGAGCGGCCTGCGGAAGTTAGGGAGAGGCGTTGGCGCTGGGCCAGGAGGGCCGCCTCAGTGAGCTCGTCAACCGTGTTGGAGACACCAAGGGCGAGGAGCTTGTCGTTGGGAGTAGAGAGAGGAAGACCAAGGGCTGTTTTGACGCCGCTGCGGATAAGTCAATCCAGGCGGTGCTTCTCCGTGAGCGTGAGACGTAAATATGGAGCAGTGTAAGCAATACGACTTACTACAAATGCTTGAAAGAGACGAAGGAGATTCGCCTCCTTCATGCCTGCCCGCTTGTTGGAAACGCGCCGTATGAGACGGGCTGTCTGCTGTGTGTATCGATGCAAGCGTTGTATTGTGTTGGTGTTGGCTCTGTTGGCTTGGAGGTGGAGGCCAAGAATTCGGATGGTGTCGACCGTAGGCACGAATAGGTTGTTAACAGTGAGGCGGATATTTGGAGATGTGGGGGGTTTCCGGGTGCCGGGATAACGCACAAAGAAGAGCTCAGATTTTGCTGCTGAGCACTTAAGTCCTTTGTCCGATAAGTAGTCTTCAACTGTGTTGATCGCAGCCTGGAGAGTCTCTTCAATGTGTCCGTCACTGCCGCCAGTCATCCAGAGGGTGACGTCATCCGCATAAATGCTATGATGAAGGCCCTCGTGGCGGGCGAGTCGAGCGGGAAGGCCCATCATAGTGATGTTGAAAAGCAGCGGAGACAGGACGGAGCCCTGCGGCGTGCTCTTGTTGCCCAGGGAGATATCCTCGAGGGATGAAAGAAGACAAAGAGGGCCCGTAATGATTGGATTGGAAAACGTTTATTGTCAGCACTGAGCCCTAGTGGGCATTATACTAGGTGGCTTCGAGCCCATGGCTCTTGGCGACCTTGTGAGCCCACTCAGTGGCCCGGACTTGCGTCAACGGGTCTGAGCTGGCCAGTATAGCCTCCCACCGCTCTAGAGAAGGGACTGGTAGTAGGTCCGCCGGTGGTGGCGCCTTTTTGCAGCTCCATAAAATGTGGTCATATCCGGCTATCTCGCCGCATTGTTTGCAAGTAGCGTTGTATTGTGTTGGATACATGTGTGCTAGTCTCGACGGGCTAAAGAAGGCTCGCGTCTGGAGCCGACGCCACGTTACCTCCTGGCTTTTGTCGAGCTTTTTGTCTGGTGGCGGATAGATCCTCCTTTCCAGTTTAAACTGATTTGTGTATTCGTGAAATGATATGAATGCATCTCTCGTGAAATTTGGGGACTCAACCGGGCTCACTGCTCGGCTGACATAACCTCGAGCTATACTGTGAGCCAACTCGTTTCCCCTGTTCCCCGAGTGTGCCGGCACCCATATTAGTTCCACCTCTCTTTGGTCCCAGTCTTTATCTCTTAGGATTCGTTCTGCCTCCTGGGAGATCATACCCCGCGCAAAATTGTTGATAGCCACCTTGGAGTCGCTAATTATGGTGACTGCTTTGGTGCTGGCCATTTCCATGGCGATAGCCGCCTCCTCCGCTGTCCCTGAGTTTTTTGTTTTGACCGAACCGGCCGTTAATGATTCACCCGAGTCTTTCACGGCCACGACCACAAAGGAGTCGCCTCCTTCGTATTCCGCCGCGTCTACATAGGTTGTGTATTCCGAGCCTTCGAGCTTGGCTTCAAGGGCCTTTGCTCTGGCTCTCCTCCTGCCTTCGTGAAAAGCAGGGTGCATGTTTTTTGGAAGTGGTTTAATAGTGAGTAATTTTCTTACTTTGGTCTGTAATTTTGCCTGCGCGTTTCTTTCCGGAATTCTGTCATGTAATCCTAGGTTGCTCAGGATCTTTCTCCCCGGGGGTGAGGTCGCAATCCTCCTTAATTGCGCAAATATATGTGCCTCGCATAGTTCCGTGGTGGTGTTGTAGATCCCCAGTTTAAGAAGTCTTTCCGTAGGAGTGCAGTGGGGCAGCCCCAATGCTGCTTTATATGCCTGCCTTATGATCCCATCGATTTTGTTCTGTTCCGCCAGCCCTAGCTTGAGGTAGGGAACGGCGTAAACTATTCTGCTTATCACGAAAGCCTGAACCCTTCGGCAGAGATCTTTCTCTTTGACTCCCCGTCTTTTGTTAGCTATTCGCCTTATGAGCCTGGTTGTCATGTTAATTGTGGACTTAAGCCTGTTTATTGTCTCTGTGTTCTTTCTATTGTCCTGTATTATAAGTCCTAGGACCCTGATTTTGTCAACTCTGGCTACCGGAGTCTCATTTACCAGTACGTGAATGTCTCCTGCGTTGGCATCGCGTTTCCTAGCCCCCCGGATCCCCAGAAGTTCGGATTTGCTTGGCGAGCATTTTAGTCCTGCCCATTCCGCGTAATCCTGGACAATATCGATCGCGTGTTGGAGATTTTGTTCTATTTCCCCATCGTTTCCTGTATGCGTCCATATTGTTATGTCATCCGCATATAGCGTATGGTTTATACCTTCGACAGTCTTCAATAGCGGCGGTAGGTTCTTCAACGCCAGGTTGAATAAGAAAGGAGAGAGCACTGAGCCCTGCGGAGTTCCCTTGTCTCCCAGCTTAATAGTTTCTGACTGGATGTCTCCTAGATTTATTTCTGCGGTTCTGCCGGTTAGAAAGTCTCTTACGTAATCGTAGGTCCGCTTTCCAGGGGCCATCTCCGCCAGATTAGTTAGTATGACCTCGTGTTTGACGTTATCGAAGGCTTTATGTAGGTCTAGGCCCAGTATAGTTTTGGCGCCCCCTTTGTTCGGCGGGTCTATGATGTCTGCTTTGAGCTGGAGCATGACGTCCTGCGTGGACAACTTGCTCCTGAAGCCTAGCATCGTTTCAGGAAATACCTCCCTTTCCTCTGCGTATTCCTGGAGTCTGTTTAATATGACATGTTCCATCAGCTTCCCCAGGCAGGACGTTAGCGATATCGGCCTGAGGTTGCCCACTTCAAGTTTCTTCCCGGGTTTTGGAATAAAGATTACTTTGGCATGTTTCCATTGTGAAGGTAGACTACCTCGTTTCCAGATCTCATTTAGGTAATCTGTGACTGCCGTGACCGAGACTAGATCTAGGTTCCTTAGCATTTTGTTGGTTACCCCATCTGCCCCCGCTGCCGACGTGGTTCTTAGTTGACTCATTGCGCTCCATACCTCCGCTATCGAGATGTCCTCATCTAGCTGTGTGTTCTCTGCTCCTTGGTAAGCTGGAGATGAACCCCCTTTGTCTGTGTTAAGGTACCTGCTCTTCAGTTCCTCTATTAGGTCCGCGGCTGTTCCCTGGTATTTGTGAATCAATCGTTTAAGCTGCCCTTGTGCCGCCGACTTTGTTTGTCCTGGGTCTAGTAAGTGGTGAAGAAGATGCCACGTGTTCTTGCACCCTAGCTTTCCATTCATTTCATCGCAAATTTGTCCCCAGTGTTGACGCTGAAGCTCGTTTGTGTAGTCTTCTATCTGTTTTTCGAGTATCGATATTCTCTTCTTTAGCCTTCTATTGTGTTTCTGTTTTTTCCACCTCTTCAAGAGGCTCTCGTGGGCTTCCCACATGTGGGCCAGCCTCGAGTCTGTGATGTCATGTTCGGTGGTTGGGGTCTGTCTAGTGTGACTTTTTACGTCTCTTTTGAGTGTCTCAACCCATTGATTTAGATCCGATATCTCCCTCGGAGCGGTCCTGTCCCGGACTTTTCGGAGGGTGTCCCAGTCTGTCAGCTTCGTTTCGCGCAGCTTCCCCTTCATTGGCCTGGTTTGTGTTTCAATCTCTATGATGTAGTGATCGCTACCCAAGGTGTGTCCTGTGTCTGACCATCTTTCACCCTCGAGGTCTTTCCCTAGCGTCAAGTCTCCACTCTAAACACAGTAACCTATAAAGTAACTTTTGAACGTGAGTAACTTTTGTCACAAAGGTTACAATTGATGTTTTTTTATGTTTGCATTACGTTTTCTTTATTTTTGTGGAGCCTAAAGGTTACAACGGCCAGAAGTCAACCGTTTCAAAGGTTACGATGAAAAAATTGCCAAGTAACCTTTGCGCAGTAACTTATGGTCAGCACGGTAACCTATATGCGTCGTCAAGACAGGAGATATGCACATATAGAGGACGTATGCTGCTTTACGTGCGGGAATGTGCTTTTCGGATGCAATGGGGCTGCGGTTTCGACCGCAAGGGAGATGCTTTAATATTCTGGAGACATCAACGTAAGCTATCGCATGAGCCCGATACTGCTGTTTTGGGTCGCAGCCACATTGAATCGCGTGTTATCAGATATCTGTCTTCACATTTACCAAAGGAGGCTGCAAATGCAATGCAAATGCAGTATTTTGCGGCTGAATATATATGAGCACACATCTTGAATGTTCGATTCCTATCGATGAGCTTTGCAAAGATACCCAACATGCTACTTCTCTAAGCATGGTGTGTACCGACTTTATTGCGCGAATAAACGTTAATAAACAAATATTTCAAATTACATGTAATTTCTCGATCACTCCCATAGAGCCTATTTCTCATCTTTCTCGAACCGATACGCGATAACAACGGTCGCAATTAATGGTTTGGTTTTGGTTTTGTGGGGTTTAACGTCCCAAAGCGACTAAGGCTATGAGAGACGCCGTAGTGAAGGGCTCCGGAAATTTCGACCACCTGGGGTTCTTTAACGTGCACTGACATCGCACAGTTCACGGGCCTCTAGAATTTCTCCCCCAAAGAAATTCTAGCCGCCGCGGCCGGGATCGAACCCGCGTCTTTTGGGTCAGCAGCCGAGCACCATAGCCACTGAGCCACCGCGGCGGCTAGGTCGAAACTAATAGTAAAAAAGCAGACATATGGAAGGGCAGCACCTGGGAAGGCGACAGCGGACGTAAACGCATTTGCAGGCCGCCGAGTGCGCGATTCGACTTCTCTTCATGTGGCTCTCTACATACGCCTCCAATTTATCATTTCAGGAGGCAACTATATATCACAAATCAAAACGTAATGCGCCCACAGTACGAACGGCGGCGCCTATAAGAAACGAGTAATTGGCAAAGAACTACTCAAAACATGGCATGACGGCCGCTCCAGTACGCGTGAGACGCGCATGCGCAGACGGCCGGCGCTTCACCCAATGAAAAGCGGCGCTTCTATTTCAAAACGCTTGGCATCGTTGCACGCCGGCAGACACGCCGGCAAGTCTGGACGGCGGGAAGGCTCGGTCGTTGCAGCGTTGCGGAGGCTGCTTTGTTCTTGGAACCGAGAGTTGGAACAGTTCGTGAACCACGCCGTCTTATGATGGCGTTTCTGTAGTGGTTTGTTTGGGGTAATGTCGCTAAGCAGCAGGGACCTGTGGGGTACGCTGCGCGGCAGCTGCAACGAACCTCAATGTGACTGTAGACGCTACGTCGTTGTGTGCTCGGCAGACAGCCCCGCGCCCAGCGCTATTCGTTGAGACTACTGCAATCACGTTCCAGGGGTTCATGTGAGAATAACGGACTTGGGTGAGTGTCCTTTTTTTTTTACCATATGCGCAGTAACGACCTGCGAAGTCATTTATTTCATCCTTGTCAAAGTGCGTATTTCCTTTGTTTGCCAAAGCAGCTTCATTTCTAAGCCTCGTTGAGTGCACTTCGAAGCGAAATCTGGTTCAGTAGTTTGAGTGCCCCATTCACCTATTACGAGGGTTTTCGTGCCAATAAGTTTGGTTACCCAGAGTATTTGTTTTAGACTATTGTTGCCGTATGTCATTTGGGGTCATTAGATGCGATAATACGGGGGCAATCCAGCGCTAATTCTTGATCGTTTGCATGCGTGCGCGCTCGTTTTTGTTTTTTTTTGCATACGTACAAGAGAGCATGCTTAAAACGCACGGCGGTACTTTTTTAATTAAGGATGTGATTTGGGTGAGTTGGTATTGTAAGCAATCTTATGACGCAATTCCACATCGGCGCTATACGCCCGCCGAGGCGGCGGCAGTCGTCTCCTCCACTCAAGTGACGATCACGTGAATCTTGCTCAGTGCGCCGGTCGGTCCCAGTGCCTGCCTATCCCCTTTCCTGTCTTCCCGGCGCCGTCTGGATGCCATTTGTGTTTGTGATGGTTGTTTTTCGCGAGTGCGGCGCGTCGACTCATCAGCGTTGGCGGCGGGAAGTGTAGCGCAGGGTGTGTGGTGCACGGGCGATCTAAGCGGACGTGTGTAAGACAGTGCGAGCCCTATTGAAGTGCAGTGGCAAGAATTAAGTTGTAGCTGCAATATATCCGTTGTTTATTCTCACAAATTTGTGTGTGCGTCGAGTGTCCTTACTCGCTCCCCCTCCCGTTTTGGTCATCTCTAAAAGTATTGATTCATAGTGAAAACAGCGCGGGTAAACGAGACGAGCAAAGAAAGACACAACACATCGTCTCGTTTTCCCGCGCTGTTTTCACTAAGACGCGGTACTTTTGTTTTGAATCTGAATTCTGGAACTTTGCACGTCGTTTCATTGATTATCAATTGATTGGTGCGCCATACGATTTTGGCAATACAACTAGGCCCATTAAGAAAATTCGCTGTGGTTTGACCAATGGCCATCCCGAGTAGAATTTGCGGAAGCAACAGCGCAGCATCGCAGCAGCGGCGCTGCGATGCGATGCGGTAGGCACTGCGATGTTCTTTGTATACCATGCTTCACTCTGGTGAGAATATCAGCCATACTTTAAGTATGAATGGTTGCTCACTGGCTCTAATTTAACATTCCACAGATCCCAATGCCTGAAGAGTTGCAAGTGACTGCACCTCATGTATATACCTGTGCTGAGTGTTAACGCTGGAAGTAGTAAAGAAGCGATCTCCATCAGCAACGGCAACCTAGAGCGTGCCCTCATCTTCTGCCTGGTGACATATTACATAAAAACTTCAACTATATCCACCGGCATTTTCCGCCATACTCATCCTGCTGCAGAAGATTGCCCTGCCAGACACTTCAGTGCCACGTGGACTACTGACTAACCGACTTAAGAGCTTGTTCATGCTCTTGAAAAAGAATAATTTGTTCTAATTTTCTGGAAAGATATGTGTTTCAATTGTTCACTTTCTAATATGTTCAAGTATATTTTCTACAGCTAACTTGAGCAAGTTTTTTTTTTTTAACTGCAGTACACAAGTTGATGTACTTATGCGAGTGTTGTCAGGCTTATAGCACTGTTAATGTTACAAGTTATTGGTCACGTCATTGTGCCTCTTTGTTAATGAAGTGACTGGAGGACTCACAAAGGGCTTTTGTTTATATAATCTAGGCAAGTTGTGCTGAATTTGCTGATGTTATGTACATCTGAAAGCTGTTAGGTACATGTATATCTCTGGTTGCTGTTTAGCCAAGATGTTTAGATCGATTGATTGTTGTTTACGTTTGCATGCGGCCGCAAGTTTTAAAAGAACTCATGTTATCTGCACTGCTTGGACCACCTTTCTTGATCTCTAATTGTATAGTCATTTTAATCTTGTGACAATTAGAAGTGTGATTGTGTGGTTAGAAGTGTAATAATTAAGATATGTGACCAAAATATTGCCTTCTCTGATATTTTTGCCGTTTATATTTTGTGTCTGTTGTATCCCTTACACAATGACAAGTTGACTTGGCACTTGGACTTGAATAATAGAGCTTTTATTTTGTTCTTTTTGGTATTACAATTAGAGTGCCTATTTTTTTATTTACATTGCAATAAGAGTGATATGCTGTAGCCAAGCTCTACTCGAAGCGAGACTTCATCTGAGCATGCTTAATTGAGTTGCTTGTTCAACGTGGTTCTGTTTGCCATGCCAACAGTAATACTGTAATATGGGCCCATATTTCAGTGCCTTGCATGCCCATTTATTGCGATATTTTTTTGCAAAAAGTTTGCAAAATTGGTTCCTTGAACATACCTGCATCTGTTACATCCCTTAGTTTTTCTTTAATGTAGACAATATTTGGGAAGTTTTGTTGTTTTGCGTTTCCTGTAGTCTTGAAGATGTTGGAGTCAATGAAAAATTTGCCTATCATATGCCGGTGTTTGTCATTTTTCTCTTTTTCTAAACCATTCTCTTCTTTGGCCAATTTTTGTTCCGTTCAAATTGAAAACCAGCAGAGCTCTGTATTTCATCACCTTCAGCAAGTTGCAACGACATTTTTGCCATTTTTAGGCCAGCCATTGTGGCGCACAAAGGTTACACATTTTCGAGCACGTAACCTATGGCTAACTCAATGAAGTATACCTTTGTAAAGGTTACAGCGCTAAAAAAGTTGCGTAACCTATGCTTAAAAAGAAGTAACCTTTACCATTTGTAACTTTCACAAAGGTTAAAGGTGGCAAGGTTACATTGTGTAACTTTTAAACTATAGGTATACTTCAATGTGAAAATGTGCACCTTTACAAAGGTTACCTAAAGGTTACCGTGTTTAGAGTGTGGGGACGTGTCTACGCTGACGCTATTGCCTATCCTCGTGGGGTCTTGCGGGTTGTTTAGTAGCGTGAGCCTCAAGTTTTGGATTTCTGTCCATAGTTTGTTTCCCTTAGGGGAGGCCGTCCGATATCCCCATGCCGGATGCGGGGCGTTGAAGTCCCCCGTGATTACTAATCCCTTCTTATAAGATAGTCTAATGGCTTTACGTAATAGGTCCGCCAGCCCTGTGCCCCGGTTTTTCGGTGAGTTGTATATATTCAGAATAAAGAGACTGTTGTCCCCTTTTCTGTTTGGGATTATTTCTAACATCACGTAGTCCTCGCTTGTGTTTTCGAGTGTGTGTTGCGTTGCCGTTAGATTTCTTTGCACTAGCGTGGCCGTGAACGACTTGGGTTTGTGCTCTTTTTGCACTTCTAGCGGGGTGTACGCGGCGTAGCCATTTAATTTGACCATGCCGCTTGCCTCCTGAAGCGTGATTACGTCCGGTGTGGTTATGTTTTTTTGAATGTATGCCTGCAGGTTCCATCTTTTGGACTGGAAGCCTCTGCAGTTCCACTGCCAGATTCTAATTTGTTGGCGACGGGCCATGATGTCCTATGAGGCTGCTGCTGCGGTTGCAGCGAGGGGAGGGTGTTGCCGGCAACAGGGGGAAGCCTGGCTTCTATGTTTGCTAGTTGTTCCAGAATTTGCTGGAAGCAACCCATGGTTCGTTCCCTGAACATGACGAATTCCTCCGTCAGATTGTCAGCACGTTCGGCTATTTTGTCTACCCTAGCGGTAAGGGCATCAATTCTAGCGTCTTGAGCGTCAACCCGCTTCAATAGTGTGTTCATGTCTGACCTAACCTTGATGTGGGTTTTAGCCGATGCGTCCTCGTTAGGACTTTCTGCCGCCTTTTTGGGAGTACTGTCGTTTGTGTTTCCCTCTCTGGGTAGAGGTCTTTTCAAGGGGACTCTGGTGTCTGTGTCCATTGTGTTTTGAATGTCTCCCCCTTCATATGTGTCACGCGGGGGCGCCTGACTCGCGTTTTGTGATTGTTGCAAAGGTGGTTTTTCGACCACCTTCGGCTGTTTTGTGTTAGCGTTAATGAGTTTCCTCAGCTCCGCCATCTCCTTCTTTATGGTGTCTAGCTCTCTGTCTCTCTTAGCGAGCTGCTCTAGCAGTTCCTTCTCCCGAGCGGTTTCCCAAGAAGAGGCCTTATCTGGCCAGCTCACCTTTTTGCCCGCGTCTCTGTCCTTGCTTGAGCCTCTTCCTCTGCTCGAGCTGCTCTCTCTGTCAGGACCCGAGCTGGCGCCTCCGGTCCCCGGTAATGGTGGGTAGGAGCTCGATCGTAAGGAAGAAACTGAAAATTGTATTTGAGGAAAGGAAATTACGCAGTAACTGTCTCACATATCTTGGTGGACACACGTCAAAACGCGGACACATCTGCCGACACGGCTGCCGACACGGACGCAGACACGGCTGCCGACACGAATTGCTAACGACAGCATGAGGCATTAAAGGCTTTCGCGCCTTAATATTTACCGGGCGTTCCAGCTGAATGTAAGCCAGTTTTAGTGCGACAGCAATACTTGACGAGGTCTAACCGGATCACAGAGGTCACGGTCATGGATCACAAAGGCTAGGTTGGAACGCCATTCACTGCAATACAGAAATTTTGGAGTAATTGTCGATGCAGACGTCACCAGTTTCAGTCGAGTGGCGGGAAAATTTTTAAAGCACAATTTTATCGCCTCTACATGCGTCTATGCTACCGGACAAACATCGACAAATCCAGAGATAGCCATGGAATCGCTTTTTACTAAGAACAAACATTCGATGGGGTTGTCGTCCACGTCGTTTCAAGAGCAACATTTCACCAGGTATGCTCCAAGACTGCCACGAACTCTCCTTGAATGTGTACCCCCTGCTCCCCGAAACCCGAGAACGGAACCTCGAGGTCGAGAGAAGTAGACAAGCGAGTCGAACGTTCAAACACTTCCCGAACCTCTCCCACCCTTCTTAATCGCACTACAATTTCCCTCCAAACCCGCCGCGGTGGCTCAGTGGTTACGGCGCTCGGCTGCTGACCCGAAAGACGCAGGTTCGATCCCGGCCGCGGCGGCCGAATTTCTATGAAGGCGAAATTCCAGAGGCCCGTGTGCTGTGCGTTGTCAGTGCACGTTAAAGAACCCCAGGTGGTCGAAATTTCCGGAGCCCTTCACTACGGCACCCCTGATAGCCTTAGTTGCTTCGGGACGTTAAACCCCAATAAACCAAACCAAGCCAACCAAACTGCAACTTCACCTCACGCCTCGAGTTCAATCCCGGCCGTCATTCGATAGAAGCGACACACAAAAGCCACCTATTTGCTGTGCGATGCGAGTGTACGTTAAGGATTACCCGATGGCAAAAATTATTAGAGAGGCATCATCTACGACACATCGCTTTTCTTGCACTCTCTCCTGATTCCCTTCCTTTACGGCGCAGTCAGGGTGGTCACCCAAGAAGTAACAGGGCTATCACGCCCTTTCCTTTCCTTAAAAAACAATTGTACAGCGACAGCTGTTAAAGAGTGCGCGTCGTAATAGTCGCCGGGGTAACCGGCGGGTGCGCTGCCTTGGGAACCACTCGGAAGGTGGTTGCCGTGGAGGATATGACGTCAGCGGAGGAATGCGTAACCAGTGTGTGGTTACCACCGGAACCATCCCGGGGGTAGTTACCGTGGAAGAAGCAGGGAGTGGCGAGAGCGTAAGGACGCGCAACCCGTGGGTGGTCGCGCATTCTTTACAGGCTTTTTTCAGTAAAGAGAAGATACAGAGGAATTTTTTAATCGCTTATCAGAACACATAAAAAGTGATCTGCAAAATAATGCAACGCGTGCGAAACACTACCAAACAGAGGTAACAGTTCCAAGAAAGGTTGGTTGGTTTATGGGGTTTAACGTCCCAAAGCAACTCAGGCTGTCAGGGACGCCGTAGTGAAGGGCTCCGGAAATTTCGACCACCTGGGGTTCTTTAACGTGCACTGACATCGCACAGTACACGGGCCTCTACTGTGCGATGTCAGTGCACGTTAAAGAAACCCCAGGTGGTCGAAATTTCCGGAGCCCTCCACTACGGCGTCTCTCGCGGCGGCGCGCGCGTCCCTGTCAGGAAGGCGGGGGCAGTCCGACAGCTCCCGCTGTGTTGCGCGCGCTGTCGCGAAGCAGTTGTACGCCTCCTTCTCGAGCACAAAATGGCACATAACAACAGCAGGACACATTGCTGTGTTGCAGGATGCAATAATACATATATAAATTTGCCTCGGACAAGATTTTATGGATTTCCAGCGCGACATTGGGAGACGGCCCACCCTTCGCGACGGGCAACACGCGCGCGCGGTTTCTGGTCAAACAACGGTCAAACCCGTGCGGAATACGCTTGCTTGACTCGTGCATTACCTCCTAGACAGGTTTTTGAGTCATGGCAAATTCAGCAGACTCGGAGGAATGCTAATGGCTCTCTGGGAACCCTTCCCTCTTCTTGCACCCACGATTTCCGGTCACTGACTTGGCTGTCAACAATAGTAAGCTTAAAAAGCCACGCCGAAACTCGCCCGCAGTCACACCTGAAGGAGCCCAAATTTTGCGCAGTAAATAGTCGTTTCCCTTAGTTCCAGTCATGCGCGGAATCCTTGCTCGCTTCCACTGCGCCTTGTCGTCCAGCGTCTTTTTCGACAGTTAAAGGCACGTTTTAAGGCACGCTGATAAATCTTTGCTCCACATCTGAAGGACTGGGTGATAATGTTCTACAATAAACATATATCTAAATGTCGAATATTCAGGACACTTGAAATTAAACAAAGCTTTAAATGAAATTCCGCTTCTTCAGCACAAGCTTTCGGCAAGAATCCTGCATGAATTAGCTGGGATACTCCTTTTTTGCAGAATCCAAATCAAACAGTTCGACGTTATCCGCATGCCTTTCAGTGCGCACACCGAAGGTGCGTCAAAAGAGAATGTTATGAATTCAGGTTTGCGTCGTTCTCTCAAAAACTGGAGTTTTCTAATTACCTTCCATGTTATGCCACCTGGCCGTCTTTGAAAGTTTAGGGTAAGCCTTTTTAAATGCAGGAACACCCCAGGCTTGCGGGCGGCTCGTTTTGGAGAGCGTTTCACACCGCTCCAAAAACACAGCAACGGCAGCAGCGGGTTTACATTTGCCTGCCTTGCAACTGCAGCTCGCGGCAACAAGCTATCTACTGGAAGATAGCTACATAAAAAAAAACTCAGTGAGAGTGCAGCGCTGACAGGCATTATATATAAATATTTCTTGGCGTTAATTTGATCGTTTTCGGTGGCGCACTGATCCTAGTCTGCGCAATGCACCGGGCTGCTACTTCGCTCCCGTCGCACGACACCACCTCTTTCAGAGTGTGTGCATGGACTGCTTCAAAAAGCTTCGTTTCTTTCCTGACGTTCGCTTCTCGAAAAGAATTTTTCAGCCTCATGAATTAATAGGTCGAAATCCCGCCTCTACGAACAGCGGCAGCCGCTAGCAGACGCCATCCCTTCGCAGTCGCGGGGCGAGCCTTCCTGACAAGGACGAGGAACTCGGCGCGTGGGGGAGCTGAACGCAGCCTCGACGGTGGCGGTGCCTGGCGGGTGTAGGGTGCTCAGCATGCACCAGGTTAAGCGCTTTCCGCTGGTAATCGGGGATCATTTCTCCAAGCTTTTCGATCCTTCTATGGCGCGTGCGGGCAAGATTCTTTTCGCGCGGCTGCAGACTTTCCAAGTGGGCGCCGTTTTGTTTTGTTTTTTGTGGCACGCAATGGTTATAAAGAGCAGTACCGAAAAGGTAAACACTAGAGGAATCAAGTAGGTATCAGTTTCGAAGATGCATACTGATGTCCAAAATCAGGAGAAAGAAAAATTTTATAGGTCCAAAAATCTGTGTATAATAACTGACAACGTGCTACTCAGCTCAATGTATTGCGAAATATTTATTTTGTTCTTCATATGGCATAGAAAGGCGATCTGTTAGCGGTATGAATGATGCTAAAGTCATCCAAAGCAAAGAAATCATTGCTATAGTGCATCGCAGCCTCACAAAAAGCTTCGAATTCACGTGAATGCGACCCCCGTTAATACTGACAGTATTTTTCAATGTATTTGCGCCTCGTTAGTATGGAAACTCGCTGTCCGGACAATGGACAGGGTGAAAATGCACTGAGCCCATTGGGACACATGTATTTTTGTCCTGTTAATATGGACAAAGATGAAGACAAAGTACTGAGTGCCTCTACCAGATTTTCCACCCCTCATAATTTGAGCAAAGAGCACCTGCGAAAGGCAGTGCGAATGTAAAAATGCCGTAGTCATGTTTTTTTTGTGTGTGCATGGCCCCATGCCTTACAGTGCTGAGGTGACCCATGGAAGCGCCTTATCATTTGCCGCAGCATTAATGGCTGCGAAAATAAAAATTATCTGTACGCTGTGTTGAAAACAACATTCAGCAGCTGTCAGCCGAGTGAGTACAACAGAGTTTTGGGATGTGGACAGTCGTAGTAAGGAGGGGGGGGGGGGGGGGGGAACTTCATCACACCAAGAGCCCCTATCATGCTCCTCATGAACCACTAGGCGCTTCAAAGGTGCTTCAACCTACAGCACATTTTCACGATAATGACAATTTTCAAGATAATGGCGGCCAGAGTAACGCACTTCGAGCTGCTAAGATTGCCTGATTTCCCTTACTTTCCCGCCACTATGCACAGAAGTGGTATGTAATCATGCTTTTTCCAAATATTTATTTGTTTTTCTTCATGATTCGTTAATACAGACGACTCGCTTTATGGGCCCTTTTGCTCCATATTAACGAGGCACCTTAAAGTGTTAATATCCATATCAGTTTTTAGATTTTCGCTGCAGCGCAAGAAACTCTAATGCCGCAAACAGCCGAAACTGGAACCGCGCAAATAGAAAGAGCGCTAGCCGCGCCTCTTTTTTTTTTTTTTTTACGTACGCCCCGTTTCGCCCGCTCTAGTGTTTGGCCTCAGAATTGCTAGAGCTGCAGCGGCGACGAAAATGGCATTTTCTAACATCTAAGAAGTGATATGGATGTTATTTACCGTGCCCCGCAAGCCTCACAATAAATAACGAGCCTAGCAGTAATAATTAAGAAGTTAACTATTGAAAATTATTTCACCAGCCTGCTTCAGCATGTCTCAGATGTATTCCAATGCATTACGACGCTGCCAGTGCTACGCCGTAAAAAGCGCTCTACTAACTCAACGAGCCTATTTTGAAACACTGCTGATAGTCTTAGGTAAAACATGATGTATATGTGCGGCGGCAAAATGTTGACAGCTACTGAAAATGTTTTGGGCGTCTCGCATAAAGTTAATGATCAAAAGGGGTGCCGACACAGGTGGCAAAGGCCAGCATGTATTCTCTCCACAGAACATTCTCGCAAGATTCAAGCAAACGGGCTCTTGACCACGCAATTACAGGCACACACACACTACTTGCTCGGTTTTTCAAACATAAATAAGTTGCTTTATCTGCCGGACCCCACTCGTCGCAGATAAAGGACATCTCGTCTTCAGCTGCAGCACAGTTCTAACCCTTGCTATGTATCCCCACCCCTTCGTCACTCTTGGACCGCCCGACTCCTTTCGGCGTCGTAGGACGTACAGCGAGCCTTGACGGCACAACGCAACGTTAAATCGGTGTGCGATGAAGTGTCTTCTTTCTCGCTCGCATGAACAGAAAAAAAAGCAAGCTTCACACAGAGCGGGCTGCAGAAATCTGGATATAGGCGTACAAACTTGCAACAACCTCGTCACTCCTGCAGACGACAGGCTCCAAACGGCGGCGCCCTGGCGTGTCCGGGCACACCCTTGGACAGCTCGCCGTCAAGCGCGGCAAACCGTTTGCCCGCCGATATCAGCGTCGTTCGCAGAACATCGTTGTCGCTCGACGATCCTAAAGCCTGCTCGATTTCCTTCCGGACGTTGGCCAGTCCTTCCAGCAGAGAACGCGCGTCCGTGTCGTGTATGAAGACACCCACCGGCGACTTGCAGGCGGTATAGTGGGAGCGCACGTCTTTGTAGGCCACTTTGTCGCCGCACTTGGAGCACGTCGTCATGTAGAAGGCGCAGGCCTTGCGGAGGTGTTCATTCAGGTCTGCTAGACGCCCGATGAATTCGCAACCCTCGGCCACGTTGAGGCAGCGAACCTGCTTGTATTGGACACTCTTGTTATCTTGATAGTATGGGCCTGTATATTCGGGAAGCCTTGTCTCATCGATCAAGCAGACGGGCACCGTGGCTTCGAAGGCCACAGATTTGCATGCGTAGCAGGTGACATGCGAGCACGGAAACCAATACACCTCTGTTGAGACCCCGCCGCACCAGCTGCAGACTTCCGTGCCTTCGGGTTCCTCGATAAATTCGACGGTCTTCTCGTCCACGTGGTCGCCGAATCCGAGCACTCGGTACCTTAGCATCCAGCGCGACTCGGCCATTTGCACGGCTGTTTATTACCAGCGCACAGCGAAGCTTTCCCTGAAGGTGAACAGTTCAGACGCTGCGACGAGGAACACTGGCTTCGGTAAGCAGCTCCTGAAGAGGCGTGTAAACAGGCCAGCGTTTTCGAGGGCGCGAATCAGAACGACAAACGAAGATAGTTAGTGCAGCTTCGTGCCACACTGGCTAACTACAGATTGAGCCCGATTGAAAAGGTCGCTGTCCGGCTGCAGTACGACGCGGAGCGCTCACGTGGGCACTATGAGATAACGGCCCGCCAGGAAAGCTCCTACTTTGTGCAACACGGTCGCGGCCGTGGGAATGCTTGGGGCGTGTCGTACGTGAGGTAAAACGAGCCTTATCTTTGCATTGAGTCACCATGCTGCACACGGTTTCGTCCCGTGTCATCGCCATATCAGTTCAAAGGGGCGGCTAGTGTCGGTATCTTTGCATGCTTTTATCGCAACTTGAAGGCTATAGTTTCTTTTCACCCTTGGGCTTTGGCCAACCACTTTCGTTGCCTTTTCGTCGGCTGTATCGCATCGCCAACGGATCCTTCACAAGGAGTTCAAAAAAGGCCTGAGTGCGATGGCGGGCGTGCGGAGGCCGTTCAGGTATCGTGTAGTCGGTGGTAATGATTTCGACATCTGCGCCATCGAGTTTCAGGAGGCACTCGCGGCTCGGCACGTCTGCAGCTGGTGCGGCGCAGCGTCCAGAAGTAGCGTGTACATTTTATCTTGTCTGCACACCGTTTGTGCACAATGCAATGCAGAGGCGTTCCGTGGTGCATTGAGTACTCCCGTGTGCCCAATCGACCGGAAGAAACTGTCTTTGGACAGAAAGCTGTGTGAGTCAAGTGATATATCAAACAAGCAGGTGCGTTGTCTTTACGTGGACAGTGGTTGCGACTTCGAGGGAGAGCTTGGAAAGTTGAAAGAACATTTAAGCGAAAGTTGCGCCTTCCACCTGACGACGTGCTCGAAGTGCGGTGGCAGCGTAGCCCACAAGGAGATCCGTGGCCACTACGTCGCCTGCAAGGGCGCGGCGGGTGTCTTCTTTCGCGCCGAGGATGCGCAGTCGCTGCTCGAAGACTTCGACAACGCCCGCGGGGAGGTCGAGAAGGCTCTGAGTTCGACTGGTGCGGACGATCTCAGCGCACTCCGGAACGCGGTGAACTTGGTGAGCGAAAGATTAGCGAAGCTTCGGTGCCAAACTTCGGAGGGCGTTCTAGGCCAGGTCACGGCGGACAGGTGCGGAGCTCCTGGTAGCGACGTGTGACTGACTGCTATCGTCTGCGACAGAGACAACGCCTTGAAAATACGTGTTTAGCGATGGGATTTACTTGTGTTAGTACGTGGATGTGCACTCCTTGGAGAATTAACCTAAATTAAACGTCGGGGCCAGAGTGCTGATACAGCCGGCCTTGATTAGCATAATTGGTGTTAAGCAGGCCTTTTGCGTTGTATTTTTCTTTCTAACGATCCGTCGATGAGTGTTTTATAAAACCGTAATTTTTTTAACACGTTTTGCTTGTGTCGCTCAACTTGGGAAATGTGCCTTCTCAAGCGCAGAAGCCGTACGGTGGTTCTACCTGAAAGAAGACTCAAAAGAAAGACGCTTGTTTTGGTGGATCTTGTTGGTTGATGCTATGGTGTTGGCACGGAGCCACCAGTAATTTTTTTTTTTTTTGTCGTCCGTCATCTCAGGCTAGCTTGTCAGTGAATGTACAGGTGCAGTCAAAAGTAAATGGAAGGCGCGACAGCGTGGCAAACCATGTCGCAGCGCTTTCTAACGCCGGCTCTGGAAACTGCTTAGCTCGGTCGCCAGGAAGCCGCCCGCGCTATCAGCAGACCCTTGTATCGAGCGTACGGCCATCACTTTCGGCGGCTCGAACGGATGCTTCTTGCTTTTCAAATGTGACACCACGGATTTCACGGGCGCTGCCTGCGATGAGTTTGAAGAGCGATTTGCGCCGTTTGAAAATAGTCAGCATCTGGCCCGTGCTCCTTGTGGCGGCGAGCGAACGCTGCTATCATCGGCGTGTTTTGATTGCTTAGTGATGATGACGCATTTAGCGGCAGGCACCGCCCGTGAAATCCGTGGTGTCACATTTGAAAAGCAACAAGCATCCGTTCGAGCCGCCGAAAGCGATGGCCGTACGCTCGAGACAAGGGTCTGCTGATAGCGCGCGCGGCTTCCTGGCGACCGAGCTAATCACTTTCCAGAGCCGGCGTTAGAAAGCGCTGTGACATGGTTTGCCACGCTGTCGCGCCTTCCATTTACTTTTGACTGCACCTGTACGTGATCAGTTAACGGGGCATTAGAGAGGGACGTCAAAAGAGGAGACAGAACGTTAGAAAAACCAACTCTTCATCAAGTTTTTCTCGTTAGTCTCTCTGCCTTCTAGGCGGGTATCGAGTTATGTGCTGACAACTTGTCCAATATTCTGCATTGCGTATTATACAGAGTGTTTCACCTAAGTCTTTACACAGTGTTTAAAAACAGGCTGTTTGAGTTAGAAGAAAGCTTTTGTTCGGCATTGCATTGTCAGCGGTGTAGTACATCAGAAGACGTGTTAACTAGCAAGCTGGTTAAATGGGTGGAGACACCAATTTTGTGGTTGGCGCATTCTTTTGTTTCAAACGTTTCTTATTGCTCCAGAAAGCATATACACTCGAAGATTCATATATTCACAGTGAATAATTTAATCTCACATTTTTAGGTGAACGATTTTCGCTTTCGATTTCTGAACGCGGAGTTGTGCAGTGACGTCACTATTTAGGATGCTCAACTACCATGTCAACTACTTTGCCTGGTCACGTGGGCCCACAAAGTTGTGACGCACCTACTCTGCATCGTCTGCTTTCTCACACACGTGCTGACCAGCGCATGAAAGCAATGACATGGCTAGTCCCAGCAGCTCGGATTTTTACAAATCTGATTCCAATGAAGACATCGCCTTTTTTTTTTTTTGATCGCACGCTAATATCGCCTTTGCGGGTTCGCGTGAGGACGCGAAGCACTTTGCAAAATGCCAGTGAGCATGGCTAGTTCGGTAATAACTTTTTTTTCCTCCATGCTCTACCCATGGAGTTTCTTACTATTACCTAGAGGGAAAGCTGGCGGCGCTGCACTTCAGCCACCATAGACGCTCAAAGCACCACGGGGCGGTGAGCTACTTGTTGCGGCACAGTCGTAATTTTTCAGGAACACGAAGTGGCACTACTGGGGTGTTTCATTCCGAAAACGCTGTTCGTGTGTGCGCAGACGACTTTCGCGCGAATGCAGAGTGTAAAAACCATAGTAGTGAAACCGCAACGACACACAACGCCAATAAAAGGTTTCACTTTTCCAAAATGCTATTAAAAAAACTTTTTGAAGTATTTAAGCAACTAAATTTTTTTAGAAAACATATTTCCTTTTAAAAGCGCGCCTGTTGAGCACAAAATATTAGTTTTTTATAATGTTCAATACTTGGCCAATAGGAGAGCGAGTCGTCTCTTATTTTGGGCAAACTTTGCACTAAAAGGCTTTTCTGCTCGTTTATTGCAATTTACAGGCAGGATATTGAATGTTAGGACATTCGTATTTATCCAACAGCTTTATTTTTCATTATTTTTTGGCCAAAAGTTGTAGTTCTGCAGTCTGTAGCTCACCGCCCCATGATGCTTTGAGCGCCCATGGTGGCTGAAGTGGTCTAGAGGGGCATGGTAGACAAGTTAGGTGCACTGGACAGGTTTCTTTGCCTGAAAGCTTCTCGAAAGCCCATGTATTTTGGCATAATTTAGCCAGAATATCTGGGGCCACAGCACCGAGGGTAACAATGTTTTTGAAATTCTAAAACAAACCAATATGGGTATTAATTATGGTGGGCTAAACGCCGCTTAATAATTGAGGAGCGTATGAGTAATAGTTAAAAAGTTAACTGTTCAATATTATTTAATGTTAAAGAAACCAAATTTTGAAGCTATGAAAAGCCTGCTATGGAATTCCTCTGTACGCAAGGGCACTCACAGACAGGTGTTGGACACAACAAACGTCTAAAAATTATTTTAATTCGGTTCCAAATATAGCCTAAATGCTCACTCATATGGATGATGAGGACAAGGGCCACAGAAAAGCAGTACGAATATGCTTGGCACAGTAATGGAAAGCTTTTTGTGCGCAAGTGCCAGGGTGAAACGGCAATACGGATCGCGTGTGTTGCTGACCTGGAAAATATCATCTGAGCAGGCACCGCCTCTACTTCGCCTTACTGATCAGTTTTTTTCATCATTTTTCTTTTATGGCATCACAAACAAAGCCTCTTTACTACGATGCTTTATCTTTTAACTCTGCGGTGCGCAGTTGTCTTGTTCACGAAAATGACAGGATGTCAGTCTTTCATGTGAATATTAGAAGTCTAAAAAATAAGCACTTTGAAATGCAATCAGCTTTGGATTCCCTGAATCACAGATTTGATATACTAGCATACACCGAAACATGGTTCACAAATCAAAATGATGTTATCTTCTTTCGTGGCTACAAGTTTGAAGGCGTGTTCAGAGAAAACCGTAGAGGAGGTGGCGTCGCATTGTATGTTAAAGAAAACCTTGACTATGAAGTTTTATCAGATTTTTCTCTTGTCGATACCCACTACGAATCGGTTGCTATAAAATGTCATGGAACACTGATCGCTTGCATTTATCGACCCCCATCTAGTGAAAGTGCCGAATTTATCAAGTTTGTGCGTGATCTTCTTGAATATGCTTGTACCGTAAATATCCCTGTTCTCTTGGTTGGAGACTTTAACATTGATCTTTTGACAAACAGCTCCCCGCGACGTCTTTTTTGTGAAGCCATTGATGCATTTCTCTGCACCAATGTAATTCAGTCACCAACAAGAATAACCTTAGAGAGGGACTCATTATTAGATTTATGTGTTACAAATCATGAGTTATCAAGAGTGCTATCAGGTGTGCTTACATTTGATTTGAGCGACCATCTGCCTATATTCTGTTTTTTTCCTCGAGCGATAAAAAAAAGGAAGCAAGTACCAACTCCCCAGATAGTATATCGCAGTTTCAATCAAGAAAACTTAGCTAGGTTTAGATCCATGATGGAAAGCACTGCCTGGAGCGAAGTTTACAATGAGTTAAATCCTAGTATAGCGTACAATATCTTTCTTCAGTTAGTAAAAAGCAAATATGATACCGCATTTCCTTTGACAGTGGGAAAAACTCACAAAAAGTCTCGAAAGCCGTGGGTTACGAGAGAGTTATATCGACGAATTCAAACCCGTGACACCCGTGGCTTTTTGACAAATTCATCCAATCAAAAGATCCAGCCATACTTAAGGAATACAAAAAACTTAGAAATAAGTTAGGCTCTGATATTAAAAAAGCTAAGAAACAGTATTATCAGAATAAATTTTCTGCAGTCTCCAATTGCCCTAAGAAAATATGGGATTGTTTGAGCGACCTCATGGGAAGGGCGACAACCCATATTCCCAGCACATTAACATTCAATGGTGTTGAATACAGTGGCGCTGCTTTGGCAGACAAGTTTAATGCTCATTTCCTATCCTCTGGCGAATCATCTCAGAAGCAGGATAGAAATCATGAAATTGCTCAGTATATTGCCTCTCCAATTGGTAGTTCCATATTCTTGAATCCTTGCAGCGAACATGAAGTATTCACATTCCTTAGAAGCCTAGACAAATCCACTGCGGCAGGCGCAGATGAAATTAAGGCCGAGCCTATTATTGCTGTTGCCGATCTAATTAGCTTGCCCTTGCAGCATATATGTAACAACGCGTTAGTTCAAGGTATTTTTCCAGATGGTATGAAAATTGCCAGAGTGGTTGTTTTACACAAAGGTGGCCCTTATGACAATATAAACAACTACAGACCTATATCTGTACTCCCTTTGTTTTCTAAACTGCTGGAATATTTGATCAAAATCAGACTGTGTAAGTTCTTTGACGACAGACAAATTTTTGTTAACGAACAGTTCGGATTTCGTGAGAAGAAGTCAACAGAAATGGCATTGCTTAGTATAAAGGAAAAAATATTTTCTAATATGGATGACAAACAATTTACAGTTGGACTTTTTTTAGATTTCAGGAAGGAATTTGATTCAGTTAAACATGATATTTTATTTTATAAGCTACCGTTTTATGGCATTCGAGGAGTTGCCTCAAATCTGATCCGTACTTATAACTTTCCGGTCGCGTGCAGTATACATGTTTGAATGGTCATCAATCACAACCTGGTCAATTAATATACGGTGTTCCACAAGGGTCTATTTTGGGTCCAATATTTTTCATTCTTTATATCAATGATATAATAGCCATCCCTCGAACTCCCACAATAATTTTATATGCAGATGATACCAGTGTATTTTTTTTCTGGCATGCATCTTAGTAATATTCAGGCTGAGGCAAATGCATGGTTACAAGAATTGTCTTTATGGTTGAATATAAATAAACTAGAGTTAAATGTTAATAAAACAAAGCTTATTGTATTTAAGGCACGTAACAAGCCTGATAACAGTGAAATTAAGCTTACATTCAAAAATAGCGTAATTGAGCGTGTTTCTTCCTACAAATTTTTAGGCATAATCTTTGAAAAACACTTGAGTTGGACCCTGCATATTAATAAGATTCATGCCAGCATATCAAGGTCATTATGTGTATTATATAAACTTCGAGACCATGTTCTGAAATGGCTGAAGTGGCAGTTGTATTATACCCTAATTCAATCACATCTTCATTATTGTTTACTTGTTTGGGGATCTACAACGAAAACTAGCCTCACAAGGCTGATAACATTACAGGAAAAAGCAATACGATATGTCGAAAACCTTGCATACAATGATCATACAGGTTTGTACTTCTCTAAGCATTCTGTTCTAAAAGTCAATGAATTATTTGAGTTGAAACTGCTTTCTTATGTGTTTAACGATTTCAAACATCATCCCACTAAATATGTTCAATTAAACTCTAGTAGTGACGCGCCTTATAAATTAAGACACGTCAGTTACAGAGTACCATTCGTAAGGACTAACTATGGAACCGAAATGCTTTCATATTTAATTCCCAGTCTTCTAAATAAACATACACAGGCCATAGAAATTATTCAGAAATCTGTTTCCCAAAAGTCCTTCAATAGAAATGCTAAAGCTTACCTCCTTTCTCGCCCGAATGATTAAAGGGTTGTTCACGCAGAAATTCTTGATGTCCCTGTTTTTCCGTCAGCTCTGTGAATTCTCGTATTTTTCTTGTTGTGATGTGCCTTGTAAATATTTACTTTAATTATGTCATTGCAAAAGTATGCACCTTCCTCCTACCTTTACCTTGTATAATTATGTGTTGTTTTTTGTAATGAGAGTGTATGAAGCTCTTGCTTCTTTTGCCGCTTGTCCGGAGCATTGTGTCGGGTGCTTGGGCCCCGTCAGGCAGAGTGCATCTGCCGTTTGCCCTTGTATCCGAGACCTTGTTCTCTAAAATAAAGATCTATCTATCTACTATCTACTCTCACAATCTAGACCCATCGCTAGCGCGATCAGCGCTGACGTCACTAGGCTGGTAGAGCCGTAGAGTTTCTTACTATTACCTAGAGGGAAAGCTGGCAGCCCGTCTATGGGAGTTTGCATGGAGACCCCTCGACATGGAGGAAGCTTGTCTATATAGCCAAAATTTCTTAGGCAACAGCACCAGGGTAACCACCTTTTCGGAATTCTAAAAACTGATGTGGGCATTAATTACGGTGGGCTATACACTCCTCTCAGTAATTGAGGAGCCTAAAAATATATAAAATATCGTTAAACAGTTAATTTTTCAGCATTAGTTAACCAACTTGCTAGTTAGCATGCCTTAGCAGTACTTATGTACTTCACCGGTGACAATGCCATGTTGAAGAAAGCGCTCTTCGAACATGAAAAGCCTATATTTAAAAATTGTCTAAATTTTTAAATGAAACACCCTGTATATCGCACACTGCCGTGCGTTGTGCTGAATGCGCGCATTCTCATTTCTGGAGTTCGTCGGAGCATCGTAAGGACCAGGGCGAAGTTTTGCGACCGCAAAAGAGAGAGGAAGATGCTGGGAGTTGCAGAAGGCATTGTGATGTTCTTGAATGAAAGCTATCGCAAACTTGGCGTGCTGCTCGACCTGGGGAGAGGATGACTCAGAAATAAACGTAGAAGTATGCGGTTGTTCTCTTGTGTATGAATAAGCTATAGCTTTTAATTAATCGATATGAAATGACTGGCTAAGAAGATGCCCTGAATAGGAAGACTCACTATTACTAGGTAGGACACAACCTCTCTTGGATGAGTTACTGCTGGCGAATTGTGAAGCGTGTTCGGGCAGAGAACGCGTGTGGCGCCGGACCCTCGTGGCGTCTTCTGTGGACGAGCACATTTATGGAAGGGAACAGACCGCGACTATCACCACCGACCTGACTCTCCCCCAAGGTGGAGTAGATTTGTAATAAGGGAGTAATTACTCATTGACATCCACCCGGGGGGATTCCACTAAAACATTTGACCAACACAGTTCCCACTTCGAGTTATTGATCAATTCGCTCTCGCCCTACCATAAGCTTGCCGACCCGGTTAGCTCAATTGGTAGAGCGACTGCTCCGGTGAAGCGGTGGTCCCGGGTTCGAACCCCGGAACAGGACGAATTTTTCTTTAACTACGAAGTTTTTGAGAAAGCTGTATAGCATTCCTTTGTAGCCGTATGGCTGCGCTCGGGTGGATGTCAATGAGTAATTACTCCCTTATTACAAATCAACTCCACCTTGGGGGATTCCCCTAAAACATTTCACCAACACAGTTCCCACTTCGAGTTATTGATCAATCCGCTCTCGCCCTACCATAAGCTTGCCAATTCATCTGACTCCACATTCTGTTCGCTATCTCACTGCGCTGCCATTTGTTGATGAATCCCTGGACATGTTCTTTCTGATTGGACTGCACAGCCTCTGGAAAACCCGCATGATGTACAGACACTGTGAACCTGTTGTGTCTACAAAGGATCACTTCAGTCGAATGGTTGTTCATCTAAGAGACGTGTATGCCCAGACTTAGTACGAACCGGAGTGGCACTCACTATTAGTGATGTGCTCTGCATTGCCCCTTTTCTGGTGCATGGTCTTTTCAATATGTATTGTTTAACACTGTTTTCATAATGGCTTGTATATAGTACACGTACATAGAACATTACATCACTGTAATAAATACCATGTTGAAGAAAAAAAAAAGTCCTGGTTAGCTCAATTGGTAGAGCGACTCCTCCGGTGAAGCGGTGGTCCAGGGTTCGAACCCCGGACCAGGACGAATTTTTCTTTAACTACGAAGTTTCTGAGAAAGCTGTATAGCTTTCCTTTGTAGCCGTATGGCTGCGCTCGGGTGGATGTCAATGATTAATTACTCCCTTATTACAAGTCAACTCCACCTTGGGGGATTTCCCTAAAACATTTAACCAACACAGTTCCCACGTCGAGTTATTGATCAATTCGCTCTCGCCCTACCATAAGCTTGCCGTCCCGGTTAGCTCAATTGGTAGAGCGACTGCTCCGGTGAAGCGCTGGTCCCAGGTTCGAACCTTGGACCAGGACGATTTTTTCTTTAACTACGAAGTTTCTGAGAAAGCTGTATAGCTTTCCTTTGTAGCCGTATGGCTGCGCTCGGGTGGATGTCAATGAGCAATTACTCCCTTATTATAAGCTTACCTTATGCGTAAATGAAGTAGCACCAAACAAAAAGGATATAGGTGACATAAGTAGAAAAATGTGTGTTTACAAAAACAGAACTGCCCCTTAAAGTTACCTTATGTACAAACGAAGTGGCACCAAACAAAAAGGATATAGATGACATAAGTAGAAAAGATGTGTGTTTACAGAAACAGAACCGCCCCTTAAAGATACCTTATGTGTAAACGAAGTCGCACCAAACAAAAAGGATATAGGTGACATAAGTAGGAAAGACGTGTGTTTACCGAAACAGAACTGCCCCTTAAAGTTACCTTATGCGTAAATGAAGTGGCACGAAACAAAAAGGATATAGGTGACATAAATCGAAAAGATCTGTGTTTACAGAAACAGAACTGTCTCTTAAAGTTACCTCATGTGTAAACGAAGTGGCACCAAACAAAAAATTACCGACGATTACGTTACTTCCTAATGCGAAATTTGAGCGCAGCAAATAAGCTGTTTCACCTTTTCGATAGATTGAGGCAACGAAATCGAGCAACACATGTATGCGCTATCACAGAATTTTTTTTTTTAGCAGACGGAGGACTTCCATCGGTCGTCTCGCTCATGGTTCAGAAAGAACTGGCAGATAATTTCGCAGTGGCGAACGGCAGCGGCAATTTCGGCTCGGGCGGTGCACATATACAGATCCGCCGCCACCGATCTGGCTCTCTGATTGCCACCGCACAGGGGTCGCATTGGAGGAGGAGCGAAGAAAGGAATTAAGTTCGAGCCGGCGCTTTGACAACCGGAGACTCGCAGGAAGAGGGGGGAGGGGGGCGGCGTGTACACCCAGCGGCAAACGATGGGGGCAGAAGCGCGCGCAGCAAGCGGACAACACGATAAAGGGAGGAGGGAAGAGATAGCAGCGACTGACTGATGCCGCTGACGCCGATAGTGAGTCAACCCCAGCTGCGGATGAAAGGGGGGCGGAGCTGGTTACGAGGCCGACGACGACGCGAAACCCAGGAACGGACGCCAAAGAGCTGCGCTCTAAAAGGATATAGGTGACATAAGGAGAAAAGACGTGTGTTTACAGAAACAGAACTGCCCCTTAAAGTTACCTTATGTGTAAACGAAATCGCACCAAACAAAAAGGATAAAGGTGACATAGGTAGAAAAGACGTGTGTTTACAGAAACAGAACTGCCCCTTAAATTTACCTGATGTGTAAATGAAGCGGCACCAAACAAAAAGGATAAAGGTGACATAGGTAGAAAAGACGTGTGTTTACACAAACAGAACTGCCCCTTAAATTTACCACAAGTGTAAACAAAGTGGCACCAAACAAAAAGGATATAGGTGACATAAGTTGAAAAGACGTGTGTTTACAAAAACAGAACTGCCCCTTAAAGTTACCTTATGTGTAAACGAAATCGCACCAAACAAAAAGGATATAGGTGACATAAGTAGAAAAGACGTGTGTTTACAGAAACAGAACTGCCCCTTAAAGTTACCTTATGTGTAAACGAAATCGCACCAAACAAAAAGGATAAAGGTGACATAGGTAGAAAAGACGTGTGTTCACAGAAACAGAACTGCCCCTTAAATTTACCTGATGTGTAAATGAAGCGGCACCAAACAAAAAGGATAAAGGTGACATAGGTAGAAAAGACGTGTATTTACACAAACAGAACTGCCCCTTAAATTTACCACAAGTGTAAACGAAGTGGCACCAAACAAAAAGGATATAGGTGACATAAGTAGAAAAGACATGTGTTTACAGAAACAGAACTGCCCCTTAAATTTACCACAAGTGTAAACAAAATCGCACCAAACAAAAAGGATAAAGGTGACATAGGTAGAAAAGATGTGTGTTTACAGAAACAGAACTGCCCCTTAAAGTTACCACAAGTGTAAACGAAATCGCACCAAACAAAAAGGATAAAGGTGACATAGGTAGAAAAGATGTGTGTTTACAGAAACAGAACTGTCCCTTAAAGTTACCACAAGTGTAAACGAAGTGGCACCAAACAAAAAGGATATAGGTGACATAAGGAGAAAAGACGTGTGTTTGCAGAAACAGAACTGCCCCTTAAAGTTACCTTATGTGTAAACGAAATCGCACCAAACAAAAAGGATAAAGGTGACATAGGTAGAAAAGACGTGTGTTTACAGAAACAGAACTGCCCCTTAAAGTTACCTTATGTGTAAACGAAATCGCACCAAACAAAAAGGATAAAGGTGACATAGGTAGAAAAGATGTGTGTTTACAGAAACAGAACTGTCCCTTAAAGTTACCACAAGTGTAAACGAAGTGGCACCAAACAAAAAGGATATAGGTGACATAAGGAGAAAAGACGTGTGTTTACAGAAACAGAACTGCCCCTTAAAGTTACCTTATGTGTAAACGAAATCGCACCAAACAAAAAGGATAAAGGTGACATATTTAGAAAAGACGTGTGTTTACAGAAACAGAACTGCCCCTTAAATTTACCTGATGTGTAAATGAAGCTGCACCAAACAAAAAGGATAAAGGTGACATAGGTAGAAAAGACGTGTGTTTACAGAAACAGAACTGCCCCTAAAATTTACCTGATGTGTAAATGAAGCGGCACCAAACAAAAAGGATAAAGGTGACATAGGTAGAAAAGACGTGTATTTACACAAACAGAACTGCCCCTTAAATTTACCACAAGTGTAAACGAAGTGGCACCAAACAAAAAGGATATAGGTGACATAAGTAGAAAAGACGTGTGTTTACAGAAACAGAACTGCCCCTTAAATTTACCACAAGTGTAAACAAAATCGCACCAAACAAAAAGGATAAAGGTGACATAGGTAGAAAAGATGTGTGTTTACAGAAACAGAACTGCCCCTTAAAGTTACCACAAGTGTAAACGAAATCGCACCAAACAAAAAGGATAAAGGTGACATAGGTAGAAAAGATGTGTGTTTACAGAAACAGAACTGTCCCTTAAAGTTACCACAAGTGTAAACGAAGTGGCACCAAACAAAAAGGATATAGGTGACATAAGGAGAAAAGACGTGTGTTTGCAGAAACAGAACTGCCCCTTAAAGTTACCTTATGTGTAAACGAAATAGCACCAAACAAAAAGGATAAAGGTGACATAGGTAGAAAAGACGTGTGTTTACAGAAACAGAACTGCCCCTTAAAGTTACCTTATGTGTAAACGAAATCGCACCAAACAAAAAGGATATAGGTGACATAAGGAGAAAAGACGTGTGTTTACAGAAACAGAACTGCCCCTTAAAGTTACCTTATGTGTAAACGAAATCGCACCAAACAAAAAGGATAAAGGTGACATAGGTAGAAAAGACGTGTGTTTACAGAAACAGAACTGCCCCTTAAATTTACCTGATGTGTAAATGAAGCGGCACCAAACAAAAAGGATAAAGGTGACATAGGTAGAAAAGACGTGTGTTTACAGAAACAGAACTGCCCCTTAAATTTACCTGATGTGTAAATGAAGCGGCACCAAACAAAAAGGATAAAGGTGACATAGGTAGAAAAGACGTGTGTTTGCAGAAACAGAACTGCCCCTAAAATTTACCTGATGTGTAAATGAAGCGGCACCAAACAAAAAGGATAAAGGTGACATAGGTAGAAAAGATGTGTGTTTACAGAAACAGAACTGTCCCTTAAAGTTACCACAAGTGTAAACGAAGTGGCACAAAACAAAAAGGATATAGGTGACATAAGGAGAAAAGACGTGTGTTTACAGAAACAGAACTGCCCCTTAAAGTTACCTTATGTGTAAACGAAATCGCACCAAACAAAAAGGATAAAGGTGACATAGGTAGAAAAGACGTGTGTTTACAGAAACAGAACTGCCCCTTAAATTTACCTGATGTGTAAATGAAGCGGCACCAAACAAAGAGGATAAAGGTGACATAGGTAGAAAAGACGTGTGTTTACAGAAACAGAACTGCCCCTAAAATTTACCTGATGTGTAAATGAAGCGGCACCAAACAAAAAGGATAAAGGTGACATACGTAGAAAAGACATGTGTTTACAGAAACAGAACTGCCCCTTAAATTTACCACAAGTGTAAACGAAGTGGCACCAAACAAAAAGGATATAGGTGACATAAGTAGAAAAGACGTGTGTTTACAGAAACAGAACTGCCCCTTAAAGTTACCTTATGTGTAAACGAAATCGCACCAAACAAAAAGGATAAAGGTGACATAGGTAGAAAAGACGTGTGTTTACAAAAACAGAACTGCCCCTTAAATTTACCTGATGTGTAAATGAAGCGGCACCAAACAAAAAGGATAAAGGTGACATAGGTAGAAAAGACATGTGTTTACAGAAACACATCATCATCAGCCTGACTACACCCACTGCAGGGCAAAGGCCTCTCCCATGTTTCTCCAATTAACCCTGTCCTTTGTCAGTTGCCGCCACTGTATCCCCGCAAACTTCTGAATCTCATCCGCCCACCTAACTTTCTGCCGTTCCCCTGCTACGTTTGCTTTCTCTCAGAATCCACTCCGTTACCCTTAAGGACCAGCGGTTATCTTGCCTTCGCATTACATGCCCTGCCCAAGCCCATTTCTTCCTCTTGATTTCAACTAAGATGTCATTAACCCGCGTTTGATCCCTCACCCACTCCGCCCGCTTTCGATCTCTTAACGTTACACGTATCATTTTCCTTTCCATAGCTCGCTGCGTTGTTCTTAACTTAAGCTGAACCCTCTTTGTTAGCCTCCACGTTTCTGCCCCATAGGTGAGTACCGGTAGGATACAGCTGTTGTATACTTTTCTCTTCAGGGATATTGCTAAGCTACCATTCATGATCTGAGAGAACCTGCCATATGCGCTCCACCCCATTCTTATTCTTCTAGTTATTTCCCTCTCATGATCCGGATCTGCGGTCACTACCTGCCCTAAGTAGACATATTCTCTTACTACTTCCAGCACCTCGCTACCAATGGTGAACTGCTGTTCCCTTGCTAGGCTGTTGAACATTACTTTGGTTTTCTGCATGTTAATTCTTAACCCCACCGTTCTGCTCTGCCTGTCTAACTGATTGATCATGCTTTGCAGTTCTTGTCCTGAGTGGCTTAGCAAGGCAATGTCATCAGCGAATCGCAAATTACTCAGGTATTCTCCATTAACTCTTATCCCCAACTGTTCCCATTCCAAACCCCGGAATACCTCCTGTAAGCAGGCAGTGAAGAGCATTGGCGAGATCGTGTCTCCCTGCCTGACACCTTTCCGTATTGGAATTTTATTGCTGACTTTATGGAGATCTATAGTAGCTGTGCAATCGTTATAAATATCTTCCAATATTTTCACATAGCACTCTTCTACACCCTGATTCCGCAATGCCTGCATGACAGCTGAGGTTTCCACTGAGTCAAATGCTTCCTCGTAATCAATGAAGGCTATATATAGGGGTTGGTTATATTATGCGCATTTCTCTATCACCTGATTGATAGTGTGAATGTGATCTATTGTCGAGTATCCTTTACGAAAGCCTGCCTGATCATTTGGTTGACTAAAGTCCAAGGTTGTCCGGACTCTGTTAGCGATTACCTTAGTAAATACCTTGTAGGCAACGGACAATAAGCTGATTGGTCTGTAATTCTTCAAGTCCTTGACGTCTCCTTTCTTATGAATTAAGATAATGTTAGCGTTCTTCCAAGCTTCTGGTACTCTCGAGGTCACAAGGCATTGCGTATACAGGGTGGCTAGTTTTTGTAGCACAATCTTTCCTCCGTCCTTCAACAAATCTGCTGTTACCTGATCCTCACCAGCTGCTTTCCCTCTTTGCATTGCTCCTAAGGCTTTCTTTACTTCCTCCTTCGTTACTGGCAGGATGTCCCATTGCTGTGCTCGACTGCCTCCCTCAGTAACTTGATGATTAGATTCGCTACTGTATAGGTTTTTGTAGAACTCTTCGGCTAATTCAACTATCTTATCCATATTGCTGATGACATTGCCCTGTTTGTCTTTTAGCGCATACATCTGGTTTTTACCTATGCCCAGTTTTCTCCTCACTGATTTTAGGCTACCTCCGTTCCTTAGAGCATGCTCGATTTTCTCCATGTTAAACTTTCTTATGTCAGCTACCTTGCGCTTATTTATTAACTTCGATAGCTCTGCTAGTTCTATCCTGTCTGTGGAGTTAGACGTCCTCATGCTTTGACGTTTCTTAATCAGATCTTTAGTCTCCTGAGATAGCTTGCTGGTATCCTGTCGAACAATCCTACCACCAACTTCTGCGGCGCACTCTGTAACGATAGCTGCAAGATAATCATTCATTCTTTCAACACAACTGCCCCTTAAATTTACCGCGTGTGTAAACGAAGCGACACCAAACAAAAAGGATATAAGTGACATGAGTAGAAAAGACGTGTGTTTACAGAAACAGAACTTCCCCTTAAAGTTACCTTACGTGTAAACAAAGTGGCACCAAACCAAACAAAAAGGATATAGATGACATAAGTAGAAAAGACGTGTGTTTACAGAAACAGAACTGCCCCTTAAAGTTACCTTATGTGTAAACGAAATCGCACCAAACAAAAAGGATAAAGGTGACATAAGTAGAAAACGTGTGTTTACAGAAACAGAACTGCCTCTTAAATTTACCTGATGTGTAAATGAAGTGGCACCAAACAAAAAGGAATAGGTGACATAGGTAGAAAAGACGTGTGTTTACAGAAACAGAACTGCCCCTTAAATTTACCGTATATGAAGTGGCACCAAACAAAAAGGATTTAGGTCACATAAGTCCTTTGAAACACATCACCTATATACTGGGTGTTTCAGCTAACACTTTCAAAAATTTTCAAATATAGGACTTTTGGGGTAAAGTTATTGTTTTTGCAGCGTAGTATTACCAGTGTTGGCGGACACTAGAAAACCGGTGAATCATCTTTATTAAGCCGGTTAACTAGTTTTTAATTTAACTTTTAATTAAAAAATTTTTGAAAACGCGATTACCCGAGGCACTCTGGCTGGACAAAATTTGGCTTTTTCGACTAGTTACGTGCACTGGAGGGGCTGCTCTGCAGGGTCCTTTGGAAGGTGCATGTATTTTTGCCCGACGCAGCCAGATTTTGTCGAGCTACAGGGACAAGGGTAATCGCGTATTCAAAGATCTAAAATCTAATATGGCTATTACTAACGACCAGTTACAAATCTCTAATTGCAACTAGTCGCCTAACTCTACTAGATAAAAACTTAATTATTAAAATTTAGTCATCTAATTACTAAAAATTACTGAGAACACCAAAGGTACATGGTGTCTACCGGCCACTTTCTTCAGGTTATGAGACACCTGGTGCACATAGGGGACCACAACCGGCTTTGAAGCCGAGTAGTCAGGTCTTTTTTGGGCGCCTTTTTGTTTCTGCAGGAGGGTTTCAGCGACGGCAGATATGACCGGACCAGGGAAGCCTACCTTTGGTGTTCTCAGCCCCCAACAAGCTATCAAAGCTTTGTTGCCGCATTTCTGGCGTTTGTGAAAGGGGTTGCAAAAAAAGGCATGGCACTTCCCATGTTAAGTGCGCCACAGGAGTGGTATACAGCTTGCCCCTTTCTTGTGGCTCTTCCTATGTAGGCCAAACTGGCCGTTGCATTAATGATCGGCTACGGGAGCATGCAAAAAACGTTGACAATAATGATAAAAATTCAAACCTTGTAAGGCACATTTCTTCCTGCAAGTGTAGGGCAAGATTTGAGATGACAAAGATTCTAGGCAGGAGTACCAATGTAAAAGCCCGGCTTGTCTTAGAGGCCTTCCATGTTAAGAAACTATCTGATCGCTGCGTAAGTGATGCTTCGTTGCAGATCTATGATGCTGAAGTTTCATATCTTGATTCGTTTTTATAAAATTGCGGTCTTTGTGATGTGTGTGCCTGCTCTACCTTACGCATGCGCTGCTTTTCTGTATTTATGCTGTTGTTGTTTCGCCCCATTAAACAGTTGGTAGTTGCGCTCGTGAACTCTTCTATGTGCTTCTTTCTTTGTCCTGTCTAAGTTGTTGCGCATTTCACTTATCACTTATATGCTATGCAGTACCAACTAGCCCGACAACACGCTCTTCTGAACAGGCCTTTGGGCTCTGCATTTTATTCAAGGTATATGTTTTAATGGACTTTACGTGGAGCTCGTGCCTGATCCGTATGTCCATTATTTTTAATTTTAAAAAATTTCCAGAGTGAATAGTTAGCTCGATCAGCCTGTAAATCCTGTTTCACCTGCTGGGCATAGCCCCAGCGTCATCTCTGAGGTCATACCTAGGTTTCAGAGTAGCAGAGCTCTCCACACAATTGTTCCTAATGAAAGGTGTTTGTTGGCATCGTTCAGCCGTTTGGACTGGAGTAGTCCTGGCAGTCATCGATAGACTTTCAGTTGAATTGTAGGTTGTCGGTGCGGAATCCAGTGGCATTTCCCTCAGTTTGGTGACATTGTTTTTCGGCCCTGATTTCGGCATAGCGGAGCAACGGAGCAATCCAGATGGTGGTCCACACTGGGAGGTGATTGTTGCTTCGCTGAATTAGATGGGCTTAGAGCAGAGTAGGAGCTTTCCGGAATTCTGGAGCGCGTTCCTCTGTCATGGTGTAGGCTTGATGCCGGCCAAGTACTGGCATGCTTCCCTCCCTCATTTTCTTTCTCTTACTTCCCTTCTCGGAGCGGCAGAAATGGATGTCTTCATGATGAAACACACAGCGGACATAGCCTACTGATGAATGGCTGCCGGGAGATATAGCGGTTGCTCCCTGCAGCACCCGGCTACGGGACTTATAAGTGCCTCCACAAGATCTGTTATGCTGACGGGCTCGAAAGGGCTGGTGAGTGGACGTGGTTGGGGAGGAAGACTTGCAGTTTTACTGCCCGTGTCCAGCTGCTCCTTTCAGGGCACCAAAAAGGCAACTGACGTAGCCTGCAAGAGCAGTCAGAGGTTTGGAAAACATTACGAAAGAAATATGTAAAGTGTAAGGGAAAGTTAATTATTGACACATGAAACTAAGGAGTGAAGAACAACAAATTTTACTTGCGTTTTTTGTTTGAAATGATGTGACATTGCTATTCGTGGATTACCCCACAATGCCATTTCAGTTTCATCAACCAAATCATGGCTACAGCATGTGTTTAGGTTATGTGCCTGGCATGAAAAAAACTGCAATATTATCGCTGATAATCCATTTTTAATTCGCTATCATTCAGCAGTCATAGGTGAACAATAAGTGGTGATCCATTTATTCTAGTGCCTCGTGCATCATTACAATGAAGAAAGCGGGCAACTAAACTTAGGTGTCTATAGAGTTCTTTGAGAGCAAAGCGGCATTTGCCCCTCAAGGAAAGCCTTTTAACCAGCTGTGTCAACTTACTGCGATGACATCATAGTTATCCTTTTTGCTTGCTATGGCCACTGTACCAGAATGACAGAGTGGCCACCCAAGGCATATTAGGATGACACTGTGATCATTGGTAAGAGAGCCTCCTTTGAAGGGCATTTAACGTTTGGCTCCAGAGTTGTATCCAACTGTGCATAGTGAGATATACAGTTTAGCCAGCTTCGTGTTGCATTGACCAAATCACATGTCCCTCACATTTCGCAGCGCTTCCAAGCACTCAGTTCGTTATCATCATCATCCTGATTAAGCCCTTGTCGACAAAGGCTTCTCCCATATTCCCCCAATTAATTCTGTCCTGGGCCAACTGCAGCCATCTTATCCCTGCCAACTTTCTAATCTCATCTGGCTAAATAATTTTTTCACACCCTCTGTTACCTTCTCTCGGAATACAGTCCAATACCTTTAACGACCTTCGCATCACATGCCCTGCCCATTTGTTCTTGATTTCAATTAGAATGCCATTAACTGGTGTTTGTTCCAGGCCCACTCTGCTCTCTTCCTGTCTCTTAATTAACGATGCCCCTATAATTTCCTTTTCCAAGGCTCACTGTAAGTGTTGTCCTCGTTTTAGCTTTAACCCTTTTCGTTAGCCTTCACGCCTCTGTCTCACAGGTGAGCGCTCGTAAGATACCGCTGTTATGCATTTTCCTCTTGACGAATACTAGTAAAACGCCATTCATGACCTGGGAGTACTTGCCAATATGCTCATCTATTTATTTCACTCTTCTGGTCTGGATCTGGGGGTCACTACCTGCCCTGAGTAGACATATTCCTTACCATTTTCAGCGCCTTGCTACCAATTGTAATCTTTTGTTCCCTTCTGAGACTGTGAACATTATTTTAGTTCTCTGCATATTAACTTTTAGTTCCTCCCACCATTCCATTTTGCCTCTCCAGATCATTGATCATGCCTTGCAGCTCATCCCAAGAGTTACTTAGCCTGGCAAAATCATCAGGGAGTCGCAGATTAATAAGGTTCCCATCAACACTTATCCTATACGTTCCCAACCTAGGTCACTGAATATCTACTGCAAATATGCGATCGACACCCTTCCTTATATAACCTGCCTAAACTTGAATAAACCCACTTAGAATGTGTCGTGTCTGTACGGGCGACTGATAAGGCGTGCGAAGTGCGCATGTGCCGTAAACGGTTAAAAGCCGAGCTTCGCTTGGCTAGACGTAGCTGTTTCATCCGAGCCACCAACTCTTAAGTACGGGATAATAAATGTCATTCTACTGGGAACTTTCCCACTCCTTGTCACGGCCGTTGGACACACTACAGAATGCATATGACGTCTTTGCCTCAGTGATAAAGGAACACACATTTGCTGCTTGTAATACGAAAGTATATGAAGCAGAACAGTACACCTTGAATAAAACGTCACCTTCATTGGCTGGCACACAGACGTACAATTGTGCAGGTTGGTCAGTGAGGCTTTAGGTTTTATGGGAGTTTAATGACCCAAAGCGACCCAGGCTATAAGGGAAGTCATTGTGAAGGACTTAGGAAATTTCGGCCACCTGGTGCTCTTTAATGTACGCTGACAACACATAGTACACGGGCCTTAGAGAATTTCAACTCCATCAAAATTGGATTATAATAACATGCCAGTGCCCTTGGTTATGGCACAAATTTTGGCAAGTTTTTTACCACCCACTACTCAGGGTCACCCCTATAAGAGACTGCTCAGTCTGGTTATTTCATGTCAGGTGTCTCACAGCTAGCTGTCACTGCCACGAGCAATAGTGGAGTCTGTGGACTTCCCTTGGCCTGCGAACTGATCTTCTCAATCAACTCTATAAAGCAGTGTCATTTTTTACTCATTTGCAGCAAGCACTTAACTCCTTGCTAGGAAGGAGTTCACAGCAGTTCACAGTTGGTAGTGACGTGCTGGAAGTAGTAAGAAAATATTTCTACTTAGGGCAGGTAGTGACCACAGATCCGGATTATGAGAGGGAAATAAATAGAAGAATAAGAATGGGGTGGATCGCATATGGCAGGTTCTCTCAGATCATGAATGGCAGTTTGCCAATATCCCTCAAGAGAAAAGTATACAACAGCTGTATCCTACCGGTACTCACCTATGGGGCAGAAACATGGAGGCTAACAAAGAGGGTTCAGCTTAAGTTAAGGACAACGCAGCGAGCTATGGAAAGAAAAATGATAGGTGTAACGTTAAGAGATCGGAAGAGGGCGGAGTGGGTGAGGGAACAAACGCGGGTTAATAATATCCTAGTTGAAATCAAGAGGAAGAAATGGGCTTGGGCAGGGCATGTAATGCGAAGGCAAGATAACCGCTGGTCCTTAAGGGTAACGGAGTGGATTCCAAGAGAAGGGAAACGTAGCAGGGGACGGCAGAAAGTTAGGTGGGCGGATGACATTAAGAAGTTTGTGGGGATACAGTGGCCGCAACTGGCAAAGGACACGGTTAATTGGAGAGACATAGGAGGCCTTTGCCCTGCAATGGGTGTAGTCAGGCTGATGATGATGACTTAACTCCTCACCTTCATCAACACGTTTTGGCGGGCTAGTTGGTTAAGCATCTTGAATAAACAGCACGAACGAAGACGAGCACAAAAGACAAGAAAACGGACGACACAGCTGTTGTGTATCGTGGTGCTGCCGCTCCAACTGTGTATCGCACTACTGCCGCTCCAAGCGCCGCTTCCCGTATGGTACCTTCTGTCTGGCCTGAGCATCGTATTTCGCTCCACACCTCATCCCCGCGTCTCCGCGGCTCTTCGGTCCTGGCACGTACCATATGCATGTACGAAGCTACACGCGGACATTGAACTCTCTGCGCTCTCTCTCTCTCTATCCCGACTGTCTGCCCCGCTTGTACGCTTTCTCTGAATAAACAGTTTTGCCTCAGACTCCGACTGGAGAACACATCAACAGCGCTGACTAACAACTGAGGGTTTATTGCTGATCATTGCTGATGATCAGCAATAAACCCTCAGTTGTTAGCGCTGTGTCGTCCGTTTTCTTGTCTTTTGTGGTCGTCTTCGTTCGCGCTGTTTATTCAAGATCCTCACCTTCAGCAATCGCATCATAAATCTTTGGCACTGCTTTCAGAATGCATATGAAAGAAGGTGAACAGTCATTGAAAGCAAGGAAGGTGTAGGGGAATATTTTTGTTTAATTTTTGATGTTGATTAATGGAAAATACAGTCGGATACAACTCAAGAATGAAGCGGCAAATAACCCCAAGAGGAAGCTGTCCAGCCAATCGCACCATCACCTTCAATCCATGGTTAATCCTGCCGCGCTAGAATGAAGATGGATTATATATCCACTTATGACAGAGGATTAATGGCAAATTAACCCCGACTTCATGAAAATTGGTAGATGTCGTTGGCTAGACAGCTTCCTCCGTGGGTCATCTGTCGCTTCATTCTGGTGTTATATACAACTACAGTAGTGTAAACATTTTATGCATGAAATATAATTAATTAGAGAGCAGTAAAAAAAAAACCACATGCCTCCAGTGGGATCCAAGCCCATGACCTTCTTATGCCACTCTCAAGGTTAGGTTACATCAACAGATAATGTTGCAAATCAAATATGCAACAATAACAAATAACAAAAGTAGATGATTGGCCAGTTGCTGCAATAGATCAGTTGGTAAAGCACCATATACAAGACAAACGGTGGTCTTGAGTTCAGATCCCACTGGTGCATGTGGTTTTTTTTCTACTTTCTAATAAATTATAATTCTGGCATAAAATTATTACACTGCTAATTTTCCACTGATCAACACCAGAGAATAAAGAGACAAAAAATAAACGAAACCCAGTAGGGAATTGGTCGAGTTGGGGAATCGAACCAGGGTCTCCGCAGTGCGAGACGAGCACTCTAACCACTCTGCCATGCCAGCGCTTTTTTCTTTGCTGCATGGAAGAACTTCCGTAGAAAGGAGGAAAACTTCAATCAGACTGGTTCGCGTCTCAAGTTACCGGTCCGCTTAATAGGAGCCCGCCATAGCCCTAACTCAACACTGCATCCCCATCAAAACATCAAAATTCAGGGAGGCACACACATGCATCTAGGCACGGCAGCCAGCTTGGAGGTTCTTCGCGTGCAGCATATACACTCCGTTGTGTGGACTCCCTGGCAGCGTTGCAAGACGCTGTCGCGTTCCACTCTTAGAGGCGAAGCTGAACATCATAACCACACATCAGTGGCACAAGCAGCAACACCGCGCTTAAGGCTTTCCCCTGATTGCTCTTTAGGTCAACAAAGCGCCACCCCCCCTGATTTTTTTGTATGTAAATATGCCATCCATTCTCCATAAACCATAAACCAGCCAACCTTCCACCGAGATGTCAGACATACTGCGCCATTTCCTTTCCTCAAAAAACAATTCGCAAGCATTTTACCACCACCAGACGCTCTTGCGATTCAATCACCCCGATGGCACTTAGCTTTAGCGGCCTCTTTGGACTTGTGTAGCGCGTGTGTGTTTTGGGGGGACTATGCCTTAAACTAAGTTCATTTTATGATAGACGTAAAAATCTGGCGCAACTAGGGAGGTAGTGCTCCTTAGCGGATTGCAACCACAGTGTTCTAAAATATATGCGCAGAGAATTGCACTAGCCTTGCAAAACAACAGTATGCTAAAGGTCGCCCTGTATCGGAACATGAAAGTATTTAGGATGAGACGATTGGATCATCGTATTGCTGTTAAGGTATCGTAATCTTGTGCAGCTGTGGGACTGTTGTCTCTGCCTCACCCGCAATCGAGAGTACACTAAGCATGAAATGTTTACGGGCATAACACGAAGCGTACGCGGACACGACGAGACGCAGGCCTGACAAGAATGTATATATGCAGCGCGTTCGAAACTGTCTAAAGTGCGTAGAGGCGAAAGCGTTTTCCGCACCACTTTGCCTATGTGACACTGGTGACGTCACCACTAGATTACGTCACGCATAATTGATGACGAAGTAATGACAAATTACTAATTAGTGACTAATTACTGATTAATTACTGATATAATTTACTGCTAATTAATGAAGCTTAAGCTTCGCCTTTAGGAGTGGAACCAGACAGCGTGTTGTAGCGCTGCCAGGCAGTCCACGGAACCCCACCACCCGTTCCGCGCGATGCCTTGCCCTTTGAACGCAACACTTTTTTGAGGAAAGGAAATGGAGCAGTAATTCTCTGTCATCTCGGTGGACACCCGAGCCGCACCGTACAGGAAGGGAGGAACGCCACCACCCGTTCGGCGCGAAGCTACCGGCGCTTGTATGCCGGTCCTGTAGGAGGGTTTTCTCGTTAAATCTCGTACGGTGCCCGAATGCTCTCGTTTCAGTGCCCGTATGAGTGGAATTCAGTGCCCGGATGTTGGCTCTCGGTCTCGGCGTGACGTCACCACACTGCCGACAACGGGAGCTAAAAGTATTTCATGCTTAAAAATTCCCCTATGTTTTCCTTGGATTCAGCGACTGGTGGCTTCTTTCATATGTATGTGATAAGGAGCCGCTCATTTCCCTACTCCTGTCCGCCTTGAGGATGGTTCCTTAACACCATTTTAATGCTACCTATATATACTGCACGTCATATAATCAGTATACCTTAATATCAGCTGGGACATATCGAACTCGTATAGTTCAAATAACAGCATGTATTGTACACACATATTATCCATTTAAAAATCCGGTGTAAAAGTATAGGAAAGTTGAGCAGCATATTGAACTCGAAACTGGCTGGTCATTCAATATACTCAGCGGTGCCCAGCCCCGGCAAGAGGCACTTTTCTTAACAACACCCTTCGATCACTTTTGTGCACGGAACAGCCCTGGGTACTTTTGGGAAGTGGTAAAGAGTGCTTGAGGGTGGCCCTCGGTCATTTGTATTCAATTTTCCACGCCATATCTCTGTTACACGGTAACGCCAACCTAAAGAAAGCCTAGGCATGGCTTTCACAGAGCAAGTTAGCAGCAGGAGGTGCTGAGGAAACCAATTATACCTGCGTTTAATGAGCACTGTCTATTTATAGGGTAGTGGCGACAGGATTAGACATCTTATGACAGGCCGTGACTAGCTCCAAAGCGCTGTCTGGAGTGGTCTCGATGCGAAGCAGATTAGGTACAATTATGCACAGTGATTAGTTTGTTACCAGCACACCGGCGAATGGCGTGTCGCAGCAAGCAGCTCACCACTAGTGTGGGTGTAACGTCTTACTGCTGCTAAGTTACATGTAAGTTTATCTGTTAGCATTAGGCTGTTTGAATAAAAGTGTTACACCACCACCACCACCCCCAGAGACTTGTAGAAAGTCTTGCACAAAGCACAAAAGTATTTCTATGGCTCCGACGTAACCACGAAGTGCGCGGGCCGTGGCCTTTCTACGCACTTGAGAACATGCACGCAACGCGTTCAGTCCGCATGGACAGATGAGGCGATGGCATGTTCAGTTCTTTTTGATCACGACCAAAGGACCAAAATGATCTGTAACGTTAATTGGCTTTGGTCACGCTACGTACGTGGTCGGTTGTCAGTGCCTGCTTTTTTTTTACCTGTGGCCTACCACCAAAAATGTTCCCGCGTCCGATTATGCGAAAGTTGAAAATAAAAAACAGCCCATTTGTCCCTAAGGGCTCATTGATGCTGCTCGCGTAGCCTCCACACAAAGTCGAAAATGCCGTGAAGACCATAATGGCCGGCGCCTGGCGCGGGCGGAAGCCCTGGCCCGCCACTATGGATCGAAACCCGGCGTATTCTACGTGGATGCCTCCGGCCCCCACCACGGGGGATGGTACACGTCCGCAGTCATCCACCAATCCAAAACAGTGAACGGCCTTACTTTCCGAGCCCGTGACATAACACACGCGGAGGAGGTCGCCATTGCGTTGGCTGCATCTGATTCCAATTCAAAAACAATTATTTCCGACTCGCGAGGGGCATGTCGGAACGTCGAGCAGGGCTGGGTACCATATCTAGCCTACCGCATTCTCCAAAACAGCGTCTACACCGGGGACCCCACGCACCGGCGTATCGTTTGGGCTCCTGCTCACGTGGGCCTTGAGGGAAATGAGGCAGCTGACGCCGCCGCCCGCGCGCTCTCTCACCGGACATTCCCCTCCGACCCCGACGATCAGGAACTCGAATTCACTCCCGCTTACTCCTTTAAAGACATTGTTTTACATTATCAATCTGGCCATGGTCTTTATCCCCGCCCGTGTAAAGGTCTCTCAAAGGCGGAGGAGCGGCTTTTGCTTCGCCTGTATACCAATACTTTGCTGTGCCCGGCAGCTCTCAAACACTTCGACCCTTTCTCGGGCAGCTGTCCGCACTGTGCGGAGAAGTCTTCGGACATTTACCACATGGTGTGGGCCTGCCCCTCCAACCCTGCTATCCCCCCTCACCCCAACCCAACCCGGGAGGACTGGGAGGCGACCCTGCTCGGCTGCTCTGACCTGCAGGCCCAACGGGCCTTGGTCGCGCGAGCCCGGGCGGCGGCCGACGCCACTGGGGTCCCGAACTAGGGACCTCCACCTAGTACTTGTAAGGGCTGGCCCCCTCTGGGTCAGCTCATGCAATACCTCCAGTAGTGCATGTGTAAATAAATGTTTTCCACCACCACCACCAAGTTTCCAAGAAATATTTGCTTCATCAGTTGAAGCTCGCAGAAGTATTCGCCTCGGCGACGATGGCTTGGGCGCACAGGGAACACTTTTGTGCAATCACAACCTGCCGGCTGGGATAGTCGAGGTTTCACGAGTGGAAAAAAAAAAAAATGTGGAACGCTTCACGATTTTGCGTGTCATCCTTGCGCAGGGGCCATGCTAATCTTCTCTGTATCGTTCCAATTTTAGTATATGTACTTTGGAAGTACAAACTGATATCTTTCGTTGTCGTATTTATAGTCGCAAGGTGAGCGCTGAAACTTTTCACAGTTCTGCCCGCAAGATATGAAGAGTTTTTTTTTTAAATAATTTGATTTCTCGTAATCACTACAATGTATTAAATTTTTGAGATTCACTCACAAAAGACTGTTATTTGAAATAGTTAATTACTTATTTTACTATGAACAAAATGAATATTGTTTGTCTTGATCTAATCGCCTTTTTGTATTACAGCTTTTAGCGGCCTCTTGTGGGTGTTGCAGCAACTAACTTTACCCGCCCAATTTTGAAACCTCTTTATGCGCTCTGCCATAACTCTGCTATAACTCTGCTTTGCTATCCCGTCCCTTAAAAACATCCATTATACATAGCGCTATGCAACAGTGACATCCGCTCTAAACAGCTTGTTGAAAGCATATAGCTTAGTGGAACTTTATCGTCGTGTGAACAAAAAGGCGTGGTTTATATTTGATGCATCTTTCAAAAAGTGACTGAAATATTTAATAGACAGCTTTAGCATAGCTAGACTGCCGTATACGGCCAATGCGGTAACGCGTTGCCGTTGATACCGTTTCCAGGCTTCTCTAGCCCCATTCGCCGTACGGTAGCAGTTGCCGTAGTTACCGTGTTTACCGTACGCTGGGGATAAAACTCCGTTTTCCCGCCTTAATCGCGTTGGCTTGTTTACGGTGAAACTTCGCACAGAACGTGCACATTGTGGTAACTTTTGTTTCTAAACAAGGGTGCCCAGCTGGCATGGTTCAGCAGCACACATATATGCAAGGCCGTAATCGTCTGCACCGAGATCGACGAACCAAAAGCTGCCAAAAGCTGTTGTCACCAAAGCACGACGGTGGCGCCATCGAAGGACCTATTCGCACACTTTGCAACGCGTTTTGGCGCTTTTTCCGGTGAACAACAGATGACGCTACCACCACCCTTTGGCTACCTTTGGCTAAAATCGGCGTTAGCTGTTTTTGATCCTTCGATCTCATGCGCAAAGCAAAACTTGCCGCGATGTGCATGCTCCGTGCATAGTTTCATCGCAAACGATTCAGCAAAGTTGCAGTGCGTGAAAAGAAAACACAAATATCCCAATCTGTTGAAATCTCATAACTTAATTTGTTCAAAGTGTTGCATTTCATGCCATGGTAAACTTTGGTAAAGACGCTCCTTAGCGGTTCCATCAACAATCTGACCACTCCAACATGTTTTCTCTTGCTATCATGGAGGAAGCCATAGCTACAGTGACCTAGAATATTCTGGAAGACATCGCTTTAGCTTTGGGATTGAATGGACTGAAAATTAATTTCAGAAGCAGACACAAGTTAGCAGTGGTGTAGGGGCTGCAAGAGGAACAAAAAAAAAATAAACCCATTTCTGCTTGTCTGATGCCAGTGCGGCAAACATCCGATATCGAAACTGACTCTAGAAGTGTTTAAACCTTTAAATAATGTATCCAAAATAATTTGTTAGGTTTGTTTATATATACGCATTTTTTTATAAATATGGGTGTTTTTTTAGTTTTATTATAGGAATTTGAGGAATTTGAACAAATAGCACTATGTGCATCATAATCGAAAGCACTAACGCGTTCGAATGTATTTGTTTTGATGGTTCTGTAAAGTGACACAAGCAGATAGAACGCGCTTCGCGCTCTCATGTTAGCGCACTATGATGACGTCATAGATGCCGAAAGCTGAGTTTTCTCGTGATATGAAGAACGCACCGCGGAAAAAGCAACCGAGATCAAACGAACAAAGCGAGCGTGCGCGCTGTTGGTACACTGTGCGGTTGTCAAAAAGCGGTGAGTTGAGGAATGGCGACCCATTCGTACACATGCGTTGGCTTTTCGGCCAAAATAGACTGGAAGACCATAGAGTTCCTGCTGCCCATGCCCGTGTACCGCATCTGCAGCGTCTGCGGTATCCTGCCCGACATGATATTCAGTCTCGAGTGCGGCCACGTTTTCTGTCCGACGTGCATGAACGAGCTGATGCTCAATTCCCCCGTCGTCGCGTGTCCGTTCGACAAGCAGGCTTTCGAGCATGAACGCGTCAGCCGCGACTCTTCGTCGCAGGGGTACGTGAGCGGCTGCAAGTCCTTTTGTCTCAACAAAAAGTTCGGGTGCAATTACATCGGGCCTGTGTCCGAAATGGTCGAGCACTACTACTCTGAATGCAGCCACCACGTCGTGCACTGCCGCTCGTGTAAGAAGCCCATCGCTAGAATCAACGTCTTGACCCACCTGCGGAGCGGCTGCCTGACCGACGTACTAGCGTCGGAGATGGCGCGAGCGCCAGCCGGCCCGGGCGACGTCGGAGGCGGTTCTGACGCTGACAACCACCTGTCCGCGATTCTGAGCAAGATTGAAAACCTCGAGAACGTCGTCCTGACTAGTACGAACCGTCTCGAAGATATGCTGCGCGGAAGCAGTAGCAGTACCACGCCAGCTGTCGGCAACCAAGTCGACACGACAGCTAACGCGACTGGCGATTCTAGGCCGGACACGACCACCGTGGACACTACTACTGTAGACACTACCGCACAGGAGGAGGAGCACCCAGATGTCGAGTCGGCTACTTCTTCGTCGCCCTCCGAAGACGCTACGACACCGGTTGTCAACGGCGACGCGACAGCCGCTGACACGCCCTCTACATCGTCTCGGGACCAGTCACCCTCCGAACCTCCGGCGAGTAGCGAAAACGGGGTGTCCGAACAACAGGCAGCCGAGGCCACATCTGATGCAGCGCAGGCGGAGGCCAGTCCGACTCCACAGGCGTTCTTCACATTTGATTGGGAGATCAAGCCCTTCCGGAAGTATCGTAATGCGCCTCTGCAGGTTTTTACCAGTCAGCCGCTCACTGTCGGTGAGAATGGGTACAGGGTGAAGCTCGAAGGAAAGTTCCACGATTTGGATGGCCCGGCACTATTTCTCGGGCTCTACATGAGGATCCTGAAAGGCCCCAATGACGCGACACTGCAGTGGCCATTCAGCCGAAAGTGCTCTTTCGTGCTGCTGCACTCGAAGCACCGCTACAGAGACTTGACGTTCAGATTCAGCGATGAGATGAACGTCGAGGAAATGCAGAATGCTGCCAACACGAGTTTGAAGCGGCCGAAGCAGAAAGAGAATGACACCGTCGGCATCGACAAGTGTGTGTCAGTTGCACAAATGCTGCAAGGCGGTTTTGTCAAGGGCAATGTATTCAAGGTCCGTTTCGTTGTCGAGTGAAGTGCCGGATTCAGGCAGTTTACGGAGTCGGGAGAGAAGTCATAAGTTGTGTGTCCTGCAAAATTCTTGTAGATCAGAAAGCTGGGCTCATGGCCACTTTTTGATCCACTACCAGCTTTTGAACCTATAAATGGCTTGCACTGATTTTGCAGCAACCACCATGTTGGAGGACCAGAAATATGGCTAAAATCTGCTCACCTGTTGGTATGGTTGTCGCTGCCCACACCGTGGAAGTTTGGTGGAAGCTATGCAGGTGTCTTCATAGTAGCATTCAGTATATAACATGCAAGCCATCTATAGAGAAGCTGTTGTTACTTTTTCTTGGTTGTTAGCGACTTGTTTGAGTCGCCTGTTTTGTTTGGCTGCTAAAAGTGACAAAACTGTGGGGTCAGCTATATGTCAGAAAAGTGAAAACAATTTCATTTTCAATCCTGGCAGCAAAATGATGCTTGCAATTTCATTTTTAGCATCCTGAAATAACTATTGTGACAACATGCAGGTATTTTTTTATTTCCAGTCTTGAAAATTGCATTGTAATTTGTCATTATTCATTGTTTCCTTAAATGCTGGACATTTTTACACAATACTGCACATCCTTGATATGTTAGATCATATTATTAGTCATTGCATAATAGAGTCATTCTGCAATTCATGTGCATATTTCGTTAAATACTTTAGCTGTCAGCTATGTTTTTGTGTTTATCAGTCTCTCACATGCAGTCATTACCTTTAATGACTGCCCAGAGATAAATGCATTTAGTTTGTGCTTTCAGAGACAACTTATTTGGTTGTTTCACGAGGTTTACTTTCAGTGAAGTGAGTTAATTGAGCACTGCACTAAGCTTTTGTTGTTGCATCCTGTGAGGAATGGCAGAGTTTCAAGCCTTTGTTTTCAAAACAAAAGTTTGGCATCAAAACTGGGCATTTGAACTAACTGTGGAACACTTGAACTCTTTCATTTATGTTCTCTGCATGCTTTACATTTGGTGTGCATTTTTCTGCCGTGTTGTGAATTGTGTTCGGTCCGTGTCTAGCGATTCTAAAGACCCGTTTTTTGTGTGTTATGTTCGATTTTTTCACATTCTCATTTTCAATGTGAAAGAATTGAAAATAACATTCATTATGTTATCTTCATGCTGTTCGGTTTGTGGAAAAATCAAGAGCATGGTTTTTGTCATTGTAGTTTGGTTTCAATTTGGATGTCCTTTAGTTTCACAGGTCGAGAGTGTAACTAACATAATCTGACAGAAAAAATCCAACGTAAGTGCCAAGCTTGAGCAACAGTGCTTGCATCAGTAAATCAAACTTTTGGGCAAGTTGGTTGCTTAGCTTAGACATAACTGCAGCGTGAAAAAAGCAACCACGTAGGGAAGAGTACACTCAAGACAGTGTTCAAGCAGCGTTTGTCCGTGTCTCGAGTGTGCTCTTCTCTATGTGGTTGTTTTTTTTGGGCTGCAGCTATTCTAAGTGCTTGCATCTGTATGGATTGCATCCTTATTTGTCTATTACTTTTGTGCATTTTGTTTAAAACTCAACAGCTATTGTCAAGAATTTTTTTCTTACTCTGCTACGCACTACTGTTTGTCATCTTTGTACGGCAGTTGAGCCTGTACTGACTGCATTTGTTCTGGTGTTGCAAAGATCTTCTGCTGCTAAAAGTTTCTAATTAAATTTAAGAACTGGTCATTAGATTAATTGCGTCAGATCTAGCCAACTTTGGAACGCATATACAAAGTCTCATTTTTCAGCTTTGAATATATTTGTTGTTTGTTTTGATGTCTCATGTGCATCTTGAGAATATTTCCAGTGTTTAGTAGTGTGTGCCTTGTTTTCATATATATTTCTTTCCCTTTCGAAACGTGTACCCTTGTTATGGAATGCAAGAGCAGTGGTGATCAGGCTCACAGATGCTGTTTTTATTTTTGTGTGCGAGATTGCATCCACATGTTGGCAGGGATATCACTGCAATTCTGGGACAGAGTGAATTAAAGTACAATTGAGAATCTCGTGCTTTCTTGGCCTGACAATTCTTGTGCACTGAAGCTGTCAGTGGTAATCTGCTAGTTCAGCAGCGCAGTTTACCACCCCAGCAGCTTAATCAAACATAGGTCAACTTTCTTGTCTTCAGAGATTTCGTCCCTTACTAGAGAGGTTGACCTTTCAGCACGTCTAATCGATGCTGGTCATTAATTTTGGTTACATTGCTATATTATTTGTTTTGCAGGCAGTTTCAAGGTATGAAGAGTGGCTAGTTACATTCTTGCAGTTCCCGCCTCTGGAGCTGAAATTCGGAGACTGTAGTTGGATACAACTTAAGTCTGCAGTGAAGCTCCGCCCACATTCAGGACCACCGTGCTGAATTCCTCCACTACAAAAAAAATAGCTTGTTGTTAAAACTTTTTTGTTCCATAAACAAGAAGCTAACCCCCAGATTAAATTATAAGCTTAAGAATACCGAGGCCTCTGGCTTATTTAACATAGTCAGACATTAGAAAGCTGATTTCATTTACTGTTGTGATTGGTCAGCAATCACACAGGATGCCGCAGATCATGGCCGATTGTTACCAACTGCTGTTTATTCAAGTTGCATCCTACTATAGCAAAAGAAAAATGGCTGAGGCTTAGCTAAGGTTAAGCCTAGTCAGATGCGAAACATATTGATGGCTAGGCTTGGTAATACATGGCTTTCCTTGGTTGACGTTCATCCCGCTCTTCATCGGTCTCTGTGGCACGCTGAACTTTCGCTTCTCGTTCAAATCAGCCCTGCTTCTAGGCGGCATCCCAACACCTGGCCGCCTCGTAAGTGCCCGGAGAGCGAGGCAAGCTCAGCTTTATACCGCTGCTGTAGCGTCACGTGGTCAGCTGCAGCGCCTCTGATGTGGAGCCTCCACCGCCGCGGCCGACCGCGCGAGCCGGCAGCCCATCTCTCCTCTGCTGTGACGTCATGTTGTCACGTGGTCAGCCGCCGCGCCTCTGATGTGGAGCCTCCACCGCCGCGGCCGACCGCGCGAGCCGGCAGCCCATCTCTCCTCTGCTGTGACGTCATGTTATCACGTGGTGTCACGCTCAAGGTCAATGGTAGCTCCACCGCCGCGCTCGACGGGCTGTAGGATAGCTCTAGTAATATGCTTCGCATAAAAAATTTAAAATAAATTTGAGGGCACCATATGAGGTGCTATGGAAAGGAAAATGACGGGCTAACCTTGGGAGACAGAAAGATGACAGTCTGGGTCAAAGAGTTCTCATTTTCTTCTTTATTCTAGTAGAAATCAAGAGGAATAAGTGGAGTTGCGTGGGACATGCAATGCGGAGTGCATTTGACTGGTGGTCGGTTAGATTAACAGAGTGGATTCCAGGGGAGCAGAAATGCAGTTGAAGGCGGCAGTTAGTTGCACGGAGAGCTAAGGTTCAGATGTTTATAGGGATAAGGTGGCCATGTCTAGCGCTGGATAGCGATAATTAGGAGAAGCCTTTGTCCTGTAGTTGATGTAATCTGGCTAATGAAAATGGTTTTCATGAAGCGTGATGAGATCGGGACTGGAGGCCTTCACGTGCTGATTTTATCCGCTCTCCCCTTAATTACAGCAACATTGCACATTCCAGCATAGGTATGCTGACACAGTATGTGTGCATTTATTTTTTCGTCGTGCTAGTGTACAATCGTAGCACAAATGGTGTACTACAACAACGAAGCCACTGGGAGAGTTATGAACAGCACAGGAAGGCATGGTCTCTTATGCAAAATGCATTTATTTATTGCTTACTGATGGGAAAAAGGGCACTCAGTGCAGTTCATCTACTTGATAGTAGGCCCGAGTTTGGCTAGTTCATTATCATCATAAGCCTGACTGCGCCCACTGCAGGACAAAGGCTTCTCCCATGTGTCTAAAATTAACCCTGTCCTTTGCCAGTTGCAGCCACTGTATATCCGTAAACTTCTTAATCTCATCCGCCCACCTAACTTTCTGCTGCCCCCTGCTACGCTTGCCTTCTCTGGGAATCCACTCTGTTATCCTAAGGACCAGCGGTTATCTTGCCTTCGTATTTCATGAACTGCCCAAGCACATTTCTTCCCTTTGATTTCGACTAGGATATCATTAACGCGCCTTTGTTCCCTCACCCACTCTGCCTTCCGATCTCCTAACGTTACACCTATCATTTTTCTTTCCATAGCTCGCTGCGTTGTCCTTATGTTAAGCTGAACCCTCTTTTTTAGCCTCCACATTTCTGCCCCATAGGTGAGTACCGGTAAGATACAGCTGTGGTATACTTTTCTTTTGAGGGATATTGGTAAACTGCCATTCATGATCTGAGAGAACCTGCCATATGCGCTCCATCCCATTCTTATTCTTCTGGTTATTTCTCTCTCATGTTCCGGTTCAGCTGTCACTACCTGCCCTAAGTAGACATATTGTCTTACTACTTCCAGCACCTTGCCACCAATTGCGAACTGCTGTTCCCTTGCTAGACTGTTGAACATTACTTTGGTTTTCTGCATGTTAATTTTTAGCCCCACCATTCTGCTCTGCCTGTCTAACTCATTGATCATGCTCTGCAGCTCATGTCCTGAGTAACTTAGCAAGGCAGTGTCATCAGCAAATTGCAAATTACTTGGGTATTCTCCATTAACTCTTATCCCCAACTCTTCCCATTTCAGGCCCCGGCATACCTCCTGTAAACAGGTGGCGAATAGCATTGGCGAAATAGTCTCTCCCTGCTTGACACCTTTCCTTATTGGAATTCATTGCTGACTTTATGGAGGACTGTGGTAGCTGTGCAATCTGTGTTATAGATATCTTCCAATATTTTCAATTAACACTCTTCCACACCCTGATTCCGCATGCCTGCATGACAGCTGAGGTTTCCACTGAATCAAATGCTTTCTCGTAGTCAATGAAGGGTTGGTCCTATGCTGTGCACTTCTCTATTGCCTGATTGATGGCGTGAATATGGTTGGTGAACCATAAACTTGGCAGAAAGCATGTCGTACAAACCGGCCAAAGAGGCGATGGACACAGCATTGACTTTGTCTGTAGTCCGCTTCTTTTCTTGTTTCTACGCATTGTTTTTCGTTGTGGTTGTAACTTGTGATAAAAAGTTTCTCTGGGAGGGAGATAGTTACTCGCCTTCAAACCTTCCCTTAAATCTGCCCACGAATGTAGTTTGAAAGGCGTCAATTTAAGCATTCCAGCGTATCATCATTTAAGCGAACCTAGTGTTGAACACTAAAAAGGTACCACGTCATTATGAAATAATGACCTCAAGCAAGTAGATTCACCAGTGCAGTCTTGATCAGCGCTGCCCAGCAAGTGAAATGCTCCTTACCGCTACAAACTTGAAGACTGCTCATTCTTAAGCTTCTCGCGCTGTCTGTGGAACAGTTCCACAGACAGCGCCGTGAATGCATTTGTGAGTTGTTTTTTTTTTACAGTACTGTAAACTGTAAACCCTTTACAGGCTGTTGTTACAGGGTGGCAAAAAAAAAATCCATAAGAAAGGCTTATCGCAAAAAGAAGCCCAGTTTTTTTTTTTTAAATTCTCGAATGAATTGGTGTCGTAAAAAATGTCTGGATCCAGATTATTAAACTTGAAAATGGTTTTTGGGCGGAATGCATACTTAGAGAGGTCAACTCTTAGTGTATGTGTCATAACGACAAATGAGTGATTAGTACAGGGAGATAATCTTTCTGGTGGTCGGATACACAGAGTAAAGTCTAAATTAAACTTATTTTCACAGAGCGTATAAAGAAACTTGAGACAGGCTGTTTTTCTATGTGTGCCTAGTTTGGGAAATTGAGCTTGGATGCAGAGAGCTGTCACTGACTGTGTTTCACAGTAAGCGAATCATAAATGATCTTGTATTGGCAACATGGGTCCCATATTATGCTTGCATACTCTACTTTGGTTGCACTACATTCTTATATGCTTGAAACTTGACATCCGGTGTTGCACGTTTCAGTTTGCAGTTTGGGAAGCAGAGTTTTCATTGAGGTAAACCGCATATGTGAATTGTGTTCTGTCTGTGTGAAGTTTCAGTAACTGTGATGCCTAAATATATTAGTTGATTGCACTTTTAGATTGGAATTCTGTTAATACATCGTAATTCTTTTAATACTATGTGGGAAAACTAGCAGCGATTTTTATTAGTCCACTCATGGCAAAAGATTTACTCGGATTAATTTGCATATCTGACCTGTAACTCATTTGGGCTCACTCACTCATATCGACTTGGGACGCACATGAATGCACTGAAGCACCCGAGTAGCATGCCCCTCGAGCCAACCGAGATGAGCCACATGGGACAGCCTCTCCACACAGCAACATGGCGGAACTCTGTTAAAGCTTCCAACACATCCCCACCGTGGCTGATTACCGCACCCATGTAAACTAGCAGAGGGGAAGGGACAAAACGCCGTCGTCCTCACTTTCACGAAATCTCTTTCACTTGTCCACAGATGTCATCGAGCTGCATTGCCCTCAAGTGTCCTTGGTCACAGCAACAGATCATTCCTTCCCTCTACTGCCGGCAAACAAGGCAGAAAAAAAAAGCTAAGTACTTACCGTCATCACGAAAACGCAGACCATGATCTGAGCTTGTTCGAGCACTGGCGCTTGAGATCATGATCTGAATGTGAGCACAAGTTAGACTGCTGACCTATGCAAATATGTGAAATATGTCTTCAGTGCGAAAATAGCATGCAAGACGCAGCACATGAAAATAATAACACAAAGTCTTATATTGTCATCTTAGTTTGCTTAACCCTTTCAGGCACTTTGTACACAATTGTGTAAGCGGCAAACTTGCAGCTTTTTCTGAGAAACTGCAGCACTTAACAGTGATTTCATTATTTAAGTCAAATTGAGCACCCTTCTTGTTGCAAATAAGTTGCTTTTTTGCACCATGTAGCGAATGCAGTAAATAATATTTCACATAAGAGTGAGCTAGGTAGCACTTTGTCTGCCGTTTTTGTGCAGACAGATTTTGCCGTGAGTGAAAACATCGATGGTTTTCGCTCAATTTCGAGCGTAATGTGAATCTTCAAAACAAAAACTGATTCCACGATCCCTAGGGTGTTTACCTGACACACGAGAAATTTCAATGTTATTTTTTCTGACAAATCTGACACTTTGTACGAATTCTCCACAACGTTGTAAAAATTTACCTGCTGGTCTTTCACATTCGAAAACTAACAAATTTCCTTTATTGAGGCCTCAGTATACTACTTAGGTGAAAAAAATAATTGATTTCAGTCAAAACAAAAAATGGCGCCTGAAAGGGTTAATTCGTATGATTTTCTTGCAGTAGCGACATCGAGCCGCAGTAGCAAAAAGGTTTTGATAGTAGTTTTAAATGTTGAAATTTTTAGTTACCACATCTTAAAGAATGGAAAGGAAAGTTGCGCACCAACACCAAGAGGCAAAAAGGGTAGCGTAGGTTATAGCAAAATGCAAATTAGTAATATCCTAGTTAAAATTAATATTGAAGAAATGGAACTTGGCAAAACATGTAATGCACAAACCACATAACTATTTGCTTTGGTAATGGTAATATGATATTATGGTAACAATTATTACAGGACGCCAAGGGATGGGAAATGTGAAGGGCAGAAGAGAGTTGGTCTGGGAAAGGATTGCCATGTTTGCTGGGATAGGGTGACCTCCATCCTGCAGTGCACTTGACACAGCTAATGATGGTTCACCACAGCAAAGGCTTTTTTCTAATTATTGTAAAGTCTGTACTGCACAAGCCCAGTACGTATTTTATGAATTTCGTCAATCTCAATATCTTTCCATCATTTCTGTGTACACTTCTTGCACAAGTCGATCCTGGCCGCGGCGGCCGAATTTCGATGCAGGCGAAATTCTAGAGGCCCGTGTGCTGTGCGATGTCAGTGCACGTTAAAGGAACTCCAGGTGGTCGAAATTTCCGGATCCCTTCACTAAGGCGTCCCTCATAGCCTGAGTTGCTTTGGGACATTAAACTCCAATAAACCGAACCAAACCAACTTCTTGCACAAGATAATTAAGCTGGTACATGAGCTGGTGACGAGTTTTGGTACCTGATTTGAGCAGACTTGCCGCCTGAGCCAACCTGGATGCTTTTTGTTGCCGTAATGCATTTATATCTTGTTTTGCTAAACACTGGCATCTGTGTCCGTGCTATTCTTTTGAGCAGACAAGGTTAGATCTCGAGGAAAGGGTGGACTCGTTACAGCACACGTACGAAGGAAGCAGCAGTCATTGAAACCAAAGAATTCAGAAGAGAACGTTTTTTTTTAATTTTTGGAGTTAAAAAGAAAATTAGTAGTGCAATTATTCTTTGCCTGAAAGATAATCGATGAAAAAGTAGAAGAAAAAAACGACATACCACTTATGGGATCCAAACACACAACCCCGTCAGGTTGCGTACAGTGCTCAGCCAACTGAGGTGCAGCGGCAGCCGTCCAACCATCTTATTTTGAGTGTATTTATGTTGCATGTAACCTCAAGTGAGAGAGTTTGCCAGAGCCACCCTCTACTGTAGCAGTGGACATGGAATGCCCTGTAATACTGAAATTGCCACATAGAACTGGGTTGAATGGTGAGGGCGGCAGTGGTAGAGCACCGTACGTTGCATACCGAGGTTGTGAGTTCGGATTTCACTGGTGGCACGTGGTTTGTGTTTTGTTCTACTTTCTAATAAATTATATTTCAGGTAAGGAAATAAATACACTACTAATTTTCCTTTGATCAACAGCATAAATGAAAAAAAAAATCACTCCCTTACACCTTGGCCTGTTTCAGAGAAACTCACAGGAACCGAGTCCCGTTGTTTTAATCTACAGCTTTCCTTGAAACCGGGTGCTTGTTTTACGCCAGTACCACTACCAGCATACAGCACGGTGAGCAAGAAAGTTGGTTAGTAACATGACCAGTTGTCACGAGATTTTAAAACATTTTTTTTAATTTGATATTTGTTCCAACCTTTGCATAACTTGGAGCCGGATTGCCACATGATCCTGTGGCCAGACTTGACTTAGCTTTATGCCACATCATACTTGCTGGTCGTGTGAACCTCGAAGCAACAAGCCTCTACTTCCATTCACATTGTCTCATTCCTAGCTGGTTAAACACGCCGTGGCTAAGTCATGCCATAACAACGCTCTAAATAAATCATGCATTCACTCTCAACAAGATAGTTTCAACCACCAAACTGATCGCCTTGTGAAGGCAGTGTATCCCAAGCAACTGCTCGTGTCCGTATCTGAATCGATACTCGCAAGTTTAAGCAAAAACAAAAAGGACAAACTGACAGAGTCCGCCAAGGCAAGAAACACTCGGGGACAGTGATCGCCCTTTCTTGTTTTTTGTGTTAACAACTCCCTTGCATTTAAAAAAAGTCAGTGTCACTTTGATAGTATAACTATGCATTCTGTGCGGTCATAGAAAAGGCAAACAATGTCTTTTGCAAAATCGCCAAGCACAAGTTGGAGGTTGCACCTACACTCCACATCACAAGTAATTTGCAGCAGTGTGAAAGCTACAGCACTCTTGTCCAATCAGGGCTGCAGGATTACAACAATCTGAGCAATGCATCACTGTTTTTTTAAACAGTTGTGCATATTTAAAACAGTTAAAGGATGCAATTAAATGCAAGTAAGACGAAATACATTCTCTTCAGGGCAAAAAGTGTAAAAGCTCCTGACAACCTTAACTTAAACTGAAAACACTCAGCTGCAACAGTGCTCACAAATTCGTTTTCTAGGTGTTCTGTTTCAAGAAAATCTATCTTGGAACTCGCATGTTGATCAGCTTCGCAGTGATCTTTGTCGGGCGATTGGCATTTTAAACAAATTGAGATATTATCTCCCGGCATCCATAAAGCAGCACATATACTATTCATTAATACGTTCCCGTTTAAGCAACTGTTCCCCTGTATGGTTAATCACGACACGGACAAATCTAGATTTCCTCCTTGCAGTTCAAAAGCGGGCATTATGAGCTATTGGGAAAATACAGTTATTGCAAAGCTGCCGGCCTTTATTTAGGTCTTATAGAATACTAGAAATAAGTAAACTGCACACATACAAACTATGTCTCGAAATATTACACCAGTACAAACTAGACAAAATAACCTTCGAAACCACCTATCACACTAAACTTAGCTCGTACAAACTTCGGAAACAATGTATGGAAACACCTCGTGTACGCACAAATTATAGTTTTCAGAGGTTAGGATGGCAAATTCCTGACCTAATTATTCAATACCCTATTATTATGGATACTGCACGCAGCACCCCTTCTATACGTAAATACAAAATGTTAATTAAAGCAATGCTCATAAATGAACTTTAAAGATGAAAAGTGAACGTATGCCTATCACTTGTATATATTTTGCAAATATTGCTATGGTTGAATAGTGGTTAAAGTATGCTGTTTGTTTTCACCAAAAGCCAGTGTTTTCTAAGGGTGTCTTAATATATTGTGTAAAAAATAATGAATGTATGTTCTATCATGTAATGCTTTTGTTGATTTTTGTAACCTGTGGTGCCGCCTGTCATCCGGGTGGCGTGGCCTCATCAGGCAATGTATGCCTTTTGCCACGTCATTCGATGGAGGCGAAGTTCTAGAGGCCCGTGTGCTGTGTGATGTCAGTGCACGTTAAAGAACCCCAGGTGGTCGAAATTTCCGGAGCCCTCCACTACGGCGTCTCTCATAGCCTTAGTTGCTTTGGGACGTTAAACCCTCATAAAGCATAAGCTATAGTAGGGTACAACTTCAAAAAAGATAGAGGTTGGCAATAATGGGCCATGGTTTGTGGCGTCCTTTTTAATACTGCTGTCATACGGGCACTTCTGATCCCGAATGAAGTTCTGGGCGCGCTCCACACTGCTACACATTCTCACTCAATCCCGATTGGTGAGTTGGCCTGCTGAACAACAGGTGGCACTGCATGCACATGTTGTATAAATGATCGCAAACAAATTCATTTTTATTGCAGAAAATCAACACATATGCTTCTAATTTGCTTATGTGCATATATAACTAATTTTGAATTGTATTCCCCCCCCTACGTAATGCCCGAAAGGGCCCTTAGAGTAAATAAATGAAATGAAATCAAAATAAAGAGACCTGTCCTGTGATGCAGCTACAGGAGGTTTATTTTTATTTATTCAAATGCCTCACGGGCTCCGACTGGAGTATTATGTGAGGGGGGTTACATAACTGGGGTGCGAAAAAGAAGCAAATAGAAGATGGTTATTTTAACATCAGTATACAATAGCAAGCAATCAAACAAAAAATAGAACTAAATTGAAAAACACACTACAGAACACACTTCAGAACAAAATGCTGCTTATTTTTTCTTTGAAAATGATCTAATCTGAGATGTGAACAATGTTGTCAGGAAGACTATTCCAATAAATGATTGCACGGGGCAGGGCTGATGAGTTGAATGCAGTCATCCTTCCCAAAAGGCGTTTAAAAGTGAGGCGATTATGCAATCAGCGAGATGTGCGGGCTGGTTTTGTAAGAGGCAGTGTGAAGGAATGATGGTTGTAAACAATTTTATGGAAGTGGCAGATAAGTGCTATTGTAGTGCGAGATTATACGGATTGAAGGGATAACGACGCCTTAATGTTAGTTATGTTGGAATGTCGGCAATAGTTGCGAGCAGCACAATTTTGTGTGCGCTCTAGGGAATGAATTAAGTAGTGTTTGTGGGGTGACCAAATGGAGGTTCCATCACAAACCCATGCCAGATACCATACCACCATACCAAACATTGCTCAAGGGTGCTATGTTTATTTACCATCCTGGTGGCATTTCGAGTGTAAACACAATTTCTGGAATAAAGCTGCACTGAATAAAGTGAACAAAAAATCTATTTAAAAATTTTGTGCCCTTTATAGAACACCTTCTTACGCGTTTCATTCCTATTTTGCATTTGACTGTTTCCTGAGCACTTGCAGCCCTCGATTGCACATCTGTACCTGGCTTGGAAGCCAAGCAGGATTGGGCTTAATTGCAAATGGCCATGTAGTAATGCCGAATCTGCGTTGAGTCAGATCTCGATCGTCTTGAGCACAATCAAAGATGTCCATATGACAGTGATATTACTCTACTGACAAAATACAACAGCAAACGAAATCAGCTTTTGGTGTTTGACTGTATCAAACAAGCCAGAGGCATCAAAATTATTGACCTTACAATTTTGTCTGGTGGTGAGCTTCTTGTTTAGGTAACGAGAAAGATATTGACAACGGACTACTTTTTTTATCATGGAGGAATTCTCTACAGCAGTCCTGAATGTGAATAATGCCTCACTGCAGACTTGAGCTGTATCCATCTTCAATCATTGGTTTTTTAGTCCCAGCATGGATACATTTCTTTCTGCAAAATTTCGTGTACTGATTGTTTCCATTTGCTGAATTCTGTAGTGAATGGGATTCACATGAGCTTAGGTTGTGTGCACTTAAGAGCCGGACAATGGGTGCACCAGAGCAGCCTTTTAGGTGCATACTTCAGGGCAACCTCTGGAATTAACATTTGGATTGCACTTGTGAACAGCTATGGCCTGGCGCAATAGAAATTGGCTTTCTGCACATTTGTACCGTCAACGATGCTCGTAAGTCATTCCTTTGCTGTGCATGATAAGAGGCATATATAGTTTAAGAGGAAAAAAAAGAGTTCATTTAATAGCTGTGTGATGTGTCACAGCTTATTACTCTGACTTTTGTTTGTTCCTGAACAACTGTTGTTGCTTTAGCAGGCTAACATGGTGTTGTCGTGGAGCCCGTGGTGGCATGGGCTCTTAATTGGGTTAAAGGAGGAGTGTGTTTAGCTCAATTATAATTTGTCGCCATCGCACTTAAAAATCATGAATTTTTCAAGGGTCATATATTGGCCTGAATTTTTTGTACACTTCCGAGTATCAAATTTTGTTTCAAAATTTAGTTCTCTTTGCAGTCATTTATTGGTCCCTGAGTTACACATGGTGGCAGGGCATCTATACAGGAATCCTTTCCATGTTCACTAATTCTTGGTGAAAGCCCCAAATGGCCATAGGTCTGCACAGGTCTCTCCATAAGGGGAGGCCAAAGTTCATGGTAGCACCCATTCATGTCTTTTGGGTGCCAGTGAATAGTATGATACAAAATTTGCACTCCCCTTTACCCTGTCCTTATGGGTGCCACTGCCTTCCTTGCCACTCCTCTGTGCACTGCTATGCTAATGACCTTTGACACATATCGTCCCACATTTTATTGAAAGTTCTCCATCTTTCACATTGCAGGTTCGATCACCAAACATAGCAAGCAAGGCAGGCATACTGGAGAAAGTTCTTGCGATGGCACATCCCCCCAACATCCAGTTGTGCGAAAAGTGTTAATGCAGGCAGGAGGAATCCCGAGTAAATGCACAAACAAAAATGTGCGCCAGAGCAGCCACTGCAACAAGCGTTTCAGAAGTACAGCTGACCTGACACAACATGTTCTCACGCACATGTTGAACACCCGTACCAGTGCAACTAGTGCAACAGCAGTTTCAGACAAAAGGCCAGCCTTGTGATACACCTTCGCACACACTCTGGCGAACGTCCATACTGGTGCAACCACTGTGACAGTTCTTTCACACACAGGACTGGCTTGGTGGTACATCGTCGCACCCACACTGGTAAACATCCATTCCAGTGTGACCACTGCGGCAGCAGTTTCACACAAAGGAGCCACCTGGCATCACACTATTGCACCCATAGCAGGCAACGTCCATACCGGTGTGACCATTGCAGCAGCAGTTTCCCACAAAAGACTGGAATGTCGTTAAACCTTCGCACACACTCTGGCAAGCGTCCATACTGGTGCAACCACTGCGACAGTTCTTTCACACACAGGACTTGCTTGGCGGTACACCTTCGCACACACACTGGAGAATGTCCATACCGGTGTGATCACTGCAACAGTTGTTTCACACGGAAAAACATCCCGGTGGTGCACCTTTGCAAGCACACTGGTGAACGTCCATGCCGGTGCGGCCACTGCAGCACGAGCTTTGCACTGAAGGACCACCTGGTGCAACACCTGCACACCCACATGAGAGAGAGGACATTCTAGTGTGAACTGTGCCCCACTGCCTTTGCACATAGTGGAACACTCGAAAAACATGACCGAGCACATAAAGACGAGAGACCACATCGGTGCACACTGTGTCCCATTGCCTTTTCTGATAATGCAACCCTCAAAAGACATCAGGAAACTCACGCGGGTGAGAAGATATACCGCTGCCAGCAGTGCCCCATGGTCTTTACACAATATGGATCCCTCAAACAGCATCTGAAATCCCATAATTGAGAAAAACCATGTCTTTGTCGCATTCGCACAAATTTTGATCTAAAGTGACAGTAGCAAAAAAGAAAAACACCACAGGAACTACTCTGAGTGGAATTCTTGGGCTGTTTGTCTGTATTATGTTTGACAAGCACTGCTATCTGACCGGTCTGAGTGCTTACATTGGCTGATTACCCCCCTGCTTCTTGTTCAAAAAGGAAGTCTGCATGACGTGCTCAGACTGCACCTGCACAGAGCCTCTACCTTTCCCTGCTAAATGTGATCTGCCTAAGAACACACACATTGGTTGCAAAGTTTGAAATTGTGGCACATGCAAATGGAGTCACTTCTGATTTTAACAAGGCATGTCGTGACAAGATTAAGACTTTGCCATATTGATAAGCGTTGCTTCTACAAGTGGGACAAGCCTTCCACCAGGAAGATTGTTGGGAAAGCAAGGGTGCACCTAGCACTCCTCAATTGTGTGCATTCCAAGTGCATATGTTATCATGACTGGTTTACTATTCTGAGCGTTAACACCACTGGAGCTCTTTTCATAGTGCTGCAGGAAAAGCCTTCAACTGTGGTGTTTTTTCCTTATTAATGGTAAAGTAGTGTCACCACGAAGTACAAGTACCCGCAGAAGAATGTCCAGTAAAAACATACGTGCTGTTTTTGTTAAGTCCTTGAGCAGTTGTTTTTTTTGTTGAAATAATTTCGGTTTGGTTTGGTTTATGGGGTTTAACGTCCCAAAGCGACTAAGGCTATGAGAGACGCCGTAGTAGAGGGCTCCGGAAATTTCGAGCACCTGGGGTTCCTTAACGTGCACTGACATCGCACAGTACACGGGCCTCTAGAATTTCTCCTCCAAAGAAATTCAACTGCCGCGGCCGGGATCGAACCCGCGTCTTTCGGGTCAGCAGCCGAGCACCATAACCACTGAGCCACCGCGGCGGCACCAAAATAATTTCACTTCACAGGTTAGTGCATTACTATAGCTCTCTGTTGAATGTTGTTGCATATTTTCGTGTTGAAAACTGTGCCTCAACATTTTTTTATCTATTTTGCAAAGGCACAGAAGATTAGATCATGTCATGTTGCTGTTAGACTCGTTATTTTTCTTATATTTAAACTTACCCTACGCTCTTTATGACACACGCATTTGAGCTTCACTGAGACGTATCTTTCATTTACGCCTCGCATTTGTTCTACAACCACAAAGCGTGCCTTGGCAATGAGGGCTATCAAGTGTGTACCCAAGGGCATTTGTAGACGGTCACAGCTTGCGGTTTCATTTGAAAAATAACTGATGTGATAGCCGACGCCTTTAGTTCGAAATAATGAGAAATCTGCCAGTGCAATTAGTCTCCATTTTATATCAGTTTTGCATGATGTTTCTAGCTTGCATAAGTGTTATGTAACATTTCGTGTTACAAAATGTTTTGTCCACCTTGGGTGTTTGTGTTTACTCATTTCAATTGTTTATCATCTTCATGACAATACAGTAAAACCTCATTGATGCGTTCTTGGTTCATACGATTTCGTGGTTCCTATTTTCAAAATCAAAGCATTAAAATGTCCCTTAATTACAGTTGCACCGTTTTTGTCCCAGCTAATACATTCCCAGATAACACAATTTTCGGTACTGTGTGTAAAATTTTTACAAATTCTGGACATATAAGTTTAGTGAATAACCGCACAGGTGCAAACACGTAAGTGGGGTAAACCGGGGCACGCAACATGAGGAGCTGAAATTCGGCACTATATAGTCACCGGCTTTGGTGGCTTTTCAGCACTGCCTGGTTGCAAAAGGGCGAAGCACCAAAAAAAAAACAAAAGCCTGTGCTAAACTACTAGCAGGTCATTCCTGCGGGGGCACACCATGGAAAAGATAAACGCAGCACATTCTTAGCAGTTCTGAAGGGCAAAGTATCTGAGAACCGCAGCAATGCGTTTACATAGAAGTGGGAGGGGTATGGGGAAAACGGCATGAAAAACAAAAAATTACCGACGATTACGTTACTTCCTAATGCGAAATTTGAGCGCAGCAAATAAGCTGTTTCACCTTTTCGATAGATTGAGGCAAAGAAATCCAGCAACACATGTATGCGCTATCACAGAATTTTTTTTTTTTTTTTCGCAGGAAGAGGGGGGATAAACACGATAAAGGGAGGAGGGAAGAGATAGCAGCGACTGACTGATGCCGCTGACGCCGATAGTGAGTCAACCCCAGCTGCGGAGTTGGTTTCAGGGACAACGCCGCCGATGCCGACACAAACAATATGATACCCTCGCTTCCGCAGCGCTAAGAACCAGGTCTAGCCGTGGGAAGGTGGTCACGTATTCGTCGACGTGCCGGGGCCTACGTGAAATAACCGGCGCGTCGGCAACTGAAGAGCACCCTATCCGCCACACAAGAACAGGGGGGGACCCTTTCCTCCTCTTTCTGCATGGCGGCGACGGTGTTCTATGCAGTCACGTTATCTTGACTCTCTAGCGGCGTCAGCGGCATCCAGCGGTATCAGTCGGTCGCTGCTAGCGCTGGGGGGATGAAAGGGGGGCGGAGCTGGTTACGAGGCCGACGACAACGCCGACGACGACGCGAAACCCAGGAACGGACGCCAAAGAGCTGCGCTCTAAAACGCTGCGACAGTCTGCGGTCGTGGCGGCTTCCCCGCAACGCATAAGTGTAAAGGGGGGCAAAGCATCTATAAGTAGCTAGGAAGAAATTTCGGCTGCTTAATTTCACTACTGCCATTGACTGGTCAAAAATGTTGCGAAGTTCTTTCCGTACTTAAGACTACACAAATATGGACTGCACTTTGTGAGAACTAAAAATGATTTCCAGATCAAGTGAAATTGTCAGTGGATGCCTTTGTACTTCATTTGAAAGTTATATTTTTTTTTTTCAAATTTAGGCGATTTAGATTGCACGTTTTCCGGAAGACACGCTTTCATTTTTTTAATTGAAAAAAAAAAACGTGTTAGCAAGGTTTTACTGTATTTGATTACCAATTTGTGATCTGCAGTACAACTGTTATTTGTAGTCTACAATACCTGCTGCCCGAGATATTGCTTACTTCCATTTCAGGTGCATGTGCTGTCATGGCAGTCCTTTTAGTTTTGCATTTCATGTTGTTTACAAAAACCACAGAACAACAACCATGCATCTTGGACATGGAGGCTGCGTTCTGCTGAGGGGAACCAGTATACACATCTTCCAACTAAACTTTTAGATTTTTTGTGCACAAATGAGGTTAGGTTACAAGTTTTGTGTGGCATATTGCATAGAGGTTGGTCACTGAATGTGTATTAATGTATGGTATCATGTGCAGTGATCCTAGACTGGGTATTGAAATTATGCTGGAAACAAGGAGCGCTGATGTCATATCTCACTAGAAGTGTGAAACGTGTACCTTGATGGTGATGAAATGCCATGCTTTCTAGAAACAGGTGTTGCCACTGGATCTGCTGGACAAAAAAATGTTCTTTGATCCAGCATTGCTTCAGAAAAAACTGCTATGTAACGCTTCTCAGCTAATTACTTAGCAAATTGCAATAGTAAATGAAATCTATCAACTCTGCTTTCTTGAAGTCAAAGTGGGGGCATATCCTGGGAAAGCACAGCGTATCATAGTTAAGTCAAAGTGGGGGCATATCCTGGGTGAGCATAGCATATCAGTTTTAAAACTTGCATCATAGATGTTGCAAAGTGGTGACTTACTTGCAGTGTTGCTAGTCATACAATACGGGTTTTGTACCATTGTGTAGTTTACACAGCAAAGTCTGAGTACAAGGTTCTCAAATGCATAAGGAGTGAGCACTGTGTAACAGCTTTTTTTATGATGTTATTTCACGCAATGCTCTCCTCTGTTGCACTTCCAGCACCGGCCACCATGTTGGCAGCCGTGCAATGTCGTCATATTTGCACCGCCTGTGATTGCTCTACAGTGCCTTAGCATGCAAAATGAAGTTTTGTGACATCACCTCCTTTATCTACTCATATGACGACTGTAGTGTTCTGGTTTGAGTGCTATCTTAGGTGGAGCCTCATGTGACTACATTTGTCATTTCCTTGATTTGTCAGGAGTGCCCTCGTATTGTGTGTTTAACGGTACTGGTGTGTATCAGTTCTAGTTTTCATGTGTGATATTAAATGAATTAGACTTATTTGTATTGAGGCTCTTGTCTGTTTCTGGTGAAACTGACATGCACTGCTCTGGTTGCGCGCGCTCCTGGCGCCATCTCCCGCGACCTCCCAATAACTTAATTGCTCTCTGCGCTCCTCCTCAAATGTTATTCCTGTGCATCAGCAATCAGAGCGCCATATCTGTGGCGGCGGATCTCGATATGTGCACCGCCCGAGCCGAAACGCGTCGCTGCCACTGTTCACAAATAGTTTATTCTCTGCGAATTCTTTCTGAGGTGCGTGCCGGCGAAGCAGAAGCTTACCGTTGCCGCCGTCGAATTCTTTGCCTCAATCTATCGAAAAGCTGAAACAGCTAATGAGCTGCGCTCAAATTTCGCATTAGGAAGTAGCGCCAATTTTTTTTCTGTTTTGATAACACAACGCTTGCTCCAAGGCTTGTGCGAGTCTCTAAGCAAGAGGGTGGTTTCAACTCCGAAGAAAATCCGCTACCTGAAACTGCGTTATCTGCAGTGTACGACCATCTCATCTTTTCTTTTGTCACCCAAGTTGCTCTCTGGATACGTTTGCTTTTGCGCATGCATATCTGCTTTTGTAGCCCTTAGAATACTTGTTTAAGGTGTATCAACTTTCAACCTGTATTCTGTTTTTCTTGCTTCATTTTGCAGATTTCTCAGAGCTAGAGAAAAAAGTTGCCATCATTACATGCATGATGCTGAACTGCTAAGTACATTGTGTATTAAATGGTGCATATGTCTGCGTCAGCTGTTTGTATTCATTCAAATGAACATAAGTTTTGTTTGGCATGAACTTCCAATTTGGTCAGTATTGTTTTTCTTTGACTGAAACATAACCGCATTTTGATTGTGGTGGTGTATGGTGCTGTCACCGGTATGGACGACAGGCTACAAGTCGTGCAAAGAGCACAGCTAGCAAACTGAAATGACTTCTGTATGGCACTGCCATTTGCTCTCATACGGGCAGGATCATGTGATTTTTTGAATTCATATTTCCTTTGAGTGTAAAATACTAAAACAGTTCCCGTAAACGGATAAGTGCAGAACAGTCAAGCCAGCACGCATTCACACGAGTGGACAGGTGCATTACACCACCTGTAACGTAAGTATGTGCCTGAAATTTGGTACATATATGCGCTTGGATGCCTGCAAGCTGCATGAAAAAGGAGGAATAATTTTACTCAACCAGAGCCGAGAAATCGAGCATTAACTTTTTGGGGCTTTCCATGGGGTGTAACACTTTTTGGACATTGCTAGTTGTGGGGACATTTTTTGGATATGTTCCGGAAAAATAAGCACCTCCTGGGGAGGTACCAAATGTCCCGATGGGCTATTTTTGGGAGATTTTGAAGAGTTTTTGTGTTTGTTGGGCATGAGTGGCTGAAACAGACGAGTACCGTTATCAAGCTAACTACGTAAAGTTACTGCATTAACAATATGCTCTGTGGGCAGTTTCACTGCAAATGAGCCAGCTGTATAGGTGGGAAAATTTTTTATGCGAAGCATATTGCTAGAGCTACCACTCACGCCGTCGCCGTGGGACCCCCACGTGACACTGTGACGTCACACCACGTGACATCGGATGAGAGAGCCGGCCTCCACCTCGCGCCGTCGCCGTGGGACCCCTAGCCGTCACACCCGCGCATTTCGAACGCGCGTTCACACTCGGTGTAGCTGAAACGCTCGCTCCACCGGGCAGGCAGACGCGGCTTCCGTGGCAATCCAGGCGCTCACCCAACGCGCGTCTCGGGGTTAGTCGGCGTTCCGCTGTAGCCATGCCGTTGTCTTCCCCCACGACGAAGGCGGTGCACACTCAACACGTGATCGCCTCAGTAGTCTTCGCTTCAGAAAGCAGCTCAGAATGCGTTTGATAAAGACATCCATAGTCGAAAAACACCCTCATCCATATTCCACGCTGTCTTCGCACCGGCAGCCATGCCCACAAACTGACCGCGATCGAGAACATCGGTCAAACGATATCACTACGTTAGCAGATGCTAACAAGAGTGAGCTCCAGCCTGGAATTGTTCTTATCGAAATACAGGTTGAGCCTTTGTCCGGGTACGTTGCCGAGCATAGCGGCCGATTAATCCGCACCGCTGCTGTACCCGCCATAGGCGCGGCCAGTTTCTGCGAAGGCAGCAGCGCTTATTCTGTCCCTGTGCCCCCGCAGTAGGCTCCCGTCGCCGCTAATCGACAAGGACGATTACGGAGATGGGATAATTGTGGCTCTTTATCCGCGATCTCCCCACACCATCTGTCTGCGGACGCCAGCTCGAATATCCTCACGTTTGGTCGCTCTCTCCTGCGGGCGCTGAGCGACAACGTCGGTAAACGAGACGCCATAGACGCTGACGCGACGCCGAAGAAACGCTGCCTTGTGGTTCGGTAAACCCAGCCAAATGCACGCATGTCAAGAGGAAAAATGAGCAACTAGAGAGGATTACTCACGGTAATGCACTGCCGGCGCAGCGATTCAAATGCGCAGGAAAACTTGTCACTTGAGCGCGTTTTTTTTTTTTTTTAGAAAGATAACGTCGCAACCATAGAACTTCGCATTCACCAAGAACGCGCTAGGGATGCCGGGAAAATAGCTTCAGATTAACTTTGCTTTGTTCGCCTTGTTTAATGGTCTACGGCATGGAGGTCTACGGATTGGATTTTGTGGTTGCTCAGTTTCATTTTCATTAACCATCCATGCGGCACCTAACGGCGCAGACAAGAAACTACAAGTAGAGGTAGAAGTCCAATAGCAGATGCCCCTCGCCAGCCTCATCGAGCCGCAATAAAGAATAAAAAATTTGGCAGTGGTTTAGCTCCGGTTAAACCTGGAGGTCGTCGAAAGCAATGAGGAGAGAGAGAGAGGCGATGGAGAGCGCGCGGCGGCGGCCCCGGCGGCAATCATGCCGGCACGCTCACGTTGGGCACGCTAGCTATGCGCCGCTACTGCGCATGCGCAACTGGCGATCGTTGCGGCGTGATTATATAGAGTATTCTAGTACACTATAGGCGTGATGGCTCTGTTATGCTCCTATGTTCTCGGCGCGCGCATGCGGGGCGGTTGTGGTCGGACACGTCACGTTGGCGACGCTGCGCCGGGTTGCGCCGTGCGACAAGCGGCGCGCATGCGCAGATATCCATTCGTCCGGCCCAACGTTACTAGAACAAACTCGTTTGTTCTAGTAACGTTGGTCTGGCCTGCTGCCTTCGAGTAGCGGGTACTCCTCCGCTACCTTCGCAGACGACGCGCGCGGTGCATTCTGGGTTCGCGGCTTCAACACGCTCGGCCAAAGTCTTTCTATAAAAAAAAATCCGGCTTAGCTTGGTTAAGCCCGGTAATTGCGAAAGCAATATCCGTACGTACGCCATGGTACAACTCGTAGTGTAGCTGGTGGTGGTGCTTGTGGTTAGACTTGTGGTGATGCATCGGTTATACAATGCAATCCAATTCAATCCAATGCAATCCATTTCAATCCATTCCAATCCAATTCATTCCACTCCAATCCCATCCAATGCAATTCAATGCAATCCAAACCAATCCCATCCAATCCAATTCATTCCACTGCACTCCAATCTAAACCAATTCATTCCAATGCAATCCATTCCAATTCAATCCACTCCAATCCAATGCAAACCAATCCAATCCCATCGAATTCAATGCAATCCATTCCAATTCAATCCACTGCAATCCAATCCAATACCATCCAATCCAATTCATTCCACTCCAATCCAATGTAATCTATTCTAATCTAATGTAATCTAATCTAATCCAATGTAATGCAATCAAGGTCAAATGAATTTCAATGGTAGCTCCACCGCCGCGCTCGACGGGCTGTAGTGTAGCTCTATAGTCGGATACAACTTAAGTCTGCAGTGAAGCTCCGCCCACATTCAGCCTCCGCGCACAGTATTCCTCCACGACAAAAACATAGTCCGCTGCTTAAACGTATTTTGTTACGTAAACAATAAGTTTTATCACAACAAAAAAATTATGAGCTCTAGAATTCTTATACATGGACTGTCTGATATAGTCAAACATTAAAAAGCTGATTTTGTTTACAGTTGCGATTGGGCAGCGAAGTAATACAAGACGCCGCGAACCGCGGCCCAGTGTTAGCAACTGCTGTTTTTTTAAGTTGTATCCTACTATAGTAATATGCTTCGCATAAAAAACATGTTCCGTTTCGACACCAGCACCGCCACAGCGCGCTGAAGACGTCGGTGGTCAAGCGGCGTTGACGTTGCAGTGCCGCGCGCGCGCGCGTAACGTCGGAGGAGAGAGCAAGCTGACGTCACGCGTCGCCACAGCAACGGAGAGGCTGACGTCACACCATTTGTTAGGCGCGGCGGCGGCTGCTCGAGGAGCAGGGGGTCCACGGACCACGAGCGGTTAGACCTGGCGTAGTATTGCTCTCGCAATAAAAAACGATCAGGAAACCAAATCTGCAGCGTTCCACAGTGCATGGCATAAATCTCCTTCGTGATGTAACGATCGGCGCCAGAGGATTAGAATTGCGAATCTTCGCGGATTGGGAGAAAGTGATCACGCCGAAAACGTTATTTTCGTCAGTTCCGGTGGTACGATTTCGTCTTTCCTGGTATCTAATTATAATATCTCCTCTTCCTCAGGTGCAGAACTTTGCAAGAGGTCCATGGGCGCTACCATATTGGGCGCTGGGCAGTGATCGTAGTGCAGGAAACAGTTGGGATATAGTTGGGGGATGAAGCTGCTTCTCCGCACAGCCCAGGAAACCGGTTTTCCCGATGGTCGTTAAAAAAGTTGGCAGTGGCTTAGCTCTGCTATGTCAGTATATGCGTAGCGTGAGCAGTGGCGTCACGTGGCTCTGTGCCGGCGGCAGCAGCGGCGAGCGCGCGTGGCGAGGCGCGCCAGCTGCGCGCAGTGACGTCACTCGCTACTCGCGCATGCGCAGTATGGTCGACGGAGGGAGCACACGAAATGGCGAGACTGTGGCCAATGTAGCTCACGCTGCAAAATTTGGAGGACGCTTAAGCTTCGCCTTTAAGAGTGGAACGCGACAGCGTGTCTCGCCTGCCAAGGAGTCCGAGTAACTCCATCGCCCGTTCGGCGCGACGCCTTGCCCGTTGGACGAATCTCTCGGAGCCTCTAGGAGGCAAAGCTTCCGCGCCGAACGAACGGGCAGCAAGCCGCAAGCTTCGTGATGACCGCGCCTTAGATGTGCGCTGCGCCGCTCACCGCGTGATTCCTGCGTCCCCGCACGGCCCCACTGCGCCCGAACGAGACGAGCGGGAGGCGCTGCCGTCGCGCGCTATCCGTTGGGGCAGGGTTGCCAGGTCCTAATCTCAAAAAATAGCCACGAAAATGATATAAGTAGCCAAAAAGTAGCCAATCTACGGCCACGGTCTCAAAAGTAGCCAGAATTGGCGCCAAGACACCTCAAAAAGGTCACCAGAGGCAGGAATTTTGCAGTTTAAAGACAGAGGGCAACCTATGAGGCAACAGTGCTTGTAAATAACTAAGGTATTTATGACATGACTTAAAAAGTGACCAGAACAAATCATTTTCTCTTCGGCAGAGCAAATTTGTGTTCTTTTGACGCAGGGGACATGTCGCAATTTCGTGATGGGTAAACAAAGTGAAGCCCTACGTGAAGCCCTAGGTGAAGCCCTTGTGAGTCCTACGTGAAGGCCTTCGTGGAACTCTAGGAGTGAAGCACTGCCTACCAGATTATGAGTACTCTCCCCACCATGGCTTGTGGAAGTTAAATTACTGGTTGGTTGAGACTGGTTGCTTGGGAAGAGCAACCTGGGCACAAGCCCCACCAATGGCAGCACCTGCAATCGCAGGGCAGTAGCGTATTGCTAAACCACTGCACCACGGCGCCAGGAGTGGTATGACTCTCAGCGACCAATAAATGTAGAGAATGACCAATTCCACATATCTGGGCATTAACCCATTAATGCTATCTCGTCATGCCCTTAAGACGGAGCTCAAGTCCGATTAAGTCGCCGATCTTTGTCTGAAGCCTCCTTGACGTGTAAAATCGAGCCTTGAACCGAAACCGAAGTGAAAACCGAAGTGCCTGCACAACTAATTCGCATTTGGCCTAACCCCGCTAAATTGTTCCCCATTTATCGACAACAAGGCAGGTACAACAGGATAATGGTGTTCATAAATAGCACTTCAAAAGTAGCCAAAAAGTAGCCAAGTAGCCAAGCTCAAATTTTTGTCGCCAAGAGCTCTCAAAAGTAGCCAATTTGGCGCAAAGTAGCCAAACCTGGCAACCCTGCGTTGGGGTATAGTGAACTAGAATACTTTCTAGTGGCGCGACCAGCGGCTGCTGGGGCCAGCTCGGTTGAAGCGAATTGACACTGACGGCCGGCAGGGGCGCTGCTACCCTATTTTCCTAGCCTCCGGCACGCGCGTTGGCAGGATATGGCATTGCGGTGTGTGGTTTAGCTCGCTTTGCGCGCGCGCTGTTACGCAGATAATTTCACTTCAGCGTTCGTATCTTGCTGCTAAGTAGTGATAGCAGTGAGCAGGAACTTTGTTGCACCAATGACAGGGAATTTGACGAAGCTATGGCGATAAGAAGAACTGATTCCCACTGTTTTGCGCCAGGTTGCCGCACCGGCTATTCGGGCGCGCCAAAAGCATCGTTGTTTGCCGCACCAATATATGTCGGATAGCTTCGGTTGAGTATCGTTGCATTGGGTAAATTTAAGTCTTAATTAGCTGCCAATAAAAAGTTACTTGTGATTCGATATTGAACTTCATGCTGCAGTTTCAAGACATATATCGATGGATAGCTTATTTCGAGTACGATTGAAGTGCGCTAATTGCAGGTCCTAATTAAGTTCCGTTAGATAATTATGACTAAAACAAATTCGCGATACAGCAGCAACTCATATCGTTTAAAAGGTCTCAACGAGTAGAATCCAAAAACAAATGAAAACCACGCAAAACCGAGCTATCGCTCATCTATCTCGATTGAACCATGATTAAACCACTGCCACTTTGTTGTTTAGCTAAATCTGGTATTAACGTAACACTTTGAATGGTTCTTAGCTGTACATGCATCTCATTGTAAGATTGCTCTTGCAGGACCATTCATTCATGGTGTTATCCAAGTCATGACATCACGCTTTCCAGCTGAAGCATTGCCTCCTCTGCATGAGCCGAGAAGTTGAATTCTTTTCTGTCGTTTCTGTCAGAGTGGGAACGCCACACAAATGGGCAGCGAGGCTTTCTAAGTCAGTCCGCAGTAACTGGACTGCGTGTAACACTATGCATGCAGTACCTTATCGCTGTTGAAGTATTCAAGTAATGACAAGCATGGTGAGCCATCACCCCGTGGAACATCTTTTTGGCATCGTCAGGCAGTCATCAGGATGCAGCACTCATCCTACACTTCAGCAATTCATTACTACAGTGAACTGTGTCAGCTTCAGCAACCTTGCGCACTCTGTGTCAAGAGGAAACTGCGAGCCCGCTGTTCTAAGTTCACTCTTGAATGCAGATTCTGGTGAGCAGGACACTTGCTCTGGGAGGGAGAAACTGATTGACATATTTCTCGATGCCGGAAACTTGAACGCAGCCGACGCACTGCTCACAAAAGCTGTGCCTGACCATTCTTCCGTTGTTGTGGCATCAAGCGACAGCAGGCTAACCTTTTAAATTGCTGGTTACGTCGCGCGAAAGTTCGTTGCTTGGACGCCCTGAGCACGCTCAAACCATAGCTGCAGAAATAACTGCATTTTACCTCACAACTCGTCTGCATTTCTTCACGAAGAGCATTAACGGAGCCAGCGACAGCAGGCGTCTATGTTGTGTGCGTCCTTGTCCCGTTTTGCGCTAACTCACATACCGTGTCAAAGCACCTTAAATTGAATAGGTGCTGAACAAGTCAATGGCAGGGAAGTTGTGGATTTTCGCAAACAAGATTTTTTTGTTATCATTTCTGCACTGAAGTCAGTTGCAAATAAAAGCTTCATATGGTGTTCATGTGTACATACATCAATTTAATAATTATTACTAAATCAACAACACCACCAAAACTCACATCATAGCGGTAAATAGATCATATCTACAAGCGCGTTGACTTCTCTAAACCATATATGAGCTCAAAATGCAGCATCAAATTTAGCTTAAACGGTTTACTTCTGAAAGGAGGTGAGGAATAAATGACGGTGCGTACACACGCTAAATGGCATTGCTTTCGGGTTTTGATCTTCAAACCACAGTAATGGTCGCGCAAATAATCTGCTCCGCATGTGATGCTGACCGCTTGGCATTCTGCGATGGCGTTTCGCGCCAGAAAATCACTCTGGAAGTTCGAGTTTAGTCAACGACGCGACAGTAGGAACGTTGTATCCTCGCTTAATTACGTGGTTTTCGGACACGCGTTTTAATCCTTAAGAAGGCTAGTCATTGTAACTAACAGGTGGAGAACAGCAACAAAGAATAAATGAGCGATTATAATTAGTAAATGAGCTGAAAAACGCAAGATAACAGACGAACTTTTGAACACTCCGCGAATTCCCGTGCCTAGGAAAAGTTGCGGTGGCGCCATCTGGTGGCGTCTGTTGAAAAATGGCTTGCCTGCGCCTCGCCGCTCGCGCCACTAGAGAGTATTCTAGTTCACTATAGTTGGGGTAGCGGCGTACATTGCGAGGAGGAGGAGGGCAGGGTTTTAGTGGGCGCCGCCTTATGGTGCTACGTGCGCGCCAAGCGAAGAGGAAAAGTAGCGGAAACGTACTTTGCTACTCGCTTAACTGCGGCTTCTGTAATTTCCAAGCTCATAATTACTAATATGCAACGCGCCTTTGTTCCAGTAGGTCTTGCTTTGTTCATTTCAAACGATCGACCTGCCGTGGTGGTGCTCGTCTCGCATTCCGGAGGCCCTGGTTCGATTCCTCAACTCGACCAATTTCCTACTCGGTTTTATTTATTAATGCTTTCGGATTTTTCGCTCACGGCCAACGCCGTCGGCGACTACACCAGCGACGACACCGCCGGGCAGAGGGAAAGGATGTGGAGGGATTCAAAGCAGCTTTCTGATTTCACAGTGCACCTATATATGATGTCGTCCTTTCGTGAAGAACAACCAAGTTCGCCCTAGAGCAGATTCTGAAAAAAAAGCGCCATTTAGAAACCGATGTATATTTAAAACATCGCGTTACGCGCGCGATGGGGTGATTCCCGGCTGAGGGCACGGAATGGGAACACGGCCCATTGAAACACATGAAAAAGAAAAAAACTTTCAAAAATATTCTTCTCGTTTTACAAGAGCACTTACGGAGGCGGCTGTTTGTTAAAAGCTGGCGAGCGCTTAGAAGAAGTAGAGTGTGGGAAAGTCACCATCGTCACCAGCCTGACTACGCCCACTGCAGGGCAAGGCCTCTCCCATGTCTCTCCAAATAACCCCGTCCTGTGCCAGTTACGGTCACCGTATTCCCGCAAATTTCATAATCTCATCCACCCACGTAACTTTCTGCCACCCCCTGCTATGTTTGCCTTCTCTTGGAATCCCCTCCGTTACCCTCAAGGACCAGCGGTTATCTTGCCTTCACATTACATGGCCTGACCAAGCCCATTTCTTCCTCTTGATTTCGACTAGGATGTCATTAACCCGCGTTTGTTCCCTCACCCACTCCGCCCGCTTACGATCTCTTACCGTTACACCTATCATTTTTCTTTCCATAGCTCGCTGCGTTGTCTTTAAGCTGAACCCTTTTCGTTAGCCTCCACGTTTCTGCCCCGTAGGTGAGTACCGGTAAGACACAGCTGTTGTATACTTTTCTCTTGAGGGGTAATTGGCAAACTGTCATTCATGAGATCTGAGAGAACCTGCCATATGCGCTCCACCCCATTCTTATTCTTCTAGTGCATGCCGCTCACCGGAGTGTACTACGTGCACTACATACAAGCACGAAGCCCGCATTTGTCTCGTGTGGACTGCGAGGAAGCGACGACCGGCCTACACAGCAATCGCAACACATGTGCAATTAAGTGCCTTAACCCCGAATAAGGTCCGCGAAGGGCGCACGCCTGGGAGCCAAGTCCACACACACAGCGGCGGGTACGCAGAGACGAGCGCTGGAAGGTATGGAATTTGCCTGCCCTTTAATCAAACAATCAAACAGGGGTCATTTGGATGAGCCCAGATTTTAGACATGACCTTAAGCGCCCTTTATACACCTTTCATCTGTTTAGTTGTAGGCATTTCAAGCGTGATTTATCCTGGAGTAGAAATGCAGGGACAGCTTTGCACAGTAAGAAAAGGGTATAAAAAATGATTGATTTTACATATGTATCCACACATTACCCTCCCAGCTATGGCAGCATGAGAGGTGATGCAGCATGAGAAGTGATACTGCAGGCTGATATATCATATAAAACTGATGCACACCCCTGCCTTCCTTGAGTAGCATACCTCAGAAATCAATTGCTCATGTTTTCTATGATACCTGGCAGTTAACTGTAAAGAATGATATGCAGCTGCACTACAGGCTCTGAACCACAAAACCGCTGTCAAGTGAAGTTCAATTGGACAAGGCCGGGCCCATCCACAAGAAAGCCAGAACATGCATCAGTTTTTCGTGTCTTTCATGGTACATGATTGAAGGCGACACCATTTTGCACAGCAGCTACTTTTAATGAAACCCATACCTTAGTGAGGTTCTTTTGTGTCCAGTGTGTGGCAGTCTTGCATGTGTCCAATAAGTACTCACTGGATAACCCTGGAGCGCGTGGAAAAGCTGCTGTGAGTCCTATGAAGTCCACGGCAGCCCAATGATGAGATCAGGAGCCGCCGCGCGCTAGAACTTGCGTGCGAGTGGCTGGGGGCTGCGCATAAGGGTGCGCAAGATGACCTCCGTCCAGCTATAGTGCCTAGAATACATAGTCCAGCGAGAACGCCGGGAGGCCATTACTGCACCTTTGCTATAGGCAGCGAGGCCTGCATACAGACGGAAATGCCTGCAGGGAGCGCCGCACCGTTTTGAAGTCTGGCAGCAGCTGGGGAACCGCTGGAAGACAGGCACGTGGTAATTGCCGTTTCCGGCGGCGCGATGAAAAGGCAGACCGCCTCGCCTGCCTGTGGTGCGTTGCCGACGGCCCACGTGCGAGAAACGCCGTGGCACCGAGATTACGCTGCCTTCGGCTGTTGGAACGAAACTCTTGTTTGATCTCTCAAAATGATAAGTGCAAGAGCAAAACCTTCTCACCCCGCAGCTTGTGACGCGAGGGAGAGAGTGAAGAGAGCGAGCAGTCTCTTTTTTTATTTCTTGTTGAAAATCATTGTTTCGAAAAGTTACCCGAGTTACCTTTCTGGGAAGAAAATGGGCTGTTCCGTTTTTAGCGCTGCTTGATGGGTGATTCATCCATTGACTGCTGAAAAAAAAAGTTTCTGTATCCTTAATGGGGACACTGGCTGATTGCTTGTGCTTCAATGTCTTGCCTCTACGGCCTGGTAATGTTTGATAAATGCTGCACAGGGACATTCCGTTCTTTCTGGGCGCACATGCGGAAGTACGTTGCTTGATGGGTTACGTCACTTTTAAAGTATACTGAGTCATGATACTTTGTGGAATGACTGTGAGTCGTGACTACGACTACGACTCATGAATTTCTGAGGTCATACTACGTTACGTTTCATCATGCATGACTTAAGATGTTCGCATACATGTGCTCTGACTTCGGTACACCGGCGAACTGCATCATCCGAATTTCGTGCCACAGACGGCGGGACGGCGGACGGCTTTTTTGCTATAATGATTTCGCATTAAAAAAAGAAAACGCAAATGCCCGTGCCGAGACAGCGAGAAAAAGAGAGGACTCTAAGTAGCCATGACGTAGGCGCTATGCCACCTTTGCTCTCTTGTGAGTGCTTAGCAGTGACACAGCGAAACGAGTGCATACAGGTTTGTTTATTGACACAATCCGCTATGTGTGCATTACAACAGAGCATGGCACAGTACTATGCATTCCAGCAATGGGGTAATACAGGCGTAGCACAAATCATACCGCAACTCTTGTTTCTGTTCTTGCTGTGCTGGAAAATGAATTCGAATTTATTTGCAGCGTGATGTAATTACACTTGCAGTATGTCCCATCATCTCCGAATAGGAGTAGCTTGCCCCTTTCAGCTGTGCTTTCAAGGTTTAGGCACAATACTGCAGGCTTTCAAACAGCGTTACATTAGCCGCTGTCTCGGCCAAAGCCCATTTACTAATTCTTACCGGCTATCACTCCTCAGCATCACTTATCCCTCCGCCCCACCCCCATGATTGTCAGCTGTGTTGCTGTAACTGCTGTGCACTACACCGCTATCCTTTTCAAGAATGAAATACACGAAGCCTTCCAACGAGGGTAGCCATTGCTTCTTCTTTTGGGTCCCCTCCCGAAGGGATCACATAGCTGCTGCTGGTGCTAACGGGGCATCGTTGTTTGCTTCGAATGTTTTGGTATTTGTCTGTCTAGCTTCTTGAAGAATGAGGAATTTCCTTAGTTATTTTTTCACTTGCATTGCTTTCTGTGATGCTTTTGCCTTGCTTTATTTGCCCTTTTTAGAGCCTGGTGCCTGAACATCGCCGACAGCTTGCTTTATTTTCTTGGCTTCGTGGGCACCTCCCACCTATATGTGCGCTGGTATAGTTTCCGCATTCCTTTTCTTACCGTCATGTCTTTATGACTTTTCATGGTCACTCTCAGTAGAGTTCGTGTTTACGCTAACTCCATGTAGTTGCGTCCATTTATAGCGAACACAAACTTAGTACGAAAAAGGTCAACATGACATTTAAAATGGCCTTTCCGAGGCTCGAGATTTCAAACATGTAAATGCTTGCATAGAATTAGATCTGCACATGTGCTACAATAAGTGAACATTATGGTGTTGGAATTTACGCCATTTTCAAATTTAACAGAAGGGTCAGTGTGACAGCTCTGACAGGACTTTTCGCTCTGCAGGATTTTTTACTTGATCACTATTGCCTTATTCGCGTCGAGGGATATGCGGCGCCGCCCGCAGCTAGTTCGGTTCATCATTTCCACCCAGCGAACACTGGGCGTCGCGCAGCCGCGAAGTTTTCTGCCGAGCGAACTCCGTCGAAAATGTCGTCGCATCGAGGCCGGCATTGAGTCCGTAGAAGGTGTGACTGCGCTATCGCATGCTCAGGCCGTCCTATTTAAATTGAGCCAAGGGCTTGAAAACAAGGCGCTTGCAGTCTACGGGAATGAGGGCAATGAATTGGTTTGGTTTGGTTTGGTTTATGGGGTTTAACGTCCCAAAGCGACTCAGGCTATGAGAGACGCCGCAGTGAAGGGCTCCGGAAATTTCGACCACCTGGGGTTCTTTAACGTGCACTGACATCGCACAGCACACGGGCCTCTAGAATTTTTCCTCCAAAGAAATTCCAGCCGTCGCGGCAGGGATCGAACCCGCGTCTTTTGGGTCAGCAGCCGAGCACCATAACCGCTGAGCCACCGCGGCGGCGGCAATGAATTAAGAAACAGTTTTCTGTTCCTGCTAATCTCGTTAGTTAATTATTATGAGACGCTTAAAAAGCTCGAGGTGCGCGAAAGGTCTCATTTTAAGAGGTGTAAAGTGCAACTGAAAATGAAACAGTGTAATTTTCTCATTTTTTTAGTGCTGTCTTTTGATAAGTGTTCTCCGCACATACTTTAAACAGACCGCCTGAAACTCGAAAACTTCACGGAAAGAGGGCGTATTTTGGGCATTCCTCACCTTACAGCAGTGCTGTTTACTGTAATGATTTTTTGTCACTCACTCACTCACTCACTCACTCACTCACTCACTCACTCACTCACTCACTCACTCACTCACTCACTCACTCACTCACTCACTCACTCACTCACTCACTCACTCACTCACTCACTCACTCACTCACTCACTCACTCACTCACTCACTCACTCACTCACTCACTCACTCACTCACTCACTCACTCACTCACTCACTCACTCACTCACTCACTCACTCACTCACTCACTCAAAGTTTATGAACTCGACGAAAGCGGTATCGAAGGTGTAAGGTATCGGTAGCGTCCGCGGGGGTCATTGGAACGCGGCTGGGGGCACTCAAAGCGGAGCGTCTCCTTTCTTGGAACGCGGCCGCTCGCGAACGCGCCGGGAAGTACGGGTGTCCACCCGCCCCGCGGAACCGATTAGAGCACGTTCTGGCACGAATGTATATTTGTGTTTTTGTTTTATTTTGTGGTGGAGAGAGCGCTCTACCTTACGGAAGCTGGAGGGCTGGCCATGCCCTGGATGAACCAACCATGTTAAGAGCGCAGCATGATTGGAAGTTACCGAATGTGGGCCGGGCCTTTAGGGCTTTAAAACCGGGCCCCGGAGATGGGAGCGGGGTTCTGCGCTAAGGTGAGATGCTACGTATCTTCGGCAACGCCGAGTTAGGGGCCTCCCCTAGTGTTAGCCAGATCCACCTTTTTGTTGTTGTTTTGTCTCTTTGTGCCGTTAATTTGTCTCTAGTGCCTTAACTTGTATCTGTTGTAAATACTGTACATAAAATTTGAAGTGTTCGCCTTACCCCTGCGTCTCAACTGAACACAAGACCGTCTCTGACGGGCACCCCTGGTGCGAAGAGCTTCAGTCTTCGAGTTAGATAAACCGTCTCTGGCGGTGCACCCCTGGCGCAAGGAGAGTGGAAGAACCTGTGGATATTTACTGGCGCAGTCGACAGGATCCTGCGGCCATCGGAAGACGGCGCAGGAAGAAGATTGAACGCAGAGATAAAGGCGACGGCCAGGCAACAGCAGCGTTCGAAAAAGGACCTGCGGAGAGACGGGGGCAAGGACGCAAGGACCACGGCAGTAGTACAGCGACGCGAGACTGCGTCCGGTCAAGGATAAAAACGCGTCGACAACTCGACGGTCACCGGCGGGTCGCAGCAAGTGACGACTGTGGGCACAGGACCAGCGGCGTACGGCAGTTCATCGCAGCGTCCGGTGAAAGTGGCGGTGTACTCCGACGCCAAGGAGCTGGCAATGCGGATCGACGCATCGAAACCGTGAGTTTCCTTGGTCGCATTGTTCACGTCCCTGTGTTCGAGCCGGTAGGACAGCTGGGGGGTATGGAAGGCGGTATGGAGAGTTATCCAAGCCGGCCCTCACTTGATGTGAAGTACCAAGTTGAGTTAGCGAAGGCGCGCTTAGCGGACCTTCAGGCTCAACTTGCGAAAGTAAATGGCGGAAAGGCGCTGCTTCGCGAGGAAGAACCTCAGGATGTTAAGTATGTCTTGGGGGTATTAGAAGCGAGACGCCAGCAGGTAGAGCTCGAGATTTCTAAGATCAAGGAGTCTAGGAGAGCTAGCCAACTAGCCAGGGAGAACTGCTCCGAGTCACGAGCAGAGAGGTCGCCAGTGCGGGAAGGCAACGGCATATGCCTGCCGGGCGCAGGTCAAGAGGACAGCCGGGCAGAGGTAAAGGGTGAGCCAGATTTCTGCGAAGCTGGAGTCGCAGTTCAAGAAAGCAGCCTGACGGAACGCAGCGTCGCGGTATCAGAGGCGGTGAACGCGCACGCCGACGACACGGCCGCCCAGGTTAGCTCAATCCCAAATGACACCAGGGACGCGGACGAGTGCTCAGGATTGTTGGAAGTGAGTCTCACAATTCCAAAAACGCAGTCTCAAGCAAGCTGCGGAAAAGAGCATTTAGCTCAGCAGGGAACGGCCAGCGACGACAGATGTCAGATCGCGGACCTAGTGACAGGAGAAAGTCTAGCGTTGCTGGAACCGCACACTGTGTCGGTCATAGGGCATGAAGGGCCCCGTAGCGTCATTGATGGAAAGAGCGTTCCATGCGAGCCAGGGAACGGAGGCGGGCTTGCTGGGCCGACCGGGCAGAGCGCCACACAGTTGTGGAACGCACCTGATGTGTGTCTGGCCAGGTCATTTGAGTACCCGGAAATGAGTGGCGACTTGCCGCAAGGCAAGCTCGGGTCAGGCGACGGCGAGTCAGCTCGTGCAGCAGGCGATGCCACGAAGCCGGCCAGCGTCTATCAAGCAGGGAGCGGCGATTTAAATGTTTGCCCGTGCAGGAACGGTGCAAATAGCTCCAAACGCTCCAAAGTACCAGGGGACAGGCGCATAGCCTTCACAGTGAATGTCGGCGCGTGGAACAGCACGTTCCGTGCTGCGGTACGCCAAATTATGTTCAGGAAAGCCGGCCGCACTGTTACAGCTGAACTCGGCAAGAGAGATGTTCCTTACGCAGCACGCGGTTCGTACCGGCGCGCCAGAGAGAGCGGGCCCTCAGGTGCGTCATGTAGTGAGGGGTTTGGACCCATCAAAACCCGGGACGTTTTTGATCCTGGAGGGCACCATCTTTTCAGTTCGCGCCCCGTTGTGGCGCCAGCCTAATGAGTGAGTTACCGTTTAGGCGTTAATTGTGTTACTGACAACACGTGGTGGCTCGAATGTACACAGGGACGCTCGGTGCGACTAAGGAGGCTCACGTGGGCATTGGGCGAGTGCTGTGAACGCTCCAGTCGCGAGTGTCTGTGTCTGTGTGCTCATCCGCGAGCAGGACGACGGCGTGCATGCAGGCGAACTGGGTGCAACGCACCAACTTGGACGCTGTGTTACGGCGCACGGCAGGCATGCCACTGTGTGTATTTAAGTGTGCATTTTGCGTGATGTTGTGTTGGTGCCCGTGTGCATTTTGTTGTTTTTGGTTTTGTTCGTGCAACTGGTCGTAGCGCGACAGCTTGGACTTCGGTGAATGCGCTGGTTTTACAGGTGTGAAACGCGCATTTGAATGTGTACGTTTTGTTTATGTTATGTCACCCGAAGGGTAGTTTCGTGTCAGACACCGATCCCTTTTGTTTGTAATTCTAAAAGTGGCATTTTAGCCCTTTGTAGAATCTTGGGAAGGGCGTGTAAGGTATCGGTAGCGTCCGCGGGGGTCATTGGAACGCGGCTGGGGGCACTCAAAGCGGAGCGTCTCCTTTCTTGGAACGCGGCCGCTCGCGAACGCGCCGGGAAGTACGGGTGTCCACCCGCCCCGCGGAACCGATTAGAGCACGTTCTGGCACGAATGTATATTTGTGTTTTTGTTTTATTTTGTGGTGGAGAGAGCGCTCTACCTTACGGAAGCTGGAGGGCTGGCCATGCCCTGGATGAACCAACCATGTTAAGAGCGCAGCATGATTGGAAGTTACCGAATGTGGGCCGGGCCTTTAGGGCTTTAAAACCGGGCCCCGGAGATGGGAGCGGGGTTCTGCGCTAAGGTGAGATGCTACGCATCTTCGGCAACGCCGAGTTAGGGGCCTCCCCTAGTGTTAGCCAGATCCACCTTTTTGTTGTTGTTTTGTCTCTTTGTGCCGTTAATTTGTCTCTAGTGCCTTAACTTGTATCTGTTGTAAATACTGTACATAAAATTTGAAGTGTTCGCCTTACCCCTGCGTCTCAACTGAACACAAGACCGTCTCTGACGGGCACCCCTGGTGCGAAGAGCTTCAGTCTTCAAGTTGGAACAAACCGTCTCTGGCGGTGCACCTCTGGTGCAAAGAAGGAGAGTAGAAGAACCTGATCTTTACTGAAGGGCACATTATTTTTCGTTGCTGTATTAACTTATCGCTCCTAATTGCACCCCATGACGCTAAACATGCAGACAGCGTCTGATGACTCATAAGTGGCATTCATCGCGTTTCCAATCAGTGAATCAAGGAAGTCAAGACTCACAAGCCATTTTGCAGCGCACATAATTTTGCGCGGATTCAACCAGACGCACAAGAAGCACACATTGAGCGTAAACAACCTCTAAGGTAAGAGATCTATCCACGCGCACCTTGCGTCATCAATACAATTTTATCTCGTTATCAGACGGTCCATGCTTTCTGCGGCGCGATGGGTGCGCGGAGATAAAAAGCTGACATTTTCGAGGATGGCGGTTATCGCTCTCTTTGTGGCCACAGCCTGCAACCAGACACGAGCCCAAGTATTTTCCGCCTGGTGATGGACTGCTCAATACTCGACTCCTGTTTTCGCTAACGCAGTCATACACAAGCCTTCGCCAAACTGCGAAGACGAAGTAGTGGAAGCATGGCGTCTCACCGCTACACCTGCCTCGGCTTTTCGCCCAAGGCGGACCGCAAGAGCATCGAATTCCTTCGCCCGATGCCTTGCCAGCGGCTGTGCAGCGTCTGCAGCGTCCTGGCCGACGTGGCTTTCAGCCTGGGCTGCCATCACGTGTTCTGCGCCGCCTGCATGAACGACCTGCTGCTGAACTCGACCGTCGCCGTCTGTCCCTTCGACGACAAGGCGTTCCGGAACGTCAGCATGAGCTGTGACTCCGCGTCCGAGGGCTACGTCACCGCCTGCCAGTCGTACTGCCTCAACAGGGCTTTCGGATGCGGTTACGTTGGCCGCATGTCCGAAATGATCGAGCACTACTACTCTGAGTGCGACTACCACGTCGTCTACTGCGGCGCCTGCGCCAAGCCCGTGGCGAGGGTTAACGTTCTGGCCCACCTTCGAGACGGCTGCGCTGGTGGAGTCCTGTCCTTGGGAAACGCGCTCACGTCTTCGTCCGTGTCGAGCGCACACAGCGCTGCCTCGGAAGAAGAGGAGTGCTTGTCCGCCGCCTTACGAATCATCGCGACCTTTAAAACTACTCCTGAGAGGAAAGAGACCGAAGCCGAAGAAAGGGCGCGATGTATTAGCGACGCTGACTCCGGCCTTTTCAGCGACGTTGAGACCACCGCGACTGTGGGGTTGTGGCACGATGGACCGACGGACGACTCAACACAGACTGACCAGGAGTGGTCGAGCTTCGAGTCGACGGTCTCTTCTGTGCATAGCGGTGACCTTCTAACACAATGCGGTGATGGTGGAAGCCCAACGCGAGATCCGCCGGTTCAGTCGTCAGCTCCCGAGACTGATGCCAACTGTTCCAACGACAGCCAGGACGCAGTTCAGGTGGTGGAGTCCTGCATTTCAGTGGAAACAGTGCCAGAACCAATAACGCAACCCTTGGTGACGTTCGACTGGGTAGTGCAGCCTTTCCGCAAGTACCGCAACCCACCGTGGCCAGAATTCAAAAGCGACGTTGTGACCGTCGGCGAGAATGGCTACAAGTTAAGGCTGGAGGGCAAGTTCAAGTTCGTCAACTGCCCGACGCGATTCTTGGCGCTCTACATGAGGATTCAGAAGGGGCCCAATGACGCGAAGCTGGAGTGGCCTTTCAGGCGACGGTGCTGCTTCCTGTTGATGCACACGTGGAACCAGCAGCGGGACATACCGTTATGGCTTGACGACCTCATGGACGTCGACAAGATACCGAGGGCTGCCAAAGCCCGACTGAGCCGACCCAAGATGGCGGAAAATTTCGCGATCGGCATAGACCAGTGTATGGCCGTGAACCAGATGGTGGAAGGTGGGTTTGTGCGGAAAAATGCGTTTTGGATTCGCTTCGTCGTTGAGTAGCACGAAACTGAAGTACGAAGGCCTTGAGACGGACTTAGATGCTGGATGATGTAGATAGTTTTGTTACTGTAACCAACTTTCCAGAGCCTGCGTCATGTTAGGAAAAAATTTCTTCCTCCTCTTGACGATAGAAACAAGTAACTAATAAACAATTTTACTTACAACGTGCACAGCTGTGACTATCTCTTACTTTATAATTGCAAAATGATTCAAAAGCTGGCCTTGTTCATGAAAAGAACATTTTTATGTATGGCGAGTGTTTTTTCTTGCAGGCGCTGTTGAAATGACCGACCTATATGTATTATGATAATCTTGCCTTGTTTGTTTGAGCACTGCGAAGCTACCGCAAATTAATACCAACTGCAATTTTGAAATTCTTAGTATATTTTAATACTCAAGTGCAGCCGCATTTATTGCACAAGGAAATAAGAGGCATGTGCGAATAGTCACATTGCTTTCAACCGATAGTTGCACTTCGCTTCTAAATAAATACCATAAAGTTATTTGGAGAGTATATACCCGTTTGAACGTCTCAAGTGGGTTGCCCAACACATTTGACGCCCGGCTGGAAAGTCAAGCTTCTCATCTTCGCCTCGAAATATGCGTCGAATACGGCTGCAAATTTTATGGTGGGTGTCGATATCTCCAAGCATTATGCTTCACTGTCTATCTTGTTTATAATCTAAGATACTATCGGGAGGACGACCCTTGGAGGCATTTACAAATAGAGCCCACAATCTTATTTGTGCGCCTAGAAAACTTATGCTGGTTACTTGGAGCGTTTTGGATCATAATTAGTTTGGTAAAATTAGACTCGCTAACTAGCCTTTAAGCGGCCGGTTTGACTAACACATAGTTTTGTGAGGTTTGTGCTTAAAATAAAGATATCAGATCTAAAATGGCTGTTTTTAAAGGGAGAAGTAGTCACTTAAGACGCACTAACCAGTATGAAATAGAAATTTCGGAAATAGCGTTGAGTTAGCTTAAGAACGCTGGTGGGCTAACAATGTTAGTAATTTGTGTTTATGTCGTGGTCATGTGATCCAGGAATAAAGCGGAGAGGGCGCATACATTGACCTCGTTGATGACGCGCTCTTAAGATTTCCGAAGTACCGAAAATTCGGTTTGTTTCTAGAAGGAATGGTTTCGCCTTTTATGCATATACTATATATATTTCGATCTGAAGGTTACTAAAGAGAAACGGAAGTTTATCGCCTACCGAAGCATTGCTTTTCCGCATGGTGCGCTGGTTTCCATGAACTCTAATTGGAGCCGTGTTGTCTTCTTTGTTAACTTATTGCGCCAACCCTGCAATAGGCCTAAGGTTGCAGTTAGCAGAGTTTGTAAATGACAGTCATAATTGTACGCGAAAAATTGCTTCAAAAAGCGCTTTTGTTTTATTGTAACTATATCCCATACCCTACCCTTCCCCCCCAATTTAGCTCCCTGATTAGTTCTTTTCGGTAGTTGTACTCTTTGAGAGTCACTTTTATCTCTTTGTCAATGTTTAAAGGTGTCTGGACTGGTTGCCTGCACAGTGTTTTGAGGATAATTGCAACAACCCTGCGATAGGCCCAAGGTTGCAGTTAGCAGTATGTATAAATGACAGTAATGAATGTACGCGAAAACTTGCTTCAAAAAGCGCTTTTGTTCTATTGTAACTGTATCCCATACCCAGGTGGTCTCCCTCCCACGTACTGCCCGAGCCCAACTCCCCAGTGAAGGGTAGCCAACCGTGAACCTTTCTGGTTAACCCCCTCTATGTATCTATCTATCTAGATCCCATACCCTTCCCTTCCCGCCAATTTAGCTCCCTGACTAGTTCTTATCGGTAGTAATACTCTTTGAGAGTCACTTTGATCTCTTTGCCAATTTTTAAAGGTGTCTGGAATGACTCATCTAGGAGCTGTGATTCCCGAACTTCTTGCAGTGTGTTTAGAATACACTCTAAACAGAAAGAAATGGAAAGCGAGTTAACTGCTCTCAATCGCACTCCCTTCTATAAAATTGTGTGTGCTAGAAAACAGTTTACTGCTTTTTTACTCTCATATAGGAGCATTCGTGTTTGGAGTGATACAAACTTGTCCGTAGCAGAATAAGCGTTTTTATGGGGACAAATCGCGCAGCACCTCATCCAAGGGCGTCCGCAGAATTTTTTGCAGGGGGGGGCCCCATTGGCTGTTGGCGCCGGAGGGGGGGGGGGTTATGTTCGTAGCAAAAAGGCACTATTTGCGGAGTAAATTTATTTATTTATAAATAAATAAAATAAATAAGTAAAATACACACATGAAAGAAAAATTACAAACAGCAAATTAAAGCGTGGCTAGGAGAGATACATTGGAGTTTATCAACGAAGAAACAATTAAAATTAATAAAAATGCAAAAAGATACTATCACTTCGTGGAGAAGAGTGCTCAGTCTTGCTGCATACGGGTTCTCGACACACCCGGATTGATGACCAGCACACAGCACAATATGTTCACAAACACGCAACGACAGTCAGTCAGTAAACAGCAACTGTAGACGCCTCGGATTTTT